>NC_079561.1:8622500-9222500 GCF_015846415.1 Triplophysa dalaica | reverse complement strand
CCTAGAAATCTGTGAAACTGCGAAAAGACAAACAATGCGTGCGTGTGGGTGCGCGCGTGTCATTGTGGACAGTGACACCTTGTTCTGTCTTTAACATCATTACCGGATTGCGCTCTTAAACCAGGCACGGTTTAAAGGATAAAGCCTCACACACACACCTACGTCGGTTACCGTCTGTGTGACAACGGCATGTAAAGTATATTAGCCTCTGTTTCCTGTCTCTTCATTAGTCGGCGCATCCCATTAGTCAGGGTGGCATGCGAAGCCGTCAGAAGTCTCTCTGGTGACTTCTCATTGTTGGCATCCTCCCCTAATGGGCTTTCTCAGTACACTGACGCTCATTTAAATCAGAATAACACTAATAAGAGAGGACCGCTTATTATTTTCATAATCCGCATCGCTTTGTCTGACCACAGACATGCTTCCTGAAGCAAAGTAATTATTTTTCCAATACTCTGTGCCCTGTAAGGCTCATAATTAGCTTATCAGTGGCATAATTAGACTAGCAGGTTCTGAGGCCCGAGTGTAGCGTGCAATGACTGGCTGTGGTCCATTAGAAGGGCAAAGAAAAAGGGAGGGCTCTTGTTCCGAAACGCCCGACCAATCACTCGTGATTGACATCAGCGTTAACCAACCGCAGCAGGATCGTTTGATAGACACATACTGCTGAGACAGCGGCTTTAAAGGACGGACAGAGACTGAATGTGGGGTAAGTGGAATGCGGAAAAGTTATGCTTTCGGGTTGGTTGGGGTAAGGGCTCACCTGAGAACGCGATCAGAGTTGGGGCTGCCTGCATTCATGTGCTCGCCCATGGGCTGGGGCAGGTGCGGCTTGTCTTGGGGTTTGGTCAGCTTTTCGGCAGCAGCGATGGGACACCCTGACAAACTAATTATGGAGAAATTAAGGAGTGAGTGCAATATGTGTGGGCTATGTTTGTGTGTACTAGGGCTGTTCAGCGATTAATCCCATCCAGAATGAAGTTTGTCTTTACTTAATATACAGCATATATCTGTGCACTGTACATATTTATTTTGTATGTATAAACACGTACACTTAATATATACATGCAAATATTTCCTAAATATAAATAATTATATTACAATTATACATAAACATTTATTTTTATCTTATTATTTATTTTTATCATTATCGCTCTTAAATATATACATGTGTGTGTTTATAAATAGATGAAGACATATGTTATTATAAACACAAACTTTTATTCTGGATGAGATTAATCGATGAACAGCCCTAATGTGTACCACTAATTGCAAAGACACACACAATATAAAATGTCTTATTTTACACAACATTTTTATACATTTATAAAAATATTTATAAAAATATTTATTATAAATGAAAATATTGATTTCTAAAACAAAATTATTGTTATTATTATTAATATATATATATATATATATATATATATATTTTATTATTCAATCAAATTATTTTTTATTAATATTCTTTATTATTACATTTCATATTTATTATTACAATTTATTGCGGTAAAATTGATAGACAAATAAACTTTGTTGTTAGAAATAGCTTTCAAACAATACAAGCCAACCATGTATCCACCATGATATAAAAAGAAACGCGTGTAACTCTTTACCTGCGGTGTGTGTTGCGGTTACTATTGACATGTCCCTGACCGGTGCAGCCTGGGGTTGGGCACTTCAAGACATTCTCATGCATGGCCAAAACTAAGAACAACCAATCACAGCGCAGAAGTCAGCCAACAGAAGTCAAGCTTAAATGCTTTAAGGATTTAACAGCATTGATTTTTCATCAAAAAAATTGTAAATTAAGGAAAGATCACACGACTAAAGTAACACGTTATCACACTCCAAAGAGTCAGAGAGACGGATGCTGTAGTCTGATGTTGACTCACTCTCCGGAGGGATCCGATCTTTATGTGGGCAGCCTGACAGACTGCGGTGGTGTGGATAAAGTCCAGTCACGTGACCCGTCCCATCACACCCGGGGGTCGGGCATTTGATCTCGCGCTTCTCTGATCTTGAACTCTCTGTGGGCAGTGGAACACCTGTCAGTCAAAGCTTATCTGAAGACATTATCATCGCTTTGTCAAGACAGAGATGTGCAAAAGATGGCCACGTTTTAATTTCGAAAGAAGTTGCTTCTGGACCCAGGAGAGGACACATTTACTGTACAGAGATAATTATTGTCATTACTTGTGTGGGGCAGGTGGAGATTCAACTCTGGATTATTATCCTAGGCGAGTGTTATTACGGTACAAAAAGGTTTATTGGACTATCTACTGAAAAATGGTGCTCATTAAACAGACCTCACCATTGGCGAGTGTGTCTCCAAGTAACGGAGCAAGAAAAGGAATGTGTTGTGTCTTTGGTTAAGAACGAAGGTGCGAAGACAAAGCGAAACTGAAAATATAGAAATACGAAAAAAGAGGGAAAGAAAAAGAAAAAAAAGAGCGAGAGAGTTAGAGAGAGAGAAAGAGCTTGCGTGTGCGCTCCAGCGGCTCCTTAATTAAATGTTGAAATGTTAACTAGACATGCACCTCCTAATTAAAACCGGTGGAGGCGTGAGGAGGGCAGTTATAGAGGGGGTGTGGAGCCCTACCGAGCACTCGGCTGAATCGGGCAACGTTCGGACCGGGCACGGTGCCAACCGAGAGCAGAACAACAAGGCAAACAAAACCAATAAACAAATAAACACGTGCCAAACCAATCTAATTACACACGGCCTCTCTCTCCTTCATCTGGCTCAACCTCTCTCTCTCTTTCTAAGTGCTTCAGTAATTATAGACTAAGGCTCGAGTTTATCTATGGAAACCAATTCATTTGACCCATTTATACTCTCCAGATTGCTTCCCCCATTATTAATCTCGCGGTTCTTTGCCGAGCGAGAGCTTGCCATTTAATCTCCTTTCTGATTAATCATGTGTGGGTGTTTATTTATGAAATATTTGTTGATATTTGTGAACTTGCGGAGGCGTGTTGAAAAATGCATATGTGCGTTGTTTAAATAACAGAGGGGTTAGAGTCTGTGTGTATGATTCTATATTTTAGGATAAATTCATGAATAAGATGCGGAAACTAATGTCTGCGTAGAAATATGCAGCCATTCTTATGCACGAGTTCACGTTACTGTGGCAATTTTTGTATGAATGGGCTGAATGAAAGATTTTTCCCAACAAATATTGCTACAACGTTGCTACAACGTTTCTATGTAAGCCGACTAATGCACATAAAGACAACGTAGAAATTATGTGTATGTTAATACGTTAAAAAAGAGTTGGATACATAAGAAGTTCAGACCTTTTCCAAAGCAGCTCTTGCGGAGATGTTCCATGTGTTTGCTGGGCCGGTCGTCCAGAGGAAAAAAGCGGTGATGTTCGGGAATGCGGCTGAGCTCGCGGTGAGCTTTCACCTGCTGGGCTTTCAAAGCAATGGCCTGCTCCAGCAAGCCCAGATTCCCCCGCATTACGTCGAACATCTCGGTCTCGTCCGCCACCGTGGAACGCTGAGACAGGCTGTCGTCGTCCCTGTCTTCATCGTTCCCATCCATGTCTCTCTCAGACCCCTCGGATTGCACATCGATGACCATCGGGAAGGCCGTGGGGGGCTTACTACAGCTATAGTTTGCTGGCAACGTGGGCATGTGGGAAATATAGTCTTCCCTTACACAGGATCCCTGAGTGGCAGTGATAACCGAGGGGGCGGGGTCTCTTTCCCCTCCCTCCTCTGACTTTGCGTCATCATACTCCTCTTTGTGTAGCTCCTCTTTGTGCAACTCAGACCCCAGCCCTTCATCGTCATCATCATCATCTTCTTCCTCATCCACTTCCTGCTGTGTGTGCATGTCCTCATTAAAATACTGGTGGTCCGATTCTTTATGGTTCTCGGTGTGCATGTCATCGTCATCGTCTTCATCTTCATCTTCATCTTCAGTCTCATCTGTGTTACACATCATTACATTCTCCTTAGTTGCCAGAACTTCAACTTGGTTTCCTGTTTCCTCTTTGTCATTTCCTGTTTTCTTCTCTTCCAGCTCACTAAAAGGGCTGCCGTGTTCTGCTTCCAAGGTGTCAGGTTGTTGTTGCTGGGGCGACGTGGCACGGCTGTTGTGGTTGGAAAGGTTTGCCATTGAGTTGGCCACTATGTGCTGATATTGGGAGAGATCTTCAGAAGCTGTGAGTTTAGGCTTCTCTGTGCTGGACGCCTCGATGATGATGCACTCCTCTGTGTTAGATGGAAGGAAAGATGGAAAATGAGTTGCTTTTCTGATGGCACATCAAAAGACACAAATGCTACAAAGTGTAGTTTTCAAAAGCAGATGTTACTTTTAGAAATAAGAAAATAACCAACAAAGTGTAGGGAACTAGTCAACTAGTTCTATTCCCACAGCATAACTTTATCAACATTAAGTTGTGATTTCAGAATCGTCTTCCCAACTTTTATAACCCACCTTCATCTCCCTCGGCATTGGTGCTCTCTGTGTTCTTATTTATATGTTCTTCTTCCTCACACTCTTCATCGCTATTCCTCTGCTGTGGCCGTTCTTCATCCTCCTCTTCCTCCCTCACTTCTGTTTCCTCTCCACTACAGTCACTCTCTGCATTAAAGCCCTCATCCATTTCCAGCTTCAGGGGGTGGGACTTCCTCTTGGAGACGGGCTGCTCTGACTCCGCCTCCTGAAGCCGCCGTTTTCTGGCCAATGGGCAACTCAGAGCACTACAGAACAGGAGAAAATTTAAAAGATGAGGGAAAGATTTTGTATTAGGCCAGTTCTCTACTAGTTTTGCTTCAGGAGTTTCACATCATGCAATGACCCAGCGTAGAAGCAAAATTGTTTAGCGGACAAAATGAACTCAAATCAAATACAAAAAGTGTAGGCCGGCCATATTAACATTTCCATTAAATGCAACATTATGCCATATATAACATTAGCAATAATACAGAAAGGCAAGAAAATGTGCCGAAAAACTGATTTGACAGTTTCAACATGATGACTGATGTCAACTGCAAAAGATTTTGGAAAGTTCTGGTTCTTTGCTGTCACAACAGACCACCAGTTGAGAGCCACTTGGTACAGTACATTCAATTCAATAATTGTAAAAAAACAATAAATACATGCAAATAACTCATACATGCAAGACATGTGCACATGCTTAAGAGTACATGAAAATTAATATGATGGAACAATGTTGGATATGGACCTGAAGGAGGCACTGTGCTAAAAACCTATATAAATCACAGCCAGTGGACTGGAACATTTAATTATACAACAATAATATAAAAGCATGAGTGAGAGAAAAAGAGAGCGAGCGGGAGAAAGAGAGCGAGCGAGGGAAAGAGAGCGAGAAGCAATGGAGGATGGAATTCAATAAACCTTCACCTAGAAAGCTTTGCTATCGGGCAGGCGGAAGAGATGAATCTATAAACAAATGACTTCCTGAATACGTACACGTGTAAATAAGCATAACTGTAATATCTTTCCAATAATCAATGCCCTGCTTAAAGACCTTTACCACAGAAAGAGAGGGAGAGATACTATCACTAGTAGAGGAAGAGATACAGATCGAGAAGTTGAACAGTGTTTGGAATCAGGAAAGGCTATATGTGACCACAGAGGGAGCTGAGCGGGGCAACAGAGAACCGGATGGGTATATCATCTGCCATACCTTCTGTGTCGGGCATATTTGCCACTGATATGGCCCGAGCTATTGCATCCTGGCGTGGGACAGCTGAACAGGGTTAGAGATAGAAGACTTTAAATTAGAACGGGTTTTATATTTAATGGTTGTTCTGTGCTAAATTCATCACGAGTTAACACGGCCACATCTCCACGGCCGGCAAACGAACAAACAAACATCGATTTTCAAATTTAGTGAAATAATTGATTTGTCAATAGGATGGGACTGTGATCGATTACGTTTGTATATCCTCACCCTGCGGCGGGCTATCTTTTATCTCAATGAAATCCTGCCTTTTCTCCAGTAATCCCAACGATTTTGTCAATTTGTTTTATTGACATTCTTGTTTATTAACCAACAAAAGCAGGTGAGACCCTACATTTTCACACTAAAAGGGATTTCATCCTGATCTGGGTTCTGCTATTCAATTACAAACCATACAACCTGCATGTTTGTTGAACGTTTCGGATAATTCGGTTATGTTTTATTTATCAGATAAATATAGAATCAAGGGTTTTGTAATTGATTCATTAGCGGCTAAATTATATGAATTTGAAACAAAATGATATAATAGTATTCCCAGTATTAGCTGCAAACTATGTCCTGAAGCGATTCTATATCAGTTCTAGTGCAGATTAAAAGTTCTTTCATTGTCGTCATTTTGACAGAAATCGACCATGATAGCCAGTGAGTGTGTTTGATGCCGTTAAATTTTGACCTTGTGAAATTCAGACTGCACTTGACCGTGAAAGCAAGATGCTTTTACATCCCAGATATGTACAACCAGACACCGGCTATCTGAAACAAATCCTTGTCCAGACAGACGAATGACCAAGCGTAAATAACCTGTACACTCCTTTCATTTCTTTGATTTCCACTGATGTCAATCATTTTAGTGATGTATTATTAAAGATGAGTTTATTCGTTTCATGCATCAATTAAAATGTTTTTTTCGAAGTGGCGTGCCATGAAATCCAAATAATGTTAAAACATGATCACGCATGGATTTACAAAATGCAAAGAAAAAGATCTGCGGGCAGATGTGTCACTTTTCACATTGAATCTCTCTTACCTCAGGTCCTGTCCAGCGATCTCAGAGGGAACTGCAGAGAAAGCCAAGGAAGGGAACAATAAGCAGAAAAATCTAAAGCCACAATTTAATAATTGCCGAGTACCACAATCAATAAATCACAAAAAGAAGCTGTGGGCACTAGTGTTCATGATTGCATTATCAGGAGACAACACACACACAGTGCATTTATATGCATGCACACAAAAGTACAGAATGCCAGAGTCAGCGAAAACATCAAGACTTGATGATGGAAAAAATGTGCAGCTATATGCACACTTCAGCATAAAAACATGATTAATTGTCCCAGTTGTTGGTTTAGTGGTGAAACTAGAGCAAAATTGGCAACATTGGTTTAAAAAAGACAATTTTTTAAAATCAATTTCTATTAAAGCAAAAAAAGACTAAGAAAGGCTACGCATATAAGAAATTGACATACAATGTCATAAAATGATCAATGTCAAGTTGGATATAATGAAATTGGTTGAATCAAACTTTTTGTATGACACGCATATCTAAAATGGGATCTACAGTTCTGTTTACACAGAGCAAACTCCATGACCATAAATTGTTCTTATACAGAACAGTAATTCTTGCTGAAATGAAATAGCAGCAGATAATACGCATTTGTAATTTTGCATTAGAATCTAGACAAAAATGCATGTATAATTTCAGCCTTGCAAAAACATTTGAAAGACTCTCACAAAGCCTGTCTGAATGAAAACTAGAGAACAGGATTCTCTTTCAAGCGGGTCTCTAGAGACCCGAGAGCAGGATTATTTGAGAGAGCAACAATATTAGATAGCCAGAACGAACATATAAGATATGCTCAGCTGACAAGTAAAAGCAATGAGTTTCAGAGAGAGCAAAGAAGATGGAAAACTAGAGTGGGTTCACTGACCTCTTCCTGCTTTGGACCGTGTGCGAGCGCGCTTGTCGTCGGTATCCAAACTCATCTATCAGAGAGAGACACAGCGTTAGATGAAGGAGAAAACAGAAATATGAGCTTACACACATAAACGCATGTTACCATCACTGAAGTCTTGCATAGGAAATCATCGACTATCCATGTATATATACATACATATTTTAAATTTAATTTTTGTTCATCTTTATTAGTTTTTATATTTAAATAAATTGAATAATAATATATTATATATATAATAATTTTCAACTTTAATTAAATTAAAAATATTTTTTTAAAGGGACAGTTCACCCCAAAATAAACATTTTGTTCACCCTTGTGTTGTTCAAGCCCTCTATATGACTCCTTTTATCAGTGAAACACAAAGAAAATATTTTGTGAAATGTCTTTGTCTTCATTCAATGAAATCTTCTTATGTGTCTTGCAGGAGAAAGTAAGTCACACAGATTTGGAATGAAGTTTAAAAGTACATAGCATAAGATCATGAAAATTACGTTTCATGCAGTGTGTAATGTTGCCGTGTTCGAAAGTAAGCTGTCTGCTAAGATGTAAACCCCAAGGTGAATGAATAACACAGTAAATGGATGGAAAAAAGGGAGTCGACTCCGAATCACTCAAACGAGTCGTCCTTAGTCAGATTCTCGAACAGCCACGGATTTAAGTCACTACATCTAGTCCCCGTCTAGGACTGCCCGTGAAAACTTTACTCTTCTCCCCCATACACTGTAGCTCGTGAGTCTCATTCGAGGTAGACCAATCACAGCAGACTAGACCATCTGACCAATCACATCAGACTAGGCTACCGGAAAGGAGGGGATTAGACCGATGAATCACGGAACGAATCATTTGGGAATCAGTAAAGAAGTAAGGCAAGATTGACTGCCTATTATTATGAAACATTAGTGTTTTATACCTTCTGTGTACATAAACTTGTTGTTGGACACTCCATAAACCCAAAAAATCTCTAGTTATGTACTCTTCAAGTGATGAAAGAATTGTTCATTTTTGGGAGAACTATCCCTTTAATTACTTTTTTCTTCATAAGGTTAAATATTAACATCAGATTGTACAAGAACGTAACTTAGGGGCCCATAAACAGAAAAGACAGGGTAAGATGTCACATCAGAGCAATGAAAAATATATATCAGGAGTGATCAAATGTTTCCTAATCTAAAGTATATAGATGTGCATGATGTATGGATGTTTCTTAAAGGAACAGGAGCAAAAAAATAACAGTTCAATTTTACGAGTAAGTATATTGTTTTAAAGATGGGGTAACACACAGTTTCTGCCAATCTCGTATTAATCTTGATAACCTATACAATAGTATTGCATATTTCTTATCTTCTTCGAGTATTTAGTTGGATCAAATTTACAAAAGAGAGATACAGATGTACGATTATTTCTGGAAAAAGGAAAAGCTGCTGGAGGCACCAAGGGGGGACGGAACTACAGCACGAGCACACAATACATCATCGTATTCCCTTCCTGTAGTTTACATTATGCACATATGCGCCGATTGCCAACAAAACACAGACATTTGACAAAAATGTTATAAACTGTATCTCTAAGCCTGAGAAGCCAGCACGTTCAACAGTGTAAAGAAGTCAGAATGCATGGGATAGTATGTTATCCCGCCTTTAATAAACATAAAAACATTTGCCATTTTCCGCCCTGCTAATTTACTTTTATGTACCCTTCATCAGTCTTTGAAGCCCTGCACTTGAACAATCAACCTGATTTGCCGGTCCACGGAGAGTGACGTCAGATCGTGGCATCTGCCATGAGGCCATTTGCGTTTGCGGCCCCATGGCATGCTCGAGTGGTAATTACAATAGCAATATTAACCGCAGCAATACAAATAATACAAACACGGGCACTCCAAATCACTGTAATTCCTATTGCACAGAGACCCCCGATCGCTAGACTCGCTGCGTTTTCTGGCACAAAAGGAGCAGGTGTCAATCGCTCTCAGTCTCGCACACGCACAGACACAGGGAGCTCCGCTCACTGTAAAACCATTGGATGTTTTCCGCCAGCACAATGGCGCCATTAGCTTTGATTTCTTTGCTGAGATTTAAATGGAAAGGAATCCTTGAAAATCCACGCAACTCTCTTCTTTTGACCCTCGGCGAGCGGCGCTCTCCCCGCTCCCAGCTGCTGCCTTGAACGCAGCGCGAGAGCTGGCAAGAGCACACTGCACTTTCACAGAGGAGTTTCTCTTTCACTCTTTCTTTCTCTTTCTTTCTCTGGCAGTGCCACTTCCTGTTGATAGCTGACTTTTCAGCACAGGCGGATAATGAGTGTGTTGTGTTTGATTTGAGAGAGTTTGTGTATGGGGCAATGAAAAGTTGACTGTGTGTGTGTGTGCGCGTGCTTAAGGAGGGGTGTATCCGGGCAGACAGGTGCAGGGTGCAGTCTTCCTCTCCCAAAAAGACTCTTGGGTGTTTTGATCGGTGAATGCGTGCTCGATTAACAAGCATGCTTTATGCACACTGATACTTCTTAAGAGGTTCACACACTCGGAGCTCAACTCGCAGGACTGGGAGAAAAGTTTTCTCACATAGATGATCAAAAAGACCGGGGGCTGCCGAGACAGAGAAACACTGAGCGTTGTGTTGCAAGTCACCCATCTGCGGGGCTTCTATGCCCTCTCTGTATCTCCGATAAGCGCTTTGCGACCACTTTGACCCCGAACACAAAAGCCAGGGGCAGATGCGTGTCGTTCTATTCCGCTAGTGTCGCTTCCTTAACACTTTCAAATTCTCTCTTTCTATGTCCTTCTAGTGTCAACGCAGCCCGGCTTTCATGTTTGTGTAACCATAGCTACGCATCTTTTTCGAATAAGCGCATTCGAGTTTGCATTCCTTTTTTATTATGAATTCCAGCTCATTAAATCGACGCGTTCACAAAGTCAGTCGCGTCGGATTGTGATAAGCGCGATGGCATCATTCATCTTTCGTAATATTTGTCAAAGGCCTTTAATGATGTTTTCAAACCTGTCCTTCTCAGCTATTTTAATAACAACAACCTTTGACAGAAAAATGCAAGAAGAGCAAAATAAGTAATTGTTAGAAAACAGAAAATCGTTTATAGAAGAATGTTCTCATATATATAACCAAAATATTAAAGTAAAAGATAACCGCACAATAATAGCTGTCGGTTTTTATTGGTTATTGTACAAGGATGTCCGCGTGCTACATTATTAATCGCTCTCCTCTCCATGCAAGCGGACGGAGTCCTTCCTTCGTGCTCTTCTGACAGCTCTATGTAAATGACTGGCTGGGGGCAATGACTTCACAAAGAAGGTCACCCCTCCTCCTGCGGCGCGCATAAATGAGCCTTTTATTCATTTTTGCATTTACAAGAAGTGGACAGCAAACCGGGCCTGGCGTGGCAACCATCACTAGAGTGACAGGACTACTGACATCTCCGAAATTACCTGCGGAAAGCATCGACCAATTAAAGGAGGCAGATACGGTCGCCAAGGAGATCCGAGCTATCTATCAGAGAAGCGGAGTTAACGGCTCCCTCGACAGGCTGACTGACAACCAAAGTAGGTTCATGTGTTTGTGCGTGTGCATAAACACACGCTCGTGTATCAAATGCTCTGTCACTCTGCTCTCTCTAGCGTGTTTTCTTTTAAGAGCACGAAAATCAACTTGGCCCTGATTCCTCCGCGCACAGTCGGATGATGCTGATCAGTCAGAGATTGGTATTATCTAATTGGATGCTCTTAAAAGCACTGCCTGCTTGTGCAAGCCTTTAAACATTTCAAATGAGATCAATAAATCAATCACTTTCAGATGAATTCTTCCCATCACTGAGGAAAAAAATAAAACATTTACAGGCCCAAGGGAGAGAAAAGCTTCACTATCTCTTTCTATCCGTCTATTGCCCCCCATCCCAGTGTTACCCTTAAAAACCTATTTCTTATAAATTTCCCAGTGCTGATACCAAAGTAAAAGATAGAGATGAAAATATGAAAAAAACTGAAAAGGAAATGGGGATGCATCCACTAAAAGGAAAAAAATAGACACCTTAGCAGAAAAACCAAAAGGGGGGTGGTTCAGAGGAAGAGAGAGAGGGAGAGCTTTTCTTTTATGTTGATGAAAGATAGCAAATAAAAGCTGCTCAAGGATGCTTTTAACCCTCTCTAGTTTTCCTAAACAATGCAGGAAACCTCTGAAAACTGAATTGGAGTGAGCAGAAAAGCCCAATGGTTATAATTATGGGATGCTGGATATTTTAAAATCTCAGTTAATTTAGAGAGGTGGGGGGAGGGTTGCTCTGCCAAAACCATTCTAGGTCAAGCTGGTATGAACTGCGCACAGTGCGGTAATACAATGCTGACTTCCTTTCATTGCCTGCTGACTGACAGAGCTGATGAATGTCATAAATGTAAACGACACACATTTATCCATAATTGTGCGAACTTTGCAAGAAGTCTGATTCTGCATTGTGATTGGCCGGGCAGGCAGGTGCGACTCACTTTGATTGGTCGGCTCTGCAGTCTGAGAGAGGGCCGGCAACGGCTGATCTTGTCTCCACGCGTCCAGCGCTGGTTCAGGAGTTTCCCCCGGTACTCATTTTCTGTTTAAGAGATGAAGAAAAAACAAGAGTGGAAATGTAAAAATGAAGATGAGAAAAGGCAAAGACATTTAGATCAGCAAGTAGAGCTGGCAGTTGCAAGAGTTTTGCTCGTTTTGGACTCAGTAATGGACTGATTCAGCATTGAAACAGCCATATCATCTCATCACCTGTCCACCTGCATCTGAAACAAGCAGCCTCAGCACAGAATTCACCAATCCACAGAACACAACAAAAACTACATCCTGACATCAGGACACCAGTCCAGAGGACGTGATTTTATTGCTCAGAAGTTATTATTGCTAAAAAGACGGAGTCGTTTGGAGGTTTTAGTTCTCAGTTATGTTTATTTTAAATTAAGTGTTAACTTTGCATAACGTTTCTCCAAAATATCTTAGAAAATATTAATGTGACGTGCATATTGTGGATAACAAAGCAAATAGCCAGTGTTAAAAAAGGTTGAAATAACTCTTAACAGTGTAACTCTCACACTTCGATAGTGTGGATTAAATATACACTGTGAGTGTTCATTTGACCTTTGTTAACACTGGCGATTTTGCTGCGTGAATTATATAACTTATTTAAAGGTTTAAATGTACATTCTTTTTATATATTTTTATACCTGAGCATCTGAGGTTAAGTGTTTGTTGAGACTATTCTGAAACTCTAGAATACAGTTTAAATCCCATTTAATCCTATAGGTGTGTGTAAGAAATAATTCAGAATAAAGAGATAGTTCACGCAAAAATATTAATTCTGTCATGTTTTTCTCCCCCTTATTTCATTCAAAACCTGAATGACTTTCTTCTTCAAATCACAAAAGAAGATTTTTTGAAGAATGTTGGTGACCAAACAACATTGGATGCAAATGCACTGAACTACACTGTAAAACCACTTTCTCAAAATATCTACTTTTGTGTGATCAATATATAATGCAATAATTGTTATTTTTGGACAAGCTATCCCTTTAAGCTGTTATATTTATTTCATATTGGAACCCACAAATGCATGACTACACAAACACACACAGAAACACACACACACACACACACACACACACATAAAGGTCAATAGAAGAACGTATCATGACATTTATCTCTGTATGTATATGCATTAACTAATATAACAAACTGACAGCACATATGTGGTGCATTTATATGTGTGTGCCATGTGTTGACTGAAAGGTGAGTAATGTCCCATCCATAGAGTGACAATTTGACAGGTCATAGTGGGGGCTGGGCTTTTTATGCCTGTGACCTATGCACTTCCAATTAAAGTGAGGCGAGAACTCACAGAAAACTCAAACGTGCACACACACGCATATATATGCATGCTAAAACACCCCCAGCTGGAAGCTCTGTCAGTCTGCTATTAGAATCAATCACATTTGTGCATTTTATTGAGCTTTTAGCAGGCAGGAGTGTCAGAGAGGGGAGGGGTCACCGAGTCTAAACCAGGCTGGGGGAGGGAATTTGGTCAGTAAATAATGAATCAACCATAAATCAGATCTTTTTCCCCCTTTCTTTATTTCATCATAGTAATAGTCCGTCTCTCCATAAACCCGCTGCCTGTCCCACCCCACCGAAAACACCCACCGCACACACATGATAGACATGAGTGTTAAAATGATAAAAGAGAGTTCTGATAAAACCTGAGGCGAAAAAATCCTCTCCGCTAAAAGTATTAAAATTATCATTACATTCATCAACGGGCACAGATTCTAAAAGTCATTCCACATGCGAACAAAACCCACAATATCAAGTCAAACTACGTGGATGAGCATCTCAGAAGGAGACCGAAACTTTGCATTTTTGTTGCGTCGCTGCAAGATGTCAGGTCTCTATATGAAAGTCAATTCTGAAAGGTTCAATGCATTAAGTTTTGTCTGTGTTCAGGTGAGGATAGTTACCTGAAACAGCCTTTAGTACAGAAGAGGATAAAAGGACAGAAAACAAGGCTAATGGGGCAATTTATACTGTACTTCTACATCAAAATATTTTCAGAGTAATTTTCCAACTCATACTAAAGTCATTACAAAGTTTGGCTCTATTATTAAAAGTCTTTATTCATCTGAGGAAGAATCGCTGTTTCAGTTTTGATATGTATTTTAGCTAATAAGAGATCATCAGCATCTGCCTTTCGCACTTCGCCTTCTGTCTCATTACATTCTTTTCTATTTTCCTTTATTTGCCTTTATCCCAATTCATTTTTTACCTTAAGAAGGAGTTTCTTTACGGACTCACCCATGAGAAGAAGAGAGAAGGTAAAAGAGCAAGAGAGCGCAACAGAAAGAGTTTGCTGTCAGTAAAAGAGAAGCCTTTAAGCATGCTTTGCGTCTGCCTCTTTCTCAGAGCTCTCTCTCTTTCACTCCTCTCTTAACATCTGCCCTTCTCTCTTAGCAAGCACAAAATAAACAAAGCAGGCAGATCTGATTTGTCTCCTAAAACTCTGTGCAGCAGCAATAACCCAGAAAAGACAGGCAGGATGCCAGTCATCAGAGTTAAAAAGCTGTAGGGCATTGTCAGTAAAAGCATTTCCAATGCCCCTTACACACACACTCCCACGCCGGCACGGAACAAAACGCTTATTTATCAACTTTCAGCCCTCTCCGCAAAAAAGTGACTACAACAGCACTACTGTGAATCCTTCCCCCTCTCGTTCTCATTCTACAAATTTCAAGCCACATAAACAGAACAGCGAAGCGCACCGGGCTCTTTAAAATCTCACCATAAACCCGGCTGTATTGCCTGCTCCACACTTTTCAGGTCCTCTGAAATGGCACGGCCCCAATAATCCACCCTCTATAACCTTGATAGCTCAGGTGCCACTCATTTTAAAGAGAATGAAAACATTAATAAAGCTAAACAGTTCACCGTTTACTGATGGCTTAGGAGGACCCGCTTTTAGCTGATTGGCCCGTGAGTGTTCACTACAGGGTATTGCACTCAAAGAGGAACATGGGATTAATAAATGATCTGTGATTGACAGATACTGTAGTCCTGCTATTACAAAACACACAAAGGGTTATAGATGCAGACTTCAACCTTCTGAATCCCATCAAAGTGATGCAGGGTTCTTTGAGACAGACACAAATCCATAGTTTAGATTAAATAGGGATGGATGCCTTCACATAATCCACGGGTGAGACATCTGCACTCTCTGCTCCAGTTAAGCGGGATTTAACTTCAACTTTGTGATTAAAGAATGAGCACAAAAGCAAAGGTGAAAGCATTATGTCAACCCGAGTTAATTATTACTGCAAAAACAATATACCGCCGAAACGTATTTGTTTTCTTTTCAGGAGAAACATAATAAAATCATGCTCTCCTTCACGTGAAAGTGCCTTTGAGAGCCACGAGCACTCTTTCCCTTCATGACGCAGCAAAGAAAACACCATGACAACGGCGGGCAGCAGAAAGAGAGAGCGACTCCGCGTTAAAGGAGCAATAGCTAAATTCGCTTTTGTGCGCGCGTCTTAAATAAAAGAAGCTCTCAAGGTTACGGATGACTTATAATCGGAACAGTGTTAGCAATTCCGCTTCCGGTGTCGGCGTGGGGACACCTGTTCCGCGGCACGAGATCTCCAACTAGTAAACAAACAATGACAATGTCGTGATGCACGAGCGACATTTCGCGCAGATGCTTTTTAAATCACCGATCAATTCAACTGTACGCAGTTTCAAGGCTGCTCTAAATGGCACCTTTCTTCACTAATGATAGGGACGACCCTGACCCTCGGCCCTGGTGTCGTGGCTTCTGCTGCGCCTTGAATGAGCAGAGCGCAATTTGGCCCAGCTGCTCTATTCCACATGTTTATTACTCTGTCTTTTCCGACAGTCCCGCGGCACCTGCTGCGGCACCGCATCTTTACTGTTATTTAGCTCACATTTTTTGATCTGGAGTTACACCGACTATATGATCTATTTTGAGCCTTTGGACACCATCGCTTGTATAAGCACCGATGCTCGCATATTGCAACCAACTCTGCTTGAATATGATATTAGGAACTAATCCGCGGATAAGATTAAGTGATCTGTGAAGACCCAGATTTCATAATTCGAGGGAAAAGAGCGTCTGTTTGCGTCATATGATCCGCTACACTCCCGTTTGTATAAGCATGAGTACAATGTACTAACGTCGGCGTGAAAAATAAAATAATTTGGAAACTTTGAAAGCATTCCCCCTCCCACCTAAAGCATCCAAACCACGAAGATAGTAGATTTCCTTTTTATTAAACTCGGGTGCATCCTGACTATTAAAAATTCTGCGCAATTTCCGCAAAACGACGGATAAGATCTCGCAAAAGTTATTACCAAAACCATTTTGTATGCGAATGAGATAAAACGAGAATACATAAATCGACGTTGCGTCCTGGTGACCTTTATTATACGCAACATTGAAAAACCTTGACAAGTGGGGGTCGTTAAAATTACGGTAGCAACCATAGCCGAGATGTTTGTAAGGAAATGCAGTTTTACTCTCAGCGCTGTGTGTTGTAGCGCCAGGAGCCTCAGAGCTCAGACTGATAGAAGTTAGAAGAACTCACACTTAAATCGCTCCGACTCCAGTTACTTTTCTCACAGTCTGTCTGATGCTTAGGGCTGTTTAACCAGACATTAGTCCCTTAAAAGAAATAAATCCAACTATTTTTGTGGGGTGCTATTACGCGATGATGTGATAATAATTAAATGAAAGCTATCACTTTAATATGCATGCTATCATAATATAGTATAAAGGCTCGGTGTGATTCCAGTATCACATAACTGATGCTCAGATCAAACACATCCACGTTGAGCCGTGCACTTCGTCCACCATCTTGTTTGCAGGTGCTTTGATATTATACTTCATACAATGCCGAATGTGTTACACATTAGCCCCGGAATACTGAGCAATAGGAGACGCGCACGCACCGTGCGAAAGCCTAATCACTCATTAGAAATGAACCGGGGCGGGGGATGGTTGCAGAGGATGGGCGTTATTGCTTCAACTCTCATGACTTTTCTGCGCATCTCACCAGGGGCGGTTGACATTTAAAGAGAGCATCTCTCCACTCTGTTTTCTGCAGCAGAAAATCAAATGGCCACCCCTCCTTCTTCTTCATTCGCGTACTCGGCCGGGAGTCCTGCGCTACGCCCATTGTTCGACCTTAATTACACAGAGCCATATGGAACTAACTCCGTATGTAAGCCAGAAGATCAAGATTTTTATACAACTACATAAGAGTAAACACTACAAGTGCGATCACTTCGAAAACAGGCGATGTGTTTGTGGTAGCCTACCAGCAAAGCGACGCATATAAATACATATCGACATGGCAATCGTAAACGAATAATACACGAAAACCAAAGCGCAAATGAAACACTAATGCACTTTTACAAATCTGACCATTAGTCAGCATCAATGTAAGAAAATATAAAGGCAGGTAAGAAATAATGACATGTCATTCCGATCCATCTCCACATGAAGGAAAGATCAAACGCGCACAAGGTTTCAGTGCCAAAGTGGACAAACAAATAAGCATCGCTGCGTTAGAGCACCATGTCTGAGTGTTCCTCCATCACTTTTTCTATGTCAACTCCACACACTCTCCGCTGGAGCATCTTCAAATAGAGAGGCATGGACATACCCTCTCCTAAACGGATGCGCTTTTACAGAGTAAATCCAGCCAGCAAACGTCTCAGTTCAAAGACTACAAGATCAATCAACGATCAACTAACGGAAAGGTTTTGCGCTTTAAGTGTGATCAGTTTCACATTAAACACCCAACGATGAAATATTCTCATCTTTCGTAAAAACCATTAACCTTGATCTGTAGGGCATCTCGGTATGGGATGTTCTAGATATGTAGTGTACATCGCTGAATGGCTAATGGTATAATGATAAAGCGTTAAACATTTATAATATCTACTAACAACTCAACCCACGACTCCGAGCCTAAGGTTAACTAAATTTGTGAAAGCTCCTCCACAGGTATTTTGCCACCAAACATTTTAGAGAATTGGCTTTAATGTTAACTAAGAAAAAGTATCAGGATATCATTTATATAAAACCAAATAACATCATCATTACCTGAGTGAAAAAGAATAATCACGAAAGCTTCGAAATACGACGGATGCTCCCCTCGTCTTCGTCGTATATTCAGTAGGCTGTGACACAGTTTGGGGTAAAATATCCAATTTATAGATTATTCTAAACAAGACAACTAAACTCTACTTCTTTGCTAGTATCCCGAAAGGTTCGCTGAGAGCAGAGTAGAGGATCGGCTCTACTCTGGTGCTGCTATGGACGAGCGAGGATCCAGAACGGGGCGGTATGAACGCTACTTGTTTGTAAGCAAAAACATGGCTTCATTTGCCTTTGTCAGCGAGAAAACGTAATATTGACTTACCTTTCCCTCATGAGCCATTGTCCCCCACCTCCTCCCTCCGCCCTTTGCCATGACATCACGAAAGCTGTAGTAAAACCTACAACATCGATGGGCTGGGCTTTGACTATCCCCCCGCAATAACTCAGCGGGCATGTGTACAGCCATGCACACTCTATTTCATACTCTGTCTATCTCAGTGCAGGACACACACACACACACAGACACACACTCGATCCTTTTCTCCCTCTCTCCTTCTCCATCTTGCACCCACACCCACGCACCCACTACAGGGGATTTGTTCGAGTAGAAGTTCTCTTTTGTGTCAAAACAAGATAATCATGTATACAGTGAAACTGCCCGAAAACAGACAGCTTAGTAATACAGTAAAGAATTTACTGTCTGACTGTTGGTTTAAATTTCTAATAGCGTAAACCGCTTATTTTTACCGGTGATTAATCTTTAATATTCCAGAAAAGCGTTCATCGCTGGTTATCTGAACCCTCCCCATTTCCCAAATGGTACTGTCCAGTGATTCACACACAATATACAACACTTTTTTGGGCAATGCTCCACTGTTAAAGTTAGCAATATATTAAGATCAGATTAAATTTGAACGCTTTTCGAAAATCTATAAATATAGTTTTAGAAATAACGCAAAATAGAGTACATATACCGAATGTATGGTACACCAATTTATTTATTTATTGGTTTATTTATTTAATCGTACACGTTTTTGAAAGATTTAAAAGTAATCTCAGATCCCTGTGTCTGCACTGTACAAGGAGTGAGAGGCAACAAATACAACTATTTTACCACAGCACAGACTTCCGGAAACAGACGAATGCAACTTGGAACGACTCCTAAATGTTACACACACCGCTGTTTTGCTTTGTTGTTTTGTAACCATTAGTGAAAATGACAACCATTCATTACAAGCCATTTGAGAATATTCTCCACAAATGCCACTCTTTATCTACTGTCTCCATGCTGCACACGAGGGGAATTTTCAAAAAGCCAACCTTCGCCTTTCAGAAATTCTATTAAGTTCTTATCTCTTTGCGGCAGGCTCTTTTTTTGCTGTCCCATTGTTATGCATTGGAGCTGAAATCAATCACGGATAGTCCACGCCGCATCAATATGATTTCAGTTGCCTCTCTAACCAGGACACAATACAATAAACAATAAACAAAAGACAAAAAGAAAACAGTATACACCTGAAAACAAGTAACACTATCCTGACCTATGTACTCAGACTGAGGCTTGGAGTAGCCAGTTTGGGTCTGATCGGATTGATCCGTAGAGTATTTTCTCATTTTATAAACTTTATGAACATATGTAAGAGAAAACAGAAGGAATACGAGCCCAGAATCTGTGCTCGGTTGGCGCGTTCAGGACCTCAGACAGCGCTTTGGCCCAGCACCATGGACAGCGTCCCGGTCGCGAAAAGACGCTCAGCCTCCTGCGAGTCGGAAACGTTGTTGTGCCTTTTTGCAGTGTGTAATGTTAGTTAAATGCTGCCAAATAAAAGCATAATGGTCGCGCAATTACGAGAAGAAGCTGTACAAAATACAAAAACCCTACATGATGTTTAAAATTGCCTCGCTCGTTTCCTTGCTGTTAAAAGAAACAATACTGGCGTAATAACATGTGCAGATTTCTTATAACTCTACTATTTACGCACTCTCATCGCTATCAATTCCACAGAAAGCAAAACACGTTTTCATATTCACAGAAATAACTTCTGTCACCCCGGCGAACACTTGGAATATAGTGTCTGTATAAATATTGCATAAGGGAGTCAGCTGAGAAAGCTGGCTGGAGGGGCCCCAGACTCCACGAATGGACTTGACAGATGGAACAAGCTGACAGACAACAACAGAGAGAAAGTTTGAATGCGCCTCCGGGCTGGTATTGTTTCCGCCACGGTCCCTCGGGAAACAAACCGCTCTTTGTCTGACAACCCAACAACTCTGAAGTTTAGGAAAGGTCTAGACGAGGTCCCTGAACGTTATCATTTGTAGAGATGCGGTATAAAACCTTACAATAGAAGCAGGGAACTATTAAATCTAATTCAATATTCCGACAAAAAATAAGTCTGTTGAAAATATGTCTACATTCACTTTGAAACAACACAAAGGTGTTTTTATCATTAAATGCATTATAAACATGAAGACGTCCAGCTGTTTTCTTTACTTTTCGTGACTTTATTTATTTATTTTTAGTTAAAAGGCAAAACGCACCGAAAGACGACTCTTATTAGCGAATACTAAAAAACGTTGCTAGCATCACAAAATTAAATATGCACACTGACAAATCGCATATCTCTTCACAACCTTTAACACATTTGTTTTAAAGGCATAAATTCGTATAAAACTGTATTTGCCAAACAGGAAGCAATTAGAAGTTAGTTAACTGACCTAAAAATGTTTCACACAGCTTCATGGTTGCAACCGTGAGTTTCCCACAAGCGTCTGTCAAGTCCTGAGAAAGTAAACTTAAGTGCAAAAGTTGTGGATGAAAGTACTACAACTTCTCTTTGAGAGGGGCGGATGAGGGAGGGGTGGGGGGGGGTTGCGAGTCGACGTAGGTGTTGGGTGTAACCAATCAGATACAGGCATGTGGGTAATTGTATACGACCGCCGGAAAACTCTCAGCCAATCAAAACAATTGTCTTCAGTTCTTAGCAACAAAGCCTGTAGAATGCCAACAGAAGGCACACCGGCAGCTGGGCGCTTTCAGCGAAGAAAGTTTTCCAACAAAGCTTGAACACATTAGGAGGAAATATTCCCAACACATGAAAATCTTTAAAAAAAAATTAATTGAAACTTCTATTTAATGTCTATTTTTTCGATTGGGTTTGAGTAGGCCTACTACATATTAGTGTCTTGAGTTTAAGCACATCAAGTCATGACATAATTCTTTCTTTATTTTTTCTGTATATATGTCAAAACAGTATTAAAAATACTCATACATATGATTAAACAAATTCACACATACAAAGACTCTCACTCAACAAAAAACATAAATAATTTGTCTCCCTCACACTTTTATTTTAGAATATACAAAATGAAGTCAACAACTTTATCTGGTTTGTTGGTTTTTAAGAGAACAAGAATACAGACAAAATAAAACAAATGTAAACAGTGCATGTTTATTGCTGTAAAAACTCAGTTTAAAGAAAAATTTATTGATTGATACTCTCTTTGTGATAGAAAAACTTTGTCTGTGGTACTAATATTTCAGTTTTTTTTAAAGTGTTCATTTCTTTTTTATGGGGCATTAAGAGGAATTAAATCTACAGTATGTGTGCCAAATCACAATAATGCTTTAAACAGCAACACAACTGCTTGAAAAATAAAGTAGGCCAGGAGCCAGGATTATTTCTACCCTGTTTTTACTGGCATCACGACTCGTCCTCTGGGCAACATTAACAGTTTCTCTCTCGCTTTTGCCTTCCTAATTCACTCACTCTGCCTTGCACCCCATTACATCATCAACATCACATACCTCTCCTTCAACCTCTTTCCAATCTGAAGCACCCGCTCACCCAAAACAAACAAACTCTGAGAAATAAATGTCTGAAATGAACTCGAGGGAAATGAGCAGAGTGTTAGTGAGGGTGTGGATCTCCCCCGATGTGTTTGGCAAGATCTGGGCTCTCTTTCAGCAGATGGCTCCTCTGATACTCCTGTCCTCTCCAGGCCCATATCCATGCCCCAACTCCGCGTTGCCATGGTGAGGGGGCCGGCGGAAAACATGTAATGCATTTGCCGCTTATTAAATTTGCCTTCTGACAAAGAGAGGCTCTCAGTTAAAAACGAGAGCAGGCCTGGATGAAGACGAGCAGGCCCGATTCTCTTTATCACAGACTACCAGACGCCCCACTGTATTCTTCCACTATGGCATACACTCATTGACCTATTAACTTTACGACTGCCTCCTCCCCCCTTGCTTATGCCAAATGAGGGTCTGTACGCACCCTCCGCAGAGTAAGGGCTGCGCCCCTTCGCCCATAACCCCCCCGACCTGTCGACATCATTGCTGCGCATGAGAGAGAGTTGGAGAGGTCTCCGCTGAACCGTGACCTGCCCTACAGCTGTCTGCGTCACACAAAGAGAAAAGTGTATGAGTATGACAAAGTATGGAGCGCCCGGGAGTAGAACTCAAAAAGAAGGCGTTCAGACTCTGCAGATGATTTGGGCGAGAGTGGGAAATAACTTTGATTGAATGATAAGCTAAGATTCGTGAGAGGCAGAAACAAGGTGAAGCAAGTGTACTGGATTGATCACTTAAACTAATATTACTGCTGATTTTACACATGCTATTATATATTTATAAACAAACATTTTACTTTCATGACAATAATAAACCTGACAAAATCACTGTAATAAAAAGCAAAGTTATTATAGTTTTGTTTTTAGCTTTATTGTACATTTTACGTTTTTATGTTAATTTTAATAATTTCTTTAGGAATTAACTATTTTTTTGTTTACGTTGCTATGTTTGATTAATATATAGATTTATTTTAAGTTTGTTCACTGTGTATTAACAAATGTTAAAATTGTCAGCATTTGAATTTAGTAAACGCTGAAAATAACATAAACTAAAACTTATAAATGCTGTTGAAGTACTGTTCATTGTTAGTTCATGTTATGTTAAGTAATGTTAACAAATACAACCTTATTGTTGAGTATTTTTACTTGCTACATTCCTTATAATCTTTTAAGATATATATGATTTTTTTAAGATATTTAATAAAGTTTTATATTCTTACTGATTCTAAATGTTAATTTATTTTCCTCAAAATGCTTAAAACGAAAAACAACTTTTTGCCCCAAGCATTACATATTTATACAGACCCTTACAAAACTGGTTTAGTCTGGGTGCCAGCCTACATGATCGTCATAATTTCTGCCTGTGTACAGTATTAGGTTTGTTACCCCACCGCCAGTCAGAGAAGGGTCAGAGATGCCAGAGGGCACAAAGCCAGAGTCTGTCTGTGCCCCTCCCCCTTTCCCCTCTTTCTCGCCAGGACAAGTCTTTCCCTACCAACACTAAACCCACTTCTCCTCCGCCCCTCTGCCCCCTCATCCACCCCACACAGGACGGCCGGGTGATGAGTAAACATACTGAACTCCACACGCAAGGCCGGGCTTGCTGCCTCATTACAATCACAAAGCGCTGCCACACTTTTGGGTGGAGCCTGTGGCCGCAGGAGGCTCCGGTGCTTTTAAGTGAGTGGCATACTTAATAGGCTTTGTGTAGCTGAAGAAAGGAGAGTGAAAGGGGAAAGAAAGAGAGTAGACCCAGCTGTCACGGCACACTAGATATCAGTCTACCACAGAAACACTTTTCCACTGTCTCACCCCTCCTGTTTTTTTTTACTTTTGCTTTTTTTTCTTCTTTTGCTGATGTAAGGTTTAAGACGCACAGGGAACTAGGCGTCTGAGAAAATAAAAGATGTGAACACATATGTGCTTTCTCGCACACACAAACATAAAAGAGCTGTGTGAGCAGTATAATAATATGTTCCTAACTGAATGTTCTGCATTTTGTAATGTTATACATCAGAGAGCGAGCTGAGGTAGAAAATGCTGAGCGGAACAACTCCCAGAAGTACAAGCTTTTCATTCATCCATGACTTAGGAATACGAGCACTAAAAAGACAAAGTAATGTTTTGTTTTACTTTGCCGATTTTAAGTAAAAGTTGGAAATTTGGCATAAAATACTTTTTAAGTACACATGAACATGAAAACGGAATTTAAACAATTTTTATAATCTCACGTTGCTGTTTCTGCAAAAAACATTAGTATATCTCAAAATTATTTATTGTAAAAAAAATGCAAAATGAACTACTGAAGTTTTAAAAAACTGTGAAAAGTTTCATCAAAACGGATACAAAAACAGGAGGTTAAACATATACATTTTATTCTTTAAAATAATTTCTGTCTATGTCATGACATAGATAAAACAAGTTATTACATGTTATGCATCATTAAAAATGACCACTTTATATTTAAATACTAGTTTCTAAAAACTTTTAATATACTAAAAAATTATACCAAAACATAAATCACAGCACATAAGGTTCATTATTATAATTTGAATGACACACTCAGACAGAGAAACCCATATTTAGGTGTACATATGCTCGGTAAATCCTCAGAAAGGCTGGGAAACAAAAGTCTGCGCTCGCGAGCTGCTGCACAAAGCAGGTGGTGATAGTCAGAAATGTGTGCTGTTGTTTGTATAATCTGTGTGATTGCGGTGGGCTGCTGCTAAGCCCTGCTAAATCAGCTTAGCACATGTCCTGCCGTGGAGGAGGCTTGTTCTTAAAGACCCCCCCCAAAACAAGCCTTACTTTAGCACCGCAAGAGAGTCCAGACACTGAATCAAATGGATGACACTCTTCATGTTTCGCAGAGGACCCCCGGGATGCAAATAGGGTCGGACACATAGAGACCCACAGAAATAAGCTGTGTGTGTTATTATGGATAGATAAAGATCCTTATGTGCATTGTCAATATTATTGGTATATTTATGGTTACTGTTATGTTTTATTTCAAAGTTTTTAAATTTATTTGCTTCCATTTCTTTTTTCTTGAAAAAATTGATTGATTTTTACTTTTTTAGTTTCAAAGTGACGGCAATACTTTTTTTATGTAGAATTTTTATTGCAAAACCTTCCCACAACCTAATAAATATTTATATATTTTTAATATTATTTTCATGTTGTTAACAGTCTGTTTTGATATAATCTAAAAGTTCATGCATTCATTGAAATTCTAAGGTTTTGAGATACGTTTCGGATTTCACTTGACTTTGTAGAAAAAAAGCTTTATGTCTTCTAAAAAAGTACCAAAATGTGCACAACGCAACGAAAAAACATCAAACAAATAAATTGTCACAGAATACGAATATTTGAATTACTCAAGTTTGACAAAAATGTCAGATAAAACCTTATACATTATACGTGTCTTCTCCTTGTAATTATATCAGAAATCTAAAAAAGTTGTTTATAATTCTTCTAATTTTTCAGTGATAAAATTTTTGTTCAATAATTTGTTTGCCATTTCATTTTTACTTCATACATCATTAATATCTTTTATTTTTTTGTTAGCTACTAATGTGCAGATGGTTTGGCAACAAAAGAAAATTGAATTTCTCAATTTCTCAAATTCTCAACTTTAAAACCCCCAAAACTCACTCTCCACCTCCAAGACCCTCTCATACCCCCTGCCCTCTCCTCCGCCTCCACCCACATCACTACTTCAGACAGAACAGAGGAAGAATTAAGACAAGAGTGCAGCAAAAGTGTTAATGAAAGGGGGACACCTGGAGCGGGACCCTTGTAGTGTTCCATATTGTAGACTAATAACAGGGCCTGGCCGGGCCGTGCGTGCGAGTGTGCAGTTGCCTTGGCAGCGGGACTCAGCTGATTGTAGGGTTATGGGGTATGGGAGGGGGTGCTTGTTTGGAAAGCATCTGTATGCAAATGTCATTATGGTATAGAGATGTTTGGAGAGGCTACTGGGAGAAGGGGGGTTGTAGAGATGAATGGAAGGACGAATGGACGCTATCTACAGAAATACTCCATCGAGCGATGCTGGTGGTTTCAATCTAAATCCATCAAGAAAATAAGACACTTCACTTAAAAGGCCTCTTGCACATGCGGTATTATATTACAAAAGAATCTGAAAAAACATCTGACTTTAATGAACCAGCATTATAAAACGGCATTTACCTTTGAGGTAAAGGTTCATAAAGAGATATATTGAAAGGTAGAGAACTTTACATTGGATTACATGTCGTAAAGTCCTGAAATATAGTAAACACCCTTTTCCAAAAGTCGTTCTGACACATTTGCTTGATTTGATTTCTTACCAATACTAAAATGTAATTGGTATCATTCATAAAACACGAGCACAAATTTGTGCTTCAACCATTGACAAAAAATATTCTTATGGAAATGGTCGCATTCAATTTAAAACAACACTTCACGTACGTAAGAATGGATTTATGACAGTGCATATTTTTTGTTGTTGCATGAATTCATGAATGCTTTCTCTTTCTGTACGTAACTTCATACACAATCGTGCGGGTTTGTAAATCCTTGAAATGAAATCAACACCATCCCAAATACAACTTTTTGTTGCTAATCTCCAAACTAACGTAATTTTCCAATGCAGACTAACAAACGCGTAATGCAACCGATACACAATTTTATGATACAGTTTCACATTGAGCAATGATATTTTTTTAGACCAATAATGCATTAATGTGCAGTAGCTTTTAACTCTTTGTTAAAAGGACTGAGCGAGTCATTATCTAACAGCTTTTCACATCCGCGCCAGCTATTTTAAGACAGCCGGTCGAAAAAGGTTTTCTCTTTCCTTACGAGTAACAGAAAAGAAAGTAGCCGTATGCAATAAAAGCGCTGACGTGAATAGTTTTACACACATCTCTAATGAAATCCTTTAAAGAGATGTATTTCTACGGAAAGAGCGAGACCGAGACACAGCAGAAGGTTTTTTATGTTCTCCTCTCACTTAATGTACTCAGTGGCAGTGCATGATGGGTAATTACAATAGTCACAACACAGATGGGGGCAGTGTCACCATGGCCTTAAGCACGACGGCGCACATACACACTCGCGGACAGATGAATAAGCGCTGACACACTCTTGAATGTCTATTTCCCCCTTAACAAACGGCCAACATCATTAAAATCTAGACTCGGAAAACACATCTTATCGTGTTCCTGACTCTTCATACACATACTACTCTTTGCATTTACCCTTTGTTCTGTTCTCGTTGAAAATAACCCATCTGACTTTTTTGTTCTACAAAAAAACAGACCCCAGATGCAGATATAGCAAGGATGGTCATGCCCTGTCTCTCTCTCTCTCTCTCTCTCTCCTCCATTAAAGCTTCCGTGCAGGTTAAGGTCTTAAGACATAAAAAGATGGAGTCAAAACGAGAGTAAGAGAGAGAGGCTTTTGAATAATTCATTGCAGCTCATAATGAAGCGTAGTCCACTCTTTAAAGTGTTTGGTGTGTAATGGAGTTTCAGACACACAACTATCATTTTCTCTTAATGGCACTTTCTGGGCTGCTAGCTGTGACCCTTTTCACACACACACACATTGGCAAAGGCGATTACCGACAGCTGCTGGAG
This sequence comes from Triplophysa dalaica, assembly GCF_015846415.1. NCBI lineage: Eukaryota > Metazoa > Chordata > Actinopteri > Cypriniformes > Nemacheilidae > Triplophysa > Triplophysa dalaica. The sequence continues at coordinate 9,194,693 of NC_079561.1, read as the reverse complement.
TTTCGAAGTGGCCAAAGTGGGCAATTTTCTCAATGCCATTTAAACAACAAACACTGCAGAAGTGCGGAGGGTGGGGGGGTGTTTGAGAAATGGGGAGCGAGAGAAGGTGACGGCGGTCATTGTAATTCAGAGAAAGTGCGTGAGCAAGTTCTGCGGGGGGGGGTTCATTAGAAGAACTCCAGGTTGAGTGTCAATGTTCACATCTGGCCTGCAGTCGCTGTGTCATGTGCGCATGCTGCTTTGAGTTCATATCTTTGCTATGCGTTCTCTACGTGTGCATGTTTGTGTAAACATTTGTTTTTGTGATCATCCAGGTGCGGATGTTGCACATCCTAAGGATGTCTGGAACCTGGCAGCCTGCGGTAGAAATAACAACATTCAGTGCCATTGCCACTGTGATTCTGTCAAAAAAGGACTTATTGGAAAAAGTCAGACTTAAATGGATCCATTTATTAGATTAAAAAGTTAGTCTTATGAATCAAAATTATGTGACGGAAGTGGAGGGTTAAAGGCATAGTTTACACAAAAAATTTAATCCTGTCATCATTTACTCATCATTTTATCATTTCAAACCTGTTTGACTTGCGTAACACTAAAAAAAAGATAATTTGAAGAATGTTGGTAACCGAACAACGGTGGTACCCATTGACTTGCACTGGTTTTGTGTCCATACAATAGAAGTGAATGGGTAGTGTCGTTGTTTGGATACCAACATTCTTCAAACATCTTTATTTTTGCAGAAAAAAGAAAGTCGTACAGGTTTGACGAGACAAGAGGGGGAGATTTAGCATGAACTATCCCTTTAAAAATATGATGACATCAGGAGATAAGAAACGATGTTTCATAAGCGGAAGTTATTATATTTTTATAAAAGATTATAGAAACGTTTCTATAGAATAATGTGGACCCATCAAATCACGCACAATAAACCATGAATACATAAAGAAAACAAATAGCGAAATCAATTTTGATTTCATGCTGGCTTGAAACTGCAGTCCTTTTCTGTATCGGAAAATCAGTGGCAGGAAAATGCAGCCTATAAATCCCCCGGTATGACCCTCCCGGTTGAAATAACAGCTTTGTTTGATCAGCGAAGGGGCAGCAGATTGCGTGGAGACTTCCAAACTAAACTAATCCGTTCCTAGAACACCAAACAGATGTTCGGGCACTGTGGTCAACACGTAAGCACACACACACCTCAGAAGGCTAATATTTGTTTTATTGATGCTGCGCAAAGTACAAAAACAAAAGATCATTACAATGCTCCACTCACAACTCTCTTAAAGGCCAGTTATACATTTTACATCAGCAATTATGATGTTTTGACTTTTGTATGAACATGAAACTTTTATGGGAGCACAAGAGAATGATCAAAGTATTTGTCTTCTATTTCTCTCTCTTTTATTTTACGAGTCAAGTTGTTCCTTCTGTAGATTCACATGACTGCCTTTGAATGAACAGAAACCATCAAACAATCACAGCTCTCACTGCCTCAGAGTCACTTTTTGTTAGTCTTTGGCAGATAAGAGCTCATTACGAAAGAAAATATGTGACCTTTACCCCTGATTCAATCTGCCAGGTGAACGTGTAGAATTGGAGTGTTGGGTATTAGTGCGGTGCACCTGTAATTTGAGGCTATAACTTCCTTTTGTGTGCGGGAAAGTTTGCGTTTCCTCTCTTTGTTATAGTGCTGAAGAGTTGAGTGCAAGTAAATAGTGCTCGCGTGGAGAAGACAAAGAACACAATCTGCACCTGCTGCAGAACAGAATACAGTCCTATTTTGAAACCATTAACCCTTGCTCACTTCTTTATATAGAATTTTTGTTGTTGCTCCTTTTTCTTTTTTTTTCTCAGTGAAGACAGCAGGACTCAGAAACCAAACATTAGTACAACGACAAACATTTAAAGGAAAAACAATGCAGATTTTTTAAATACAGCTTTCTTCATTTTACCAAGTGTGCCAAATGCCAAATTCAGTACAAGTTATAGTAAAAAATATATATAATTAAAATAATATGTTACAAATGTTCATTAGTTTATGGTGTATTTAAAAGTGAACAAATGATTGAATACTGGAAATATTTACCAAAAAGCAACATCAAAACACCTGAACCATAGAGCATACAATGACGTGTATGAATGTCGCTTATTCTTTTTTAATTTGGACTCTTAATCCATCCATTCATTTTCTACCGCTTATCCGAACTACCTCGGGTCACGGAGAGCCTGCGCCTATCTCAGGAGTCATTGGGCATCAAGGCAGGATACACCCTGGATGGAGTACCTGGACACACACTCTGTCAGTTTAAATCTAGACTAAAGACTCATCTTTTTAATCTTGCATACACTACACCTCCATAATATTAATCCTCAGAGGATTTAGGCTGCATTATTTAGATCAACCGGAACCAGGAACACATCCAACAACAAATGATGTACTTGTTGCATCAAAGAGTGCAGAACAGTACTCTACTCTCAGCCAGTCTTGTCTCTTTTTTCCAAGGTTACCGCAGGATGCAGTTCATGCCCAGATCTGATGGCAGAGCTGAGAATGGGAAGCGGTGACCTGACAAGTGCTAAGAGGATAGAGCTGGATAAAGGACGCGACAACTTTGTTTTTTTCTACAACATTTCAAATGCTATTAGATTGTTAATGATAATCTTTAATTTTTATATTTTTATTAAGCCTTGTTGTGCAAGCACTGATGAGCTTGTGCAGAGGCAGCAGCTTTTGCCAGAGGGGAACTGGAATCCCCTGGTTGGGCCTGGGTTCCCCTGAGGTTTTTTTTCTCGATGGGAGTTTTGGGTTCCTCACCACCGTTTGCATATTGTTTTGCACTATCTGCCTGGCCGGGGGGGCTGCTTTAGAATTCATACTTGTATTAAATGTATCTCATGTACAGCTGCTTTGTAACAATGAAAATTGTAAAAAGCGCTATATAAATAAAGTTGAGTTGAGTTGAGTTGAGTTGAGTACTCTTAATCCATATTTTATAATAATAATACACTCATGAAAAAATATAAAAAACACAAATCTATCTGAATTACATTATAAATAAAAAGCATTGTCCAATAAATAAAAATGATGTTACAGCATCTTCAGTGTCGTCACCCGACACCTAGCATTTGCAAAGAGGTTCTCTTGGCAATTTATCAACCAGGTTCTTGTGGTCTCAACTTGAGATGTTTTAGACTATTATTAAAAGGAAAGGTCAACCAAAAATGAAAATTCTGTCCACATTTACACACCCTCAAGTTGTACCAAATTTTGCTCTTTGTTCGATGAAACTGACAGTTCTGAGGCACCATTGTCTACCGTAGAAAAAATCATTGTATATTTTTTGTTATAATTTAGGAAGGCAAGTAGTTCTGGAGCACATCCGGCGACCATTTTAATAATAGTTCTATAATAGTAGTTAAAGATGTGCCAGAAATGTCAGTTGCTACCATTCTTCCAAATATCTTTCTTTTTGTTCAACAGAGCAAAGAAACCTATACAGGTTTGAAACAATTTGAGAACGGTGGGATGTAATTCACAATTCGTGACCACATTTTCATTTTTGGGTGGAGTATTCCTTTAAGGAGTCTAATTCATCCATTTTTAAACACATTGGTAACTAAAGTTAAAGGTCCCATTCCAACGATCCCATTATGCAACCTTTAGTTAGTGTGTATTGTTGCAGTAAGAGCATAAACAATTCTTGCTCAAAGTTCAGTGCCAAGTGATATATTGTCTTTAACAGAATTTGCTTTTCAAGGACTACAGAGAACGGCTGGAACCGGACTTCAGCCCTCCACTTCCCGGGTAAATGATGTCACTATTCCGAGTGCATTAATAACCTCCGCCGAAAGGAATAAGCCCAAAAATGGGAGAGGCCTTTTTTAGAGAAAAGGAAAAGCCACTGCCGTAGTGTTTGGTTATCAGATTAAGATTGTTAACATTTGACTGAGCAACGCAGTCAAATAACAGCTTCCATAACTTTTATATCGGCTATGAAAGCTGTTCTGTCTATGCAATACATATTGTGTGTGTGTGCAGATACCTCTAGAACACTTCTATGAAACGTCATTTCAAGTCCTGCTAGGAAATGTCTAGTCAATCAGCTTGTTTTAATATCAAACTCGGGTCCAATAAAAGAAGGTAAAACTAACGCTTCTGTTATTAGTGTTAATTAGTGTTACTGTTTATTGCTAAAAGTCAAAGTTTATGACGTGCACTGGGAGGGGCACCGACCAATTACAACAGCCTGAGAAGTGGAAGCTCGCTGATATGGTGTGGGTGGGAAATCTTCACACACAAACTCTAAGCGGGGAACCAATCACGACAGACCTGGTCAGCTTTACCAATCAGAGCGTTTCGGAAGGAGGGACTTTATATAGACCGGAATAAATCCAGTTGTTTTGTGAGAAGAGATACAGCAGTGAACAAAAGACTTGAAATATGTGAAATATGAAGCGGTTTTTTTTTTTGAAACATGATTATCCATTGTTAAACACTCAAAAAACATAATCAAAGCCTCAAAAACGGCAAAAGACTGGCTTCTTTAATATGTTAGCACCAAAAAAGCAGCATATACTGAATACAACATAACACTAAAACCAGGCCCTAGCAATGACACCCCAAACCATGATGATGTGCTGATGTTATTGTGCTGAATGTCTCTGCATTGTGATCATATACATTTATACAGCAATAACCCATAACAGCCAGACTCATTTTATGTGTTTTCAAGGATGAAATGATCAAATTAGTGCGGTCAAAATAAATCCTTCTGAGCGTCACTATATGGCAGGCTACTCATAAAAATAATACAAACATATAAAAACTCTTCAAGCTGCTTCTGTAGCATTTGATCTCGTATTTTCACTTGTCTAAATTTGATCATTGCCAATTTAATGGCACCTCCCACAGATCCTTTGTTTAACAGAAAATAGAACAATGCTTCTGGGGTCTGAAGTCAAGTGCTCAGTATTTCATTTCGCCCTATCCCATTGAGATGTATAGACCCGGTAAGCTCTAACTACAGTAAGTGAAGGAAACTCTAGTGTTAAACTGGTTAAGAGAAGAGAGAGAGTGTGCGTCAGGTGTAATGGCGTCCCCATGTGTGTTAATGAGCGTCCGGCCCTGACATGTGTTTTTACACACATTATGTGTAAAGAGAAAGAGGTGTGGCTATGAATAATGTAAATTCTATTTAAATTCCAACATCTATTGCTAAAGAACCTTTGAGACGTCTATATAATTCATGAAACAGGAAAGTATGATTTACATGAGCGTGTGTCGGCCCCATGCGTGCATGAATGAATGATTCATATATTTTTCACATGGACTGTCTGCGAGTGTGAGTAGATTCTGAATTTGAATCAGATTTAAATTGCTAAATTGTTCTCTCCGGCCGTTCATGTACTCAAAACTCTGGCTTGTATTTACATGTGTTTGTGAGTGTTTTTGGATTTGGTGCGATTATGTCTATATAGACGTTTGGATTGTGCGTAGATGGTGTTTGTGGAGGTGTTGTTTCGGAGGGATGGCTGTGGTGTGAGATTGAGGCAATGAATCTATATGAATGCTAATGCGCAACTATGGGGATTCTGGAAGAGCGCATGTATGAATGAGCTGTTTGATTTATAAATGTTTAATATGTTAATTTGTGTGTGTGTGTGCAATGTAAACGCACATGTGCATTCCGTGTTCTGGTCAATGTGTGATTTGTGACTGTCAGGTACACGCTCTGGGAGCAAAAAAGTTTAAGAGGTGGAATGGAAATGAAGAGAGTGGTTTTATCCTAGTTATTTTCTCTTTCGTTTAATGGATTTGCCCATTCTAGCTATATTATAAATACTATAAATAGAAATGTTCTAAACACTTTGAACCAAACCCACACTGCAAGGCTTACCTTAAAAAAATGATTCTGTATATCTATATTTTATAGTTTCATAAAACACATGTTCCGGCATGTGTTTGGTCATAATATAACAACAATAGTGAGGTTGGGAAAATTTACATCCAGCACATGTACCATCAGCACCGGAGCTCCTGAAGGATGTGTTCTTTCTACACTTCTATTTTCACTCTACACAAACAAAAGCACCTCTACAGACCCTTCTGTCAAACTCCTGAAGTTTGCAGATGACACCACAGTTATGGGCCTTACTCAAGAGTGTGATGAATCTGCTTACAGAAAGGAGATTGCTCAGCTCTCTGCCTGGTGGAGTCAAAAAACCTAGAGCCGAATGCATTCTAGACAGTGGAGATGATGGTGGATTTTAGGAGGAATGCTCCATCACCTCCTCCCCTCACCATCCTGGACAGCACTGTGGATACTGTGGAGTCCTTCAGGTTCCTGGGCTCCACCATCTCTCAGGACCTGAAGTGGGAGACCCACATAGACTCCATTGTAAAGAAGGCCCAGCAGTGGTTTCATTTCCTCCGTCAATTGAGGAAGTGCTACCTACCACAGGAGCTATTGACCCGGTTCTACTCAGTGGTCGTCGAATCTGCTCTGTGCACTTAACTGTTTGGTATGGCTCGGCCACCAAATCAGACCTACGAAGACTAAAATGGTCAGTTCTTAGTGCTGAGAAGATAATTGGTTTCAGAGCACCAAACACCAGGAACTTTCCGACACAGAAGCAGTTTCTTCCCCCAGGATCTCCCTCCTAAACAGATAACTGCTCCTTAAGAGCAATATTCCACTTTCATTACTCCTATAGTGTGCACTATAGTGCCTTATTATATGTAAAAAAAATCTACATGTATATGACACTACCTCTACTTACGACATTATCCATTTTGTAGTGACTGGATCATTGAGAGGAAAGCCAAGCAGGATGGAAAAGATGAAAGGTACCCAACAAGTGCAAATTGCGTCTCAACAAGTGTACATACAATCTGTTAATGTGTATATTCTTCTATATACTGCCCTGTACAACTTCTCTGATATGTTAATAATGATTTATTTAATATATGCATATTTTAGAATGTTTTAGACTGTAAATCTTATTATATTTGTATTGTCATTGTGTTGAATATCTGTACTAGAAGCTTCCAACACCAAAGAAAATTCCCTGTGTTTGCAAGCACACTTGGCATTAAAGCTCTTCTGACACTGATAAATGTTTTGTTTAATTTATACTTTGTTGTATATTTATTGTATTCAATTAAAACTACTGAACAGTTATTGATTATTTGCAGAGGTCTACTGGTAGTTAGGTTTGGGCCACATAACGTTTGTTTATGTTGTTGGTGCTGAAACATAAGGACATCCCAAAAAGTGGTTTTGCTCAGTTTTGTCAGCTTTTGCTCACTTACTGTGTTCAAAATATAAAAAAGTGAGTCTGCAGTACATAATAACATTTAAGACAGCAACTTCACAAAAAGGGACTGATTTACACAAAGCTTGACTCACAATTGATTTCAGTTCAGAGTTTGGCATTTGCATGTCATAAACTCTGATGAGCAAAAAATACACATCACAGAACAAACTTGAGTGGATTGTTAATGAAACAACTATGTGTTTCAATATTTAACGAAAAAAAAAAAGTTAGCAGTCAACATTCAGTGTGTTTGCGGCAATGCATTCTGGGATAGCACTCTCCACAAAAGTGAACATGCAGTTATACCTACGGCTTTGATCTTGATCTTTGAAGACAGCATAATAATTCTGGCTATTTGGAATAACCTTCACGTCAAAAGCAAACTTATGATACTTGGAATTCCTGGTAGGCAGCTCATAGGCTTTGCAATGCGGCTTAAATGGATGTTTGTGTAACTGTTGAAGAAAGGCCAAATGAAACAGAGACAAATGGAAATATGTGTCAATGAAATGCTAAACAAATTTATAATCAAAACAGTCAATTTAGATCAGCCCTTAGACCCCTTTTAAGCAAACGATAAATCTCTTCACTCATTTTTTTCTTTAGAGGAAAGAGAAACACACATTAACAAGAAAGATCCAATACAACTGCAAAAAAAACGGCATCTATAGCTACAGCGAGATATTATTGACAAGACGGCAAAGCGGGCAATGTTTAGACAGTGCGCCAATTGAAAATCAATGTGTTGTGAATTTGGGAGCAGTTGTAGCAAATTTTATCCAAAAGAATCCTTTCTTCTGTCCCAGATTCCTCCCTTATGCTCCACTCACATATCAAAACCACTGAGTCAGAACACGCGCGCACACAAACACTAATATGACATCACACCCCTGCTGAGTTTGTAGGGCAAACATGCCCCTCCAGATGGAAAACAGAGTCATCCCTGCACAAACGCTGCTCATCGACCGCACGAGCAAGCTAGCAAACAAACAAACAATCAGGGGCTTCCAACATCTCTAAACGAAACAGAAACAGAAAAGAGCTCTGCTGGGAATTGAGAGAAAATGTCATCTTGGCTCAATGTTTCCTCATTGGCAGAGCTCTTGTTACAGGTTGCACAGAGGAGCGTGTTAAAAGAGAGACATCCTCCGGTTTCTCCGTCTGTTCTTCTCCTCTGAGGTAAAACTGAGAGGGAATGTGAAATGAAATAAAAGGGGGTTCCCTCGATGAAAAGACAAGTAGAGGCTTTTAAAGATTTTCTTCCTCGCGTCTCCAGGGGCATGAAAAAGATAACGCATATACAAACACACGCAAAGAGCTGAGATGTCTGAAAGGAATTGGTGGCATGAAAATTGGTCACATGACAGCTCTTCTAAATCGCCGTTTAATGGGTAAAGAGGGGTCACAGCCATCATCCTGACCTTTGACCTTTGAAAGGTCACCGACCATGACAGCTCGCCTTGATTTGGAATTCAAAAACCAATTCTCATTCAGAAATGAAATGATATATGGGAATCACATAGCTTTCATTTATTTGGTTCGGTTAAATGAACAGTTCACCCAAAAATCAAATAATCGTAAAAAATGTACTCACAATCATACTTTAACCTTACAGTTCTTGGCGACCATTGACTACGAATAGTAGGAAAAAAAACAGGTTTTTAAACAGGTTTTGAACAACTCAAGGGAGAGTAGATGATGAAAGAATTTTTATTTTTGGGTGAACAGTCCTTTGAAATGCCTCCAAAAAGTGCATCCATCCATTATGAAAGCCAAATGTCTCCATGTCACTTCTGAAGTGAAACTTACACTTGTGAGAGAAAACATTGAACATTTATAATATTTTGAGCTTATTTATCAATTAATTTCCCGCTTTCAATGGCAACATTCAAATCAGCATAGTGAGTTCAGATATGGTGGCACTTTTATAAGTCAAATTCTCTTTTGTGATTAGTTGGTATACACATGCTTTGAGGTTTTCGACGTGCAGGCATATTTGAAATGAATATGCTGATCTATAAGGAATGCCCTAAATACACAACAAAATTTCAAAAATCTGCGTTTTCTAAAACACAGAGGAAAACAACATACAGTATACACAGAACACCCAGCAAAACCAGCATAGACTGAAGGACTAATATATGATGCCATTTTTTGTAATGAAACTAAAGTCATTATTTTCTTTCAATATAAAAAGTATACAAGTGTACATTGTGACACAAGAAAATAATTATATTCATAATATTTATTTTCTATATTACTGTCTATGGAGGAACTTGGGTGAATTGTGAAAAGAACACAAACTATCATGCTGAACAAAGAAAAATAAAATCTAAGCCATCAAAATAAAATGAAACCGATCTACGTTGTACACAGCTCAGCAGGAGCACATAAACGGATGATTTTCTATCCGACTCTTTATTGAACACAAACATAAAGCCCAGGCGCACGCTCTTCCACAAATAATGCGAGACATTAAATTACAGACATTTCACCATGAATTGACTTATATGCAAAACAACAACATTTCCCCCAAACCCTTCACACATGAAAGCATGTACAAAACATACACACAGCTCCCATTGCACATGCAATGCAAACATATTGAAATGCACGAATAATAAAAACTCTCTTTATCTGCCTATGAGTGGCAGATTAGAGCTTGTGCGAGTAAGTGCAGGCCTTTGAATGTTTACCATCTTTCACTACCCCGCATGGCACCGTGAGGGGAAGAGGCTGTCGCTGGTGTCTGTGCACTATACTTAGTTGCCATGGAAACCACAAACACCCCGCAAAGAAAATTCCAAGCTGAATAATAACCGGCCAATTGCGCGTGTTTGCTCCCTAACAAACCACAGGATTAGAAGTATTTTCTTGTCAGAGGCATAAACTATATCTATGTGTAAGTGGGGGAGTGGGAGAGAAAGAGCATAAAGGGTCGAAGATGAGATCGGAATACTGATTTTCTCTTCTGATGGGTGTTATGGATGAATGATGAGAAAAAAGACAAGACAAAATATAAAAATAATGAGACATATTCTGAAACACATTTAGTAACTGGACATGGTGGAGGGGGGAGACATTACAAAATTATGAAGTGTAGGATTAAGATACAATGATTAAAGGGATAGGTTATCTAAAAATTTGGGCTGTCAAAAGATTAATCGCGATTAATCGTATCAAGAATAAACGTTTGTGTTTACATAATATATATCTGTGTGCTGTGCGTAATCAATTTGTATTTATTAACACATAAACATTCATGCATATATATATATAAGAAAAATTAACATTTTCATTTAATTTCAATTGTTGGTAAATATAGATAAATACATGTAAAAATGTCCTTAATATGTATACATGTGTATGTGTTTGTATTTATAAAAACATAATTAATATGCACAGTATATAGAAATATATTATGTCAACACAAACTTTTATTCTGGATGCGATTAATCGCGATTAATCTTTTGACAGCCCTCCTAAAAATGAAACTTATTTCATCCTTTACTCACTCTCATGTCATTCCAAACCTGTATCATGGCTTTCTTTCTACAGCAGAACACAAAAGAAGATATTTTGAAGATTGTTGGTTACTAAACAACATTAGATTCCGTTGACTACTATTGTATTGTCACAAAACCAATGAAACATTTCTCAAAATATTTTCTTTCACAGAAGTAAGAGTCATATACAAGTTTTGAATGAAATGAGGGTGAATAAATCATTTTTAAATACATTTTTATTTTGGGGGGAACTTTAAGTACTTACTGCAGACGCTATAGGTGAGCAATACAGGCCCACACGCCACCCACAGAGCTAACTATATACAGTAAACAAAACCACATTCGTCATCTAAGCTGTTTTATGGAAAAACTTTGATTTAATACTAGAACGACCATGAATAGCCTTCATATTCACTTAACCAGTCCACACATAACAACAGAACCTAGCACAGCTTGTGCTTTGACACGCTAATCAAACACCCCCTTTCCTGTCCTAATGGGCAGTTCTTGGCCAAAATAAGCTACAATTTCCATCAAACTTAATGCCAATTGTCAAAATGTCTTAAAACTCCAAGACAAAGTCAGCAAGGGCATTTCTGAAAGAAAAAAACCCATCTTAGTTCTTCACAGAAGTTTACAGAATCAAAGATTCAGTCCCACGGCCAAGACGCAAACACCCTCGAAACCCTCACATCACCGTGTCACATCCCATCAGCCTCTTAGCCCAAAAAGACAGAGTAAATAAGACTTTAATGTGACCGTTCCCTCCCTCGCTCTTTCCTCCCCCCTCAACCGAACATATCTCTCATTCTCATTTCTCCCGTAACCACCGAATCAATCATTAAGCTGACTGGCCCGGCCGTCGGAGAGGCACGTAACGCTAAACTAGTCTAATACGTGCTGATTGGTGACTTATTTGGATTAGTATGAAAGAAGAGAAAGCGCACACAGAGGAAAGAGCTACTATCTGTCAGCTTGTATTAACAGTGAAACAAATCTCTATGCTTCTGCGCTTTCTTCTGTTACCACTTTCTTTTTTAAAGAGACAGTATATCCCAAAAAAGAAAAGTTCCTTCATCGTTCACTCACTGACTTGAACATTTTTCATATATAGTAAAATATAATTCAGTTTTTAAATAAAGCTATCACACGACTTAGAATGTAACAAATAAAAAGTAGTATGCTAAGTTTCATGATGGTCTGTCACTTTGGATTGTGATACCCCTGGTGAGTTTAGCTTCTATTATTAGACACACTTTTTCTATAAAAGAAAACATTTTCTTTCATATTGAATTGATTGACGTGACTCATGACAGTGACTGACATTAAATTTGCTGCATATCTTCAACCTTGAATGCCTGTGTGGACGCAAGAGCATCAGACGGCGCGTTGGGCGCGGCAAGTGGGCAGGTTAGCATGCGCCATATGCATTACCGAGGCAGAATCAACCTTGCAAATTAATTTGGGGAGGCGTAATAGAAGCCGGTGCAGGGCGCGGGCCTGATTTCACAGAGTTATCATTACGTTAACTCAACGCTGAGACAATGTTCACTCCCCTACGGTCCTAATGCAGCGGGAGACGGCCCAAGGTCACTCGTTGCACACTTTAATGGGAGATGACAGGTGAAAAGAGCTACAGCACACCACCTAGATTTAACTTTCATTTGTGTTATTGTGTGTGTGTGAAGGAGGCAGAGAGAGAGAGACGTTCCTCCTAAACACTAAGTCTCGTACACAATTCTGACCTTCACTTTTAATAGGGAACACTGGAGGAGAGGAGAAATGTAATTAAAAACGAATGTAAAAGTGAATCGGTCGTTTACACAAGGAAAGAACTTTTAACAGCAGTTAGGGCCATTTCTTGTGTTTTATGACAGTTTAATGGGCAGTTTATGATATTAGCATAATATTTATTCAGATACACACGAGTTGACTGTTAAACTGACTTGTGCGTTCAAATACTGATCTGTTACGTATGACAGGTGAAACACTTCAGAAGCCAAATAACTAATAATATAAAATACAAATATCTTATTACCTCACTGTTACTAAATCAAAGCAATACACGCGCCTAAGCATTATACATGTTTTCCTGAACCTCAACCCAGGTTTAATATTTAGACTGATTTAATTATGTTACATATTTAAAGCGTCACTATAGAACTTTTGCTCACGGTTCCCCCATGTGGTTGATAAGCGCACTTGTCTGTTACCGCACATTTGTTTACTAAGCTGATAGAACCCAGAAACATTGTTGTGAAACCATGTGGCATTCTTTGGCAGGCAGGGGAAGGGCGGGGCTGTGTGTACCAACCCGAACACAGAATTTACAGAATATGCAGCGGCAGAAGAATTCATCCGGTTAAGAGTTGTTCTTCTACTGAAATCATTTTAGGGACATTATTTTTAGCTTGAAAAGCTACCTTTAAAGAAAGTAAATAGTCACAAAATTACACTATTGCACTTTGCAAGATGTAAACACTGGTCCAGAAGCTCTCGTTCACAGTGGTTTCAGTTTTTATTGATTTATTATTAAAATTTCTTAATCTTACATACATAATTAAATTATAAAGATATTAGTTTTGCATTTTAAAGGTCTAGTCAGTGAAATCTAGCGGCAAGGTTGCGACCAACCGCTCACTCCACCCCTCCTGTTCGAAACACTACGATGGCTGAAAAAACATGGCGAATTATATGCAAGGGGACCCGCAGTGTATGTAGATAGAAATAGCTCATTCTTAGGTAATAAAAACATAACACTTCATTGTGTAAACTCTTTATACACCTCTGAAGACATAGTTATGTATATTATATTGCATTTCTGTTAATAGATCCTCAAAAAATTACACAGTGCACCTATAAATCCATTATAAATATCCTGTTGGTTGAATTTTGTTTAAACTGAAAAATTTCTTCTAGACCACCGTTGAACCAGAGTTAACGTCATCCGAAGAGGTCTATAGAGACTAGTTGTCACTGAGGGGGCTACATAGGACTATATAAATGAAATAAAAAATGAATAAATATTATATAAAAATGATTCAAATAAAAAATCTAAGTTTAATTAATAATTAGTAAGTATTTTTATGGTTTGGATACAAAACTCTAGTTACAATAATGCTTGTTTTGTGATAATTTTGTGAATGCACCATAATAAAACATCAATCCCATCTCAAGGTTGTTTTTCAATAATATCAAGTTGGGGTTTATTGCTACATGTTGCAATTATATACAATATTTAACTCTCAATTTCTGATAAACTATTTTTTACATTTAAGATAGGCCTACTAATCCTGTGGAAGGTCACTACACAACATGCATGTCAGAAAAGGTAACTGCGTTATGAATTCAGGATAAAAAAATGAATAAATGTTCCTCTTTTTAGTTTTCTTTTAGAAGACTTGTGTTTATACAGAAAATGAACTTCGGAAAAATATTCACTAGAGTTAAATGTGTGACAACTGGCCCCGGTCTTTCGTACTAAATACATCGCCTACTTTACATACTCAATATTTAAGGAATCTTTAAAAGGGAAAATTCAAAATCATTGAATGATCTATAATGCTTTTACATTTTTTCTCTGACCCCTGGTCACTAAAAGGTCTTGTGAACATTTAAAAGGGTCTACGCAGCTGTTTAGTAAACATTGCTTTCACAAACATTCGAGTCCTATGTTAGGTTATTTATCTGAGTATCACACAGCTGTGGATTAAAGCATGAGTGTGTGACATTAAAGACCCCCCCTTATGCTTCGCTGATGTGAGTTTTCGTTATTTTATTTACAATTAACCGTGACAAAGGAAGCCAGTGACATTTTTTGTGACAGACTCGACGCTAAGAGGAGGTGGCATCGGTCAATAACGGCAGAACTGACACCATTAAGATGTCGTTTGGGCTGTTTCCAGTGACATATATCCAGAGAGAAAGAAAGAAAGAGAGAAAGAGAATGAAAGGCATTTTGGCTCGAAATGACATTTCTTTTCATTATTCTTTTAAGCTGTCAATTTAGTTAACTTCTGGATGGGTAACAGTAAACAACACGCCATCCATCGAACCTTTCTCCACGAGGGCCATGAATTATTTATGGACAGATAGACTGAGTATTTGGCTCCGTTATGTGATGATCACAAACATAAAATCAGAAGGCCACAGGCTTAACACAATAATTCGTTTTGCATCCAAACAAACTTTGAAAAGAACAAAGCCAGCCATAAATAATAGGCCTGAAGTTTAAAGTGTAAGACTTTACAATGCATGCATCCAAAAAGAAAAAGTGCTTTAGATGAAGAAATCTGCATTCATTATCAGAACAACAAATGGCAATCTGTGGTTAATAGGAGATGCACTTCTGACTGATCTGTTTCCACATCCTTGAGTTACTTTATGTTTAGGTGCAGCACCACTGAACAATTTCACTTTTCAATTACTTGCTTATTTTGTTCATATTAACCCACGAAAGGCTTATGAACTGAATTAAGCAGATATCGAAATGATAAAATGCATTCTACACGGCTGCTCGCCGCTCCTGCATTAGCGTTTCTTCTGCTCAGCTTTGTGACTTTACTTTGGCGGTGTACTACATTAATAACTTATTAAATCATATAATCGTGTTATAGCGTGTTATGTGTATTGGTTTGTATGCGGCTGTCCCTTTTGATGGATTTACCCTGCAAATCAACTTAATCACGGCATTGGGAAACATAATGAGCGTGGCATGCTTTTCGACAGACTAACAATCTTATTAGGAAGCCAATGTTCTCAAAAACCAAGCCATAAATTCATTAACTGATAATTTCGAGCATAAAATGAGATTGAATTCATGATGCAAAACAACTAAGAAAGCTAGGGGATGACTAAAGAGAGCTGTGAGGAACACACTGGTGTTTTATGGGGATTTATCTTGTCAATCTTTTGAGACTTTTTGTTCTAAGAAAAACATACAAAACAAACGAAAGACAGCTACTGTTATTTGACCAAAGCATTGTGAACTTAACAATGATATTTACACTATGATATCTAGACAAAAAAAGATATTGATCACACTCCAAATTCACTTTCTTTAATTTCATGTTGATTCATACGATTCAGTTTCACTGGGTCGCGGAAAAAGTTCTTCTGTTCACCTTGAGGTTCCACCTTCATGTCCTATAATGGTGCTAATCCGTTTACATCCCATCAAACTGTAATGCCTTTAATGACATTCCGCTTATGGTAATTTTTTTAATTAATCCAAATAAGTGGATATGACAGGGGACCTGGTTAAGTGCAGAAACACGCCATGGTCCATCATCAGGATATGTTTAACCAAGAATGTCATACTGTAGATCATGACCGTTATCTGGGCCAACATCATCATCTTGATTAAAGTACCCACAACATTTACTGCCAATTGCATAATGGTCATTAACAGTGTCGACATGACAACCTTTATATTTATCACCATGTAGTGTCAAAATATAAGGAATCTGTGTGTTAGCTCATTGTTTCAGGAACAAAATGTGAATTCTCACTAATTTCATTAAGTTAATATAATAGCTTTGTATTCTTACTGTATGTCAAAAATGTGTCTATTTATCTATAATCAACTGTAAGAATTGTTTTCAACATGTTTCCTGATGAAGTGAAATTAAAACCTTTGATTTTAATGGAATATTGCCGTTTTAATAATGCCTTATCTTTCTGTGCAGGTCCTTTTTAATTCATGCATATATAATATTTATTTATGTATTTATATTATTTATTTATTATAGGTCTATATTGACAGTCCAATAGCCAAGCTATAACCTCAAATGATACGATCAATCCACAACCAAAGGATGAAATCAAGTTTTTTCTCTTTCCAGAAGCAGTTTTACACAGATTTCACAAGACATCACAAGACATGTGTATTTGTTATATAATTGATGAAAGTTTTATATATTCTTTGCACAAATACTGTATATTGCATAGCTGCAGGTGTGGAAATGTAAGTGTAATATGGGCTACTTTTTATAATACTTTGTATTAATCTACACTGTAAAACTTTGCTGTGATTTTGCAGCAGTTTTGCTACTACTACTTAATATTTTTCTATTAGTACTCTTTTTAATTTGAGATAAACTTTACTTTAATCAGAATTGAAACACTATTCAAGATAAGCAAGAAAAGACTGGTCTCTTACTGGCATTATACAGCAAAAAAATAACATGTTTCCATTGCATTTTTGTTTTGTTTCTAGCAAAATATTTAAAACTTCATTAATTAGAATACAGTTACAAGAAACAAGAAAAGGAACCCAAGATACTCTAATGAAAGAAAATATAAGAACTTGTTTAGTTTATGTTTAAAACAAAATTGTGAATCAAATCTACAGTAAATTAAAATAATAATCAGTAAAATAGTGACTAAAATAATCAGTAAATACATTTACATTACATGTAGAAATTTTGCATTAAATTTCGTATTTTCTACAAAAAATTAGATGTTTTCCTTTAATATTTGCAGCCTTTTTTTAACAGTTTATTTAGGCACGTAGTTTAGACTAAATAAGTACTGGCATTCCCACACCTGCAGATGTCCATCAGTCTTCCGCTCCAGCTGCATATTGACATTCAGGTAGCGTAGCAGCATGACAACATGCCTACCAAGTCGCAAAGAGAGTCAGTTGTTATTTGAAAAGGTTGACATGATAGCACCTATGTGTGAGCGCTGCATCACTGCTTTCCCTCCTTCAGGAGTGTGTCTCATTTCAATTTTAAAAGCACCTTTCCAGGAATCTGTAAATACCCTTACAAGCGCATCATAAAAACAGGCCGGATCAGAGGATTCAGAAGAGCCGCACGTGTGTGTGTGTGTGAGCCCTTCATCCCCCTCTATGATTTAATGAGCGTAGTGTGTCACCCGCAGATCAATACAACACCATTAAATTCAGCAGCGAAATGTAAATGACCTTGTTTAATATTATAACGACGGTTTTGATTGTCAAAGCAGAAGGGAAAGAAAAGGAGAAAATAAAGCCTGATCTTTTAAAAAAAACATGAGCCGGTCAGCGGGGTTATGTAAATTCATGTTTCTCGACCACAGAGCAAAATTCATAATTCATAAAGATTAAAGTTGAATACTATATTAGGGACTTCGATTGGCGGCCCACATTAAAAGCCACGCACGTGCTACTTATATTTCATCTGTGATGAGGAAGGACTGAAATATGTCTTCAGCTGAACAAACCAAATCAATATCGATACACATTTGGCCTTGACCAGCCTATGAAAAAATTCTTCTGGTTGCCATTTATCAGGTGGATAAAGGACACTTAAATGCACAACATCTCCTCACACAAAATACCTTAAAACAAGACGAATTAAAGAATCCTTACAACAGACAGATTTACTTCAGAAACAAAATTGCATAAAATATTATGTTTTCAGGGAATGTTCTTAAAACTCATTTTAAATAAATGTTACCTGCTTTATCATTTGAGTCACTTTGATCCAGAAACACATACTGGGTTTTACACACTAAAATGATAAAAGTTAAAACGATTATCTCTTGGCAACTGGTAGCAGTACAAACATAATAACATCTTATAACAAATAGCGCAGACTTGAGTATTTTGGTACATACAAGTATAAAAATCACGTAAATCTAGAATAATAAAACAATTTGCCAGCAGAGTAAGAACATTAAACGTAATTCTGAATATGTTCTGTAAGAAATTCACGCTATCTTGAACAATATGTCTTGTCGAGTAAATGCAGGATATTTTAAGGACATTTCTACTGAGTGAAGAACATTTGCAACGTATCTCAATACGGCAGGAGAAAATGAGTCGGTTTGGGTCATGTGAGGTCACAGAGATGAAAATTAAGAACAGGATGATCTCGTGTGTGTGGAGGCAGGTCATAGTTCAGCTGTGGTGGTGATCAGACCGCATTAAGAAGAGGAATATAAATGTACCGAGATGAGATGGAGAAAAAACATAGTGGCGCTTAAACGAGATTTAACAGATTGAGGCGAAGATAGAAACTTGTGCTTTTGTCTCTTTGTATGTGTGTGGGGTGAAGACGGAATACAATTAATGCAACACTGAAAAGACAAAAGGAGACACACATTGTCAAAGGAGACACACAGCTTGGCGTGGAGAAGTGAGGCCCCTCGGGTGAGATGACTTTTGACACGAGTGCTCACATATCTTCCCTCTGACTCGGAGTTTAAATTCAGTGGGGACAGAAGTGACAGACCTCTATCTCTCTCTCTTCCACAGAGTCAAACCTGAGGAGTGCCTCTTCATGAAAATAATGTTTTTTATTTTTTCTGTAAAACCTTTAAAAAAAACATAAGAACTGAGATCCCACCGGGCGTTTGTTCATGTTAATAGCTTAATATAACGCAGAGAAAGCGTTCAAAAAATTGAGAAATGTTTGACATTTAAAATACACTTCAAATAGGATTCCATTTAAAAAGACTGAATGAAGAGTTTGGATCCAAAATGAGATAACTGTTTAAAAAAAAATCAAAAATCAAGTTGTTTTTATTGCGTATTCCAATTAATATAAATCAAACTGCAGTTGGTTTGTTTTGATTTAAGCCATAAAATAAAAAAATACAGCTAGATAAGGGTGCGTTCATATTTCTTATTTGGTTCTTTTGGTCCGGACCAAAACATTTAAAATAAATGTAGTCCTGGTTGGCCTGTTGTTCATTCTGGCATTCTTACAGCGATGCTCAAGCACAGATCAATAAACACTCCTTTGACAATACCAAATCACTTGATTTTCGGGTCGTATATTGTTATCACTTCTGTTTATGGTTCGGTTCGATACAATTGGTCCGTGTTGAATACATATTTCAATTGAACCACGCCAGAGTTTGTTTGAAAGTGGACCGAGATCTTTTCAGCCGTGACGGTCCGTTTGTTTGGTGCACACCAGGGTTTGGGTTGGCAGCGTTCACACTTACACAAATAAACCGATCTAACAGGGCAATAAAATTAAATACCCAACATTATACGTATAAAAATACTTTTCTTTAAAACTGCACTCCTTGTCATTGTTATTCAAGTTCACATGATAATCTATAAAAAATGTAGCTAATTTAAAAAAAAACAAAGAGCTTAAACAAGATAAATGGTTGGAAATTAAAACAACTTTTAATTTTTTTGCTTCCTTAATTTAAAATAAATACTATTTGTTTTTAGTTTGATATTTTGCTATATAACGCAAATGTACACATGTAGCCATTTTTTCAAATGTAAAATATAATCCCTTGTTAATCACATTTGCACCAAAATGCCAAAGAAACAAGATTAGTCAACAGAAACAGTCAGGCACTGTCACAAATAAACTTTAGCCATGTGTGGGATCCTATGTAAGTATCTGCAAAGCATTAACATTGGCAAGATCTATAGGAATTTGGCGTTCGATAACAGTAAATATGACAATATATGACCGGTTATATATATGATATTAATAAATAATATGACAAGAAAAAAGCAATTAGGTCTCACGAAGGTAAATGTGGTGCAGCAATAGTTATTCCGTGTGTAACAGCCAAATATTTCAGAACAAACGGTCTAAATAAACTGCCTTTTCGACATTTTGAGTTTTTCAAGTTACAGTATGTTTTCACAGTGCATTTGACTCTTTTTATAGCAAGGAAAAGTGATTGCAATGTGATTTATTTGTATAGAAATACAAATGAAGGTTTAGATTTTGAAGGGAATTTATGAAAGGAGATGTGAGGTGGGGGTAGAACCGTATATTTGATGAATGAAAGAGAAATACTGGGATAAACCCTGTTGAAGGCAATAAAGACGTCCTGCTGGAGACAACAGAACCCCCAGTCAGGCTGAACAGCAGTGGAAGACTAATACAATACAAGTCCCTAATTACCCCCAGATCCCCTGACATATGCTACAGACACACAGAAATGCAAATCACAGACCATAAAAAAGTAAATACAAAATAATAATTGAGAATTATTTACTGTTGGGAAGACTTTGCACTGCAGTACATTTGCTTAATTTACAGAAAAATTACACATGTAAACAACCAGCCATCACACAAATTTTTTACAGAGATTTCACAGAAAGCTTTATAGATTTTCAGATTTGGAAAACTCAAACTCTAGGGTTTGTGTTTTTTATAAAATATGTTTGCAAATTTTGAAAGCTACCAATAAGGAAGCAGTGCTCTAAGCTCCATGCAACAAATTTATTTACTCTCACAATCGAAAAAATCAATTTGAGATAAACTTTGAGATAAATTTCAATAATTAACTCATTAAACTTCATCTGCTACAGTACATGTTAGCATCATCATCATTATTACTAGCCATACTTGTTTTAAACGCTTTAACCCTTTCTTAAACCATACTTGTTTTAACCCTTTGTTAAACTTGTGTTACTCCTCCCTCTCCATTTGTGCAATGAGTCATGCAACTTCATTATGAAAGTTGTACAGTTTATTTTTATAGCAGTTAATAATTTCCAAATTCCCTCTGATTGGTTGACTTTTACAGGATTTCTAGTAGATGAGTGCATCTCATCAAAGCTAGCATGGGATTGGTTGCTTTACATGCTTTACAGTCAGACTGTAGGCCTCCCTCATCCAATGAAATCTGCATTGGAATCCAGACAATCTATCCTCAGTCTGAAGTATGGCTATGTGAGACAACCTGAGGAGTCAGAAAGCTCCAAAACAACCTTAATTTGTGTTTTTGGGGAAAATGGAGGTAATACAGATGTTCAACTACTTGAGGGTGAGTTATTAATTGCATTATTCTTTATTAATTTTGCATAGTTGCAAATTTAATACATTTTGTCCGGAGTTAACACATAGTTGCCATTATCCAGTATAGAAGTTTGTTTTCCATAAATGCGCAGTGATAAGATTTAGATCTCATTATTTTCGGTTCACCACGCGAACAATCTTTGCCTTGGAGAAAGATATGTCTGTAAGTTTCTTTACTATCTGTAAGCATTCCTATTTTGTGTTATCATAATATTGATTCTTGGAAGTAAAACTGTGATCGATATAATATGATAATGAAAGAAAGTCCTATCGCATCACATGTACAGCATTTGCAGATTGCAGCGCACGCATTTATATGTAACGTTATGTCAAACAAGTTAATGTGCAGTTTGTAATTTCATATCTTGTTTAGAAAGCATCCCAAAAGTAAACATTCTGGAAAGAATAAACTGCTTCGTGTGTAGGATTTCTTGCTAGTTGCTGTCTAACTTCTTCAGAGTGAAGCAGTTGTAAGGACAACATAGTCCGAGTTAGTTTAGTGGCGGAGTGATACAAACAGTGAAGCAGTTCAACAGTCAGTTCCCGTGGTGATCCTGGAATATTGCATGGCTCTCAGCCAAATCAGATTTGAGAACCAGAAACTACTTCTTGTATAAATGGTTCTAAAGGGGCGATATGACACAGCTGAAACGTACATTATGGTTTGTTTTAGATGTAATGCAATGTGTATACATGATTTTAGGTTAACAAACGCTGTATTTTGCACGTACCGTGCATGTTTGTCTCTCTTCTTTGCCTCGCTTCTCTGAAATGCGCAGATTGCTCTGAAAAGAGAGGTGTGCTATGATTGGCCAGTTAACCAGTGCGTAGTGATTGCTCGAATACTGCAAGCGTGTGAAAGATATGTAAAGCCTCTTACCATATTTGGAACATCAGGTTCCAAAGCAATTGTACTGACAGGTACTCCCACCGTACTTGCGTATACATTTAGGCATTCTTAGTCAAATCATACCACGAACTGACATAGATTTGTGGGGGTGTGGTTACACGAGGCGTTTCAGGCAGGTCTGGGTGAGCAGACGCTTTTAGATAGAAGGCATATTTTGTTCCAACACTTTAATTTGAGCAGTTTTACGTTTCTATTACATGCATGTGCAATTTAAAAACACGTATTCACACCATATGGCCCCTTTAATGCTAACCTAACCTTCCAGCCAATCAGAATCGAGTATTAAACCAGACCATGGTATACATGTACTTTAATCTATCACTCATCTGAAGAAGCTATACACTATATCACAAATAAACCTTTTAGTTATAAATCAAAAGAACACCAGCAGACACACAGCACCCATCTCTCTTCTAATCTGATCTAATTACAGAAGTCTCCCTCTCGTCCAATCAGCAGCGAGCAAGAGTTATTACTTCCCCACCATATGGTGAGTCAGTGAGATCATATGCCTTATATCATATACAGAGAAATGTAATCATGCACAGATTGAAAAGTGTGGGAAGTGACCTTATCCATTCCGCATCCTGTTCAGGGATCGAATGCAAATAAACCACTGAGAGTGTCCATATATTAAACACTTTACCTAAAAGCAGAGACTGGGGAGAAGCTGATGGGCTTTTAGGACCCCTGGCTTCCTTCATGTATTATAAAAATCTCAGTGCTCAGAAAATTAACATTGTTTTAAATAATCACTTGTTAAGTTTGGTTGGTTACAGTTTTTAGCATTTCACACATTATTGTCGAACAAAATGAATAGCCATTCATCCTCGTGTTGTTCAAAACCTGTATACGTCTCTTTCTGTGTGAAACACAAAAGAAGATATTTTGAGAATGGCTCAGTGGTTTTTGTTCACATACAATGGAAGTCAATGGGTGGCTATGTTGTTTGCTAACCACGTTCTTCAAAATCTTCTTTTGTGTTCTGCAGAAGAAAGAAAGTCATACAGGTTTGGATGGCATGAGTGTAAATAAATGATGTGTTTTTTTGGCGAATTAACCCTTTACTTAACATGATGAAGCGACAAAAACAGATTTTAACGGTGTTACATTATTTAAACATTCACGTTTTCCACTATTAAGCCATTTGCGAGTACCGTGATCTGTTTTCGACACAACAAAACCTCATCTTTAGAAGAACAGAGTATATAACAGAGGTTAAGAGGTTGAAAGTACACCGTAATGCTTAGTAACACTATATTTCTTCCTCACAGTGAATCTTAGCTTTTGGATCGTTCAGAGGAAGTATTAGTATCACTAAGACAGAAGGGACATATAGACTTGCATGAAGCTCTAGAATGATAAAACAAGCAGGAAGCTTGACAGAAGAGAATACATTTCCCAGATCAATAATTATGAGGGCCACGAGAAACACCCTTGAAACGAACGAAAATAATCCAAGAATTCCACAACAATGTCCATGCAGTGACGGTGATGACGGTGAGGAGATGCTAATACCTCTCTAACTATTCCCTGTCTTCATCATTTTGAGGATGTGTTTATTGATGAAGTCTGGTTGAGTGGTACTACGAAAGAGATACAGCCAGCTCAACCCCAATCAATACAGAGCAGCTCAGCATCTCAAAGTGACTCTTAGTCATAATGCCATACTAGTCACAAAAGAGCGGGGGGAGGGGAGGAAGAGAAAAAAGAAGAAAATGACAGGAAGAAAGATAAGATGGGGGAAAAGGAAAACTACAGCAGAAGAAGAGACATTGATCAGAGACAGTTTTTATGTTTCAGACTCTCTGTGAAATCGATGTCTTATTTGAAATATATAATACATAATTTAGGTTATAATTATAACTTCAGAAAGGTAATAGTGTTGATGGTATTACTTCTTAATTTGATATGATAAGCCGTACTTGGGGACACAACTATTAATGGCCCGTCGAATTGTGTTTCAGGTCGAGTTAACGCTAGAATGATGTCAACTAAAAATGTAGTTTCTATGTGTTGTCTGGTTTGAATCATTTTTTTTATCAGTTTTGTGCTTTCACTTGTCCATGTCCAAAGGATTTTTGTTTATATTTTTTATATCGTTGTAATGTAAACGCAAGTCTTTCTCGAGGCCATTTATATGACAACGTATTTAACGAAAATTGTCTTTTTGTTCATTAACACAACAACAGTGTTTTGTGAGAATGAAAATTGCTAACTTTTCAAAACCGATCTCTAAGTGCACGTTTTTGTAAAACAACTTGTCGTCTCAATGTAAACTGTAAAAAAGCAAAATAATAAATAATGCTGATTTCACATGTACATATATTGCATGTTCAGTCTGTAAGCATGTGCGACTATTCCCCAATAAATACTGGCCGTTTACAGGGGTGTGTGTTTGTGCAAAGTGACATGGAAAATCAATTCCAATTCTGGAATCGGAATCGAAAGGTTATCAATCACATACTTGATGTAAAATTATATAGGTGATCTATAAAATTATTTGTTAACTTGTGATCTGTTGATATCTCAGTAAAAGTCCTTTAAAAATTAATCGTATTTTTACTATAGTAACCATAGTTTAGCAATGATATTTGTAGAAAAGAAATGTAACCACAAATGAACCATAGTTTCATCATAGTAACTACAGTTTACCCATTATATTTGTAGTTAAACTGTTTGTTTATGTTTTACAAACGGTAATTAATTGGATAAAAATAACTTGTATATATATATAAAGGTCCACAGTGGTGCTTTTACGCGGTTGAAAATACCAGCAGCTGGCTAGAAACGCCTGTTGCGGATCTTTGAACGTATTTTCTAAATCACAACTAATAAGCTCATTATTCATAAAAATTACTTTAAATCAAAGTCACAGAGTGCTGTGACACGTCAGAGAACACCTGGCCCTCCCAACTGAGACTGGTTTCTCCCAAGGTTTTATTCACATTTATTTAACATTGGAATTTGGGTTACACGCCACAAGGCCTTGTTGGCTTCCTTACCGGGAGACTGCTGATATCAGATATTATTTATTAGAATGATCTAGGGCTGAACAATTAATTGCATTTGGGCTTAAATCGCGATGTGGTGAAACACGATTTTCTAATCGAAAAGACTACGATCAATTATGGGGATGCACAGTGTGATGCGACCCTGCTTGTAGCTGACCAGTACCATCTCAAAAGAATTAAAAATGCATGGAAAATACGCGGCATTTTCTCCTTTTTCCCCCGAGGTGCTCAGGACGGAAGCTTGCTCCAGTGTTGCCAACTTGGCGACTTTGTCGCTATATTTAGCGACTTTTCAGACCCCTTTAGCGACTTATTTTTCAAAAAGCGACTAGCAACAAATCTAGGTACTTTCTGAATAAGCCATGGCCACTAAGTGAAACATTCTGCTTTACTTCTTCTGCCACGGCAGAGCCAGTTTTTGCCTTGCCAGCGCAGCACCGGCTCTCTGTCTACTCTGCACAGTGTGAGCGCCCACCAGAGAGAAGCAGATGAAGACCATACTGAAGCGTGAATGAGATTCGCAGTTTGAAGGTACAAACAGTGCTTCCAAGAACTAATCACTTATTGACCTTGTTTGATCATTTATGATTACGAAACGTGATGAAATGCCAAGACTATGGACGTGTAAACAAAAACACAGACGGAATTAGCTGTTCAATGAAAATAACTAGTTGTGTGTTGTTTTAAGGGGTCGAGATCACTCACTATTACATAGTTTTTGTAGTCTGCCAACAGAAACACAAAAATAATTTGGTATAAAAAATTACAGAACTTAAGAAACTATTAATTGTTCATTTGGGTGAATTGTTTGAATCTAATACTATATACGACAGCTCAGAGAGTAGAGATATGAAGCAGACCTGATGACGTCGCTGATATGCAAATTAGCATGTGACGTCATCTGGCTACATTTAGCGCATTTCGGGCAGGCTTTAACTACTTTCCATTAAAAAGAGTTGGCAACACTGGCTTGCTCTCTTGTGGTGACTGTCAAGTGAAGAGAGCGTGTTGCACCTAATTCGCGTCGCGACTGCATCGCTCTTTATTTCGATGTGCTTGTCGAACATCTGTATTTAAAGTAATGAAATTGAACATTGACCTGTTGTATAATGGCCTTAAGCTCGACAGGAAGTGGCACTTTGGAAACTTTAATGTAAAAGAGCATTGTGTAGATGCTGTTGCGTAGTGTCAGGTATTGTGTGTGCAAACATTAATGCTGCCTCAAGGGGCAATAGTACTAACGTCATGCAGGACTTACACAATAATAAAAGACATTATATAAGATAATACATATAATAATAGTTTTATATTTTTACTTATTTATTTAAAGATTGTATATTAAGTTTACAGGCAACGTTTAGGGGCAATCAACAAACACATGTTTATCATATATTTATTACAGCGACTCTGTATTATCGAATTATTGGGTGTGGTAAAGCCAAAGTTTTTTATATTTATGCAATCTGCACTTTTGTCTCTGTGATTAATGACTTTCATGTTGCACTAAGCTTCACCGCAGTACTTTATGTCATGATAATTATTTCATGATTACATGATTAGAAATTTAACAAATCATTCAATATAAAAATATGAATGGGGTAGTTCCATAAAAATATGTCAAACAATTCATGCATCAACTAATATCACCTTAAGCCTGGTCTATAGTTTATGGTAAATCCGTCTAATATTGGTTAATATGGTAACCATGTTTATTGATTTTCTTTATTAAATAATACAGAAGATAAGAATCACATATTAAATCGTAATCGCAATATTGATAAAAAACCCAGATGTGTTTTTTAGCTTCTCAGTGATTTTCACTTTTGCTTATTCTCTTGTAAAGCTGCTTTGGAATAATGCACATTGTGAAAAGCACTATTTAAATAAAATTGAATTTAAAAGTGAAAAAAAATGAAAAAAAAATCCTAAACGCCGGCGCTGAGCCATCGTAGAAAAACGGCAGCTGCTGCCGTTTTCAAAAAACACAGCGTTTAGGTTAGAAACAATTTAAAAAACACACCCTATACCGGCAGAAACGTCTTGGTGGACACGGCCCCTAAGTACTAGTAACCATATATATATATATATATATATATATATATATATATAAACACAAACAAAACGGTGCTCATAAATACATATATTTTTTTGAAAAAACAGTCAATAAGCAGCCTAACTTTCCAAATAGGTTAATATTTAAATATTTTACAACTTTTGGAAGACTAGAAATTGATAACAATTGAAATCGACAACCAAATTCTGAATTTATTTCCAGATTTACTGCACCACTACAGCTAGCGGAGACACATTATCTACATTTGCATTATTTTACATTAGAATCTACATATCTGTGACTCTAAACACAGATATACGCCAGAGAACGGTATTAAAAATAATTTTTTGGGTTAAACCTGTCTGTGAGTGTAATGTTTCTTTACAAAGTGACATCGCCATCTATTGGCCTGGCATGCATAATACAGCATTTTTCCTCATTTTCGATGTAAAACTTTTTAAAAACAGAAATGTAAAACGTGTCTATTTCCTATTCCACTGTTGTTGTGTAAACGTACTGTCAAAGTCTTTAACTGCCCAACAACACACAACTGGAGACAAAAACCAAAAGAGCTGAGATCTTCGGGGACGACACTTCAGTTATCTTTCCAGCGCAGCACTCCACTAAAAAACATTTCGGCTTTTGTGTGTTCCCCATACAGGTGCCACTAAGGGCCCATGAGAGCCGGACCACTACTCATCTCTCAGCCAATCTCTGCTCTGAACTGTCTGTTTTCTGTCTCGCATGCTCTCAAACCTCTTTTTCGTTCTGCAATAAACTTGCGCTTTTATACCGCAGAGCAAAATTAAAAGAAAATCACTGCCGCTAAACAAAACAGGACGCAAATTGCTCACATTGTGCCCCTTCATATAGGTCTGTTTAGCATTTTAGGGCAGGGCTGTTAGTGGGCATTGTGTTTGAAGCCCTCTGCTCTCTGGTTTTAGATGCTGTGTGATAATGTAAGTCAATTCCCATTCCGCCCTCCACATCTCGCTCCTGCTTATTGTTCTGCCGTCCTCTCCCCCATCAGAGAGTGCCTCCCGCTAACACAGAGCTCCATATTTAAATTACACTAGCAGTTTAAGAGCACACTGGGGAAATCGACAAGAAGCGAAATGAGAGGGCACAGGGATGAGAGAGATACTATATTAAAGAGAGCGAGTAAAAGGGAAAAAATGGAAATAAAGAGCGAGAGATCCATGATAGTTTGACAGTATGCTTCTCTTCGGTTCAATCAAAGGCAGCGATGTGGAACTGTAGGAGGAACAAATATCGCCTCACAACAACGATGAAAGACTAGTTTTTTTTCAATGATATTCCGTAATTCGGAGCCTGGGGGTGCACAAAACCATCAAATCATTACAGCGAGCCTACGCGAGTTAAACAGATATATAAATAAAGCAATACAGGTTAAATAGGAAAAGGGAGGTAGAACAATTTGGAACGTTCAATCGGGCCTTGTAATGAGTAGGTGCTACTAAGGTCATCTAGCCAACGGCTTTTACATTGGGCTTGGTGTATATACACTAAATGATTTATCCTATACATTTTAGAGAACGCCTACTACTGCCCGACCAATATCATCACTTAGGTCTGACGTCCTAATTTATTTTGAGTCACTTTGACACCGAAACTTTGACTTTTAAGTAAAAAGGAACATCTCCGATTTCTAGCAATGCTATTCTAATGCTTCTTCAGTTGAGACATAATCCTTTAGATGTCGGCTGAGAGACTTTTCGTTTTTACTTGGGTGCGTGAAAATCAAAATGTGTTTCTGGGTCAAAGTGATTAAACATGATGGAGTGAGTCACATGTGATTTATTTTTCTTTCCTTAAAAAGGAATGCATACTTCCATATTAAAATGATAGTTCACCCAAAAATAAAAATTCTGTCATCATTTACACCCTCTTGTCATTTTGAAACCTCTATGACTTTCTTTCCGCAGAACACAAATGAGATATATTGACAAATGTTATTAACGGGTCCCAATTCACTTGAATTGATTTTGTGTCCATACAATAGAAGTAAATGGTGGCCAGTGCTGTTCCGTTACCAGCTTTCTTAAAAATATCTTCTTTTGTGTTCTGCAGAAGAAACAAAGTCATACAGGTTTGAAGTGACAAGTAGATGATGACAGAAATTTTTTGTTTTTGGGTGAACTATCAATTTAAAGGCACTCTCCCCCGAAAACGATCTAAATGCGGTATATGCATACGGGTCGATGACGTTCTTTCGCAAAAATCTCAGCAAGGCTGTAAAGGGAACAATGGCGCTTCGCTTCAGAATTCACATAGGATTACGATCGACAACATGAGTCAAATTATTCAAACACTTCGCCATACGTCGACAACCAAAAAGGAAACACTTCAGGCTATCTGGTACATCAACAAATATGTAAAAAAGCAAAGATCTAATACTAAAGGCAAGATCACAGAGGCACTTAACAATGCTCACCCGGAGTGCTGTCTGTTCGCCGGGATTTTAACGTTTTCTTACTAAACACTAGGGGTGGGAATCTTTTGGTACCTCACAATTTGATTCATATCGATTCTTGGGGTCACGATTTAATTAAAAATCGATTCATGATTTTTACATTTTTAATGACGAATCTTCCACAAACTTAGATTTGATATATGTTTCGATTTTATTCCATTTTGCTGTAATAATGGCGATCGATGTGAGTCTTTACTTTACTTTACTAGGTGGATGCTGCACATTGGTGGTGGTTGAGAGGATTCCCTCTTCCATGTAAAGCACTTTGAGTGTCCAGAAAAGCGCTATATAAATGTAACGAATTAATAATTATTATTATTTACGTATTGTGTTCTCAAAAATACTTCATCTTCGCTTTACAAACCTTGCATATTGCATACGTCTTGTCAAGCTCCTTCTTAAGATAGAGTTATATAAATATGAAGTATTTCCAAAAATCTGCCCCCGCTAAAAATGGTACGGGGTATTTCTTTTACCCCCGCCATCGCTGTTGCTGAGCTGAAGCTGTCTGGGTGCCGCACCGCTCATAAAAATCCGCCTTTTTTGTTCCATAACATCAATAATTGTTATATTAAATAGAAAATCTATTTAAAAAAATCTGTGAATCGATAAGAACCGGGCTGAATCGCGATTCATATGTGAATCGATTTTTTCACCCACCCCTACTAAACACATCGTTATCACTTGGTGAAAAATCCCCTTAGTGCCATGAGAGCGGAAGTGACCTAGCAGGCAGCGATTTTAGCAGAAATCCGTCATCGTCCGGTGTGCATAAACCCCATTTGCATTCTGAACATAAACGGAGGTGCTATGGTTGATGAACGACTTGACGGTGAGTAACTCATGGCATCATTTTCATTTTTCGGTGGAGGGTGCCTTTAACATGAGAAAGAATCACGGTAGTTTCAGCTTGACCTGTACTGTACCTAAGAAAAAAAACACAATCCCAGAATGCACTGCAGCTCAGGAAATACATGTTTTGATTTGCATGTAAATTGCAGACATGGGACATTTGTTTCATTCCAGAGCAGGTGCGCAAGTGTTCATGTGCTCACACACACATATACGAGGCATGCCGACATGAAAAACACAATGAAGACAGCTGTTGTAGAGAAAAATCTTTCCTGAGGAGCAACTGCATGAAGCTATAAAGGCTGTAGATAGATGTTACAGTCTCTTCTGAGCTCTTAGACCCCGAAAAAAACCTTTCCACAAACTCAATGGGATGAGAAACCATTATTTGAACGCTATGGAAAATGACATGCCCTCTCCTATATGTACAGCAAATGCCAGCAGAATACATTACATACAGAATACAAAAATGTTCCTTGAGCAAAATAAAAAACAGCTACACGGTAAGTGGAGTTGAATTGCACTTATTGCGTGAAAACTCTTTTGTTTACTCTCTACAGCCCATTCGAAGCAGGAAAAAACGCTCTGCAAATCACAGCATCCACATGCCATGTAACTACATAAAGCATGTTCTATCAACGTAATGGCCCATGTTCCATTTACATGTCACATATGCATGGAGGATGAGCTCTTGAATTGCTTGTTAGTGTACTTCCTGATCATGGTGAGGCTCTAGGTGGCTTTTAGCGTACCAGTCTTAGTTTACCATGGTAGAGGAAAAGACATACACAAGTAAGATACCATTAACATATACATGCAAACCCCGCCCCTTTAAGCGTTTGGTGTAAGATGCTGTCGGCAGGCAAAACAGCATGTTCTTTGCTTTCATCTTGCAAGGTAATTATGGAGAGATAATCTTAGTGCCGGACCCCTTGGCAAGGGCCAATCTGGCCTCTATCAAGAGCCAGGACCGAAATGTCAAGAATGAGTTTGCTAGAGAAGGCCGCTGTGAAAACGAGTGGTACAATGAGGTCATTTTGATGCGGTCAACTTGACAAGCTTATACATTCAGTGACCGCTCAACGTATGAGGGTCACCGTATGAGCGCTCGGAGACCACCGGGGTTTATTATTTCTTATTTTTTCCTCCATCACCATTTGCCGTCTTCAGAATGCACTTGAATTACGTTTGATAAAAATATTATTTTCTTCCAACTCGTCCGCTAGTTCTTTTCAGAGAAAAATAATGAAATCAGACAGCAAAGTAATCATAAAATGTTGAGGGGGTGGGCTAGTATGCAAACCCTAACCATTTTTTGCTAAGAAAGTCTATCTTTTCTGATTCACCTCTCGCATTCAGCCTTTCAGTCTATTATGTGCATCCATAGATACAGGAAGCTAAATCTTACACACCTTTCAGTCTCCAATTTATCTCTTTAAACCTTAAACATTGAACCATCAGTCCTTACTGCCGCAGCCTCGCAAAATCAGCAGGTAAGACAGAACCACTTCGAATACAAAACGCTCTGAACAGTAAAAACAGTGTATAGCTGTAGCTGATAAGCCAAGATCTGGCGGAAAACAAAGATGTAAACAAGCAGGAGATATTTTAGAGCAGCTGAGGTACAGTATTATTCGGAGTTTCCTGAATTCATTACAATAAATATTTTTAATATATTCGTGAATTGAACATTTTTGATTAAGTTCTAATAAATCTTCTAAACTGGCTGAACTGAAGTGGAACTCGAGAAACATGGACCATCAGCAGTTTTTATATTCATTTTTCACTTGCTGTAAGCGAGAGGCAAAATGGTTTACAGTCATATCTAGGCTTTTCCAAATTGGTTCACGCCAAGCTTCTCTCCAAGTTTAACAAAAAGTAAAACTGGGATCGCACTGCTTTAGTATAAGACTTTTGAAGTCAACATGAAATCAAAATGAACTCATTTTCCTTTTTGATACTTATTCTTTCTCTTATGAATAATGCATTGCCATTATTATTTATGATTTATAGTTTATTTTGTAATGTTTTGCAAACAAAATGTATCAATTTGCTACAAAAGCTTAAACTTTTCAAAATCCAGTTCATTTCATATGGATGAATGCATATATTTTTCTCATCAAATATCATGTTTTACTTGGAATACACCAAATAAAGCACCGTTTCATGTTGTCTTCACATCTTTTCAAACCTGTGGAAGCTGCCTCCATTACCTCCCACAATGCACTTGGGTAAATGTGCATGTTTGTAATACAACAATCACCCATGTGTGATGAAGCACAAGAGAGATGTAAAACATAAACATAGACATGTGCATGCTTACTGTACTATTTCACACAAACGCGGTTTTTAATAACCGTTGTCTCATTTGGCAATAAATATTGCATTTGAATCTCACAGATGGCGGTCGCTTTGGAACGACCATGGAGAGTGCAGGCGTCTGCTGTAGGGAAAGAGTATAAGTCCATACTTGAATGTGAACAGTATGCTGCTTGTATGCTTTCAGTGCAAGGCCATGTGCAAATGGACTGCACATAATGTTTTTATGTGTGTAACCGTAATGGAATTGTGCATGAGTAGTCTGGTGTGTGTATCAAATAGTATACAGTAAAGAGAGAAAGAGTGTGTAAATAGTAGTGATAATCCCTGTCTGTAATGTCACACGCTGGGATTGGGTTATCAGTTCAGACACAAATGGTAATTCAGTGTGGCGGAAGAATCATGTCCATGTGCGTATTGTGTGTATGAGGAGAATAGGTGGCTTCTGGGAAACAAAATGGAATTAAAACACATTTGGGGTGGGGGCTCTTCTTTCTAAACAAAAAGTAAACTTTACAATAAAGTGCATCTTAAAGAGAATTCCGGCCCAAAATGAAAATTCTGCCATTTCTTACACACCCTCAAGTAGTTTAACATCTGTATGATCTCCATTTTTCCCCAAAACGCAAATTAAGATAGTCTGAATAAGTGCCTTAAGACATCGTAAATTGTCCACGCGACTCCGGTGGCTCAGTATAAATTAATATATCGCGACGAGGATACTTTTTGTGCGCAAACAAACAAAACTAACGACTATATTCCAAAACTTCATGATTTAAGTGTTGGTATCCAGCGCGCGTTCCCGAGAGCCACACGACAGTGCATTCGGTGTCAGCATGCGTCAAGCGACGCTTACACCAGATGCACTGTCATGTGGATTGTGTGTTTAGTTGCGTTGCAATCTGAGGAGTGAGAAAGCTTCCAAAACTAACTTAATTTGCATTTTGGGGAATACAGATGTTTAACTACTTGAGGGTGAGTAATTAATTGCAGAATTTTTGGCCGGAGTTACCCTTTAAAGGGATAGTTAAAAAAAAATTAAAATGTATTTTACATAACATTTACACAACTGCTTTACATTTCAAACCTTATGACTTTCTTTCATCTGCAAAATAAAAAAGAAGGTATTTTGAAGAAAGTTGGTAACCGAACAGCGCCAGCACCCATTGACGTCTATTATATGAACACAAAACCAATGCAGGTGAATGGGGGCCAGTTAACAACGTTGTTCAAAATATCTTCTTTTGTGTTCTGCAGTAGAAAGAAATCATAAATGTTTGAAATGACAAGACTGAGTAAATGATGATAGATTTTTCTTTTTTGGTGATGTATTCCTTCAAAGCAACATTTTGTAGTTTTTTTACCTTAAAATAATGTCTTTAAAATGATTTCTGTGGTAGAAGAACTCTTAACCGAACAAATTCTTCTCCCGCTGCTCCCTGAGCAGCCTCATGGCAGCAACAACCACACTCTGAAAGTTCTGTGTTGGGGTCGGTACACACAGCACCGCCAATCCCCTGCCTGCAGAAGAGTACCAAATAGTTTCCAAACGTCATTTCTGCGTTCGCCGGTTTTATCAGTTTAGTCAACAAATGTATGTGTATTGCAATGCCCAAGGGGAAGCTTATAAAGCGACGTTAATTATGACAATAGTAACAGACAATTGCATGAGGGATCTGTCAGCAAAAATTCTAGTGTTGCTTTAAACATTAAACAAGGAGAACATTTTAGGATTTCAACCTAAGAGAGAGCACGGTCTTTTATATAATACAAAATGTTGATGTATTTTTAATCTTAAAAGACTAATTAGACATTTTGGAATAAAATGGCCATTTTTTGGCCAAAAAAATATTAATGATAAACATTTATTTTTTATTAGAACCAAACAAAATGTCTAACTTAATGAAGCTTACGGGATACTTAACCCAAAAAATCTAATTATTTTATAATTTACTCAACCTCATGTCATTCCAAACCTGTATGACTTTCTTCCCCCATTGACACAAAGACATTTCTCAAAACATCTTCTATTGTATTCCACAGAAGAAAGAGTCATACACATGTTTTGAACACCAATGAGGGTGAAAAAATGACTAATCTTGTTAGTTTAAACATCAATGACTTTAATGGTAAACTATGTGTTGTGTAATACAACAAACACATTTCCGTTTGGTTGTTGATGTAGGTGCACTTCAGTGTTATGGGGCTCTGGGGATAGCAAAAAACAAAAACACTGAAAAGCACCGTCCTACTGTACACTACACTTACTGTAGCAGGTTCACAGATAAACAAGAGATAAACAGCATTTCCCATAAAAAGCACACATTTACACTTCAATAACAACAATTAACACCAAGCAAACTGCCTCGCGCACAGACGCATACAGAACAAGCACCCGATGAGGAGAAAAAGCCCTCAGCAAAAGATGACATATGGCGTGAGCAATTTCCCTCTCAATTTCAGGTCCAACTCCAACTGATGTTTTCATGTGCCAGAAAATAGCCACCCCCCCATCCCCCCCGAAAGTCATCTGCTCTGTGAACATTAAGCACCATCGTGGCTTGTAGACCCAAATGCGAGCATACAAATGATTTGTGGCACCATCGTCCCGCATGGGCGCCGGAGAAACGGAAACAAGGAGGGAGAGGAGGAGGGGTGGAGATGGAGGAGATGTGGAGGGGGAGATAATGTCACTTTCACCTTGTATTCCTCCGCCAGCCCATAATGCTCATTTTTCCCCATTTTCACAGCAAATTCGTTTCAGCGGCGACGGCCAAAACAACCCCCCCACCCCAAATAAAGCAAATGAGAGAGAAATGAGAGCGAGGAGGGGGGAGTTGTTGGGGGAGGGCGAGAGGGCCGAATACGCACAGTGACCTTTTTCTGATCCAATCTCGCTGATGAATCCTAATGAAGGATTTAATAAAATCACACTTTACAATCTGTCTCTGCATCAAAGCATGGAATCACATTCATATCAGACCAACTGCGTACACAAGCTCGCTGAAAATACATATCAGATTTTAACCCGTGTGTCTGCTGTGCCGCTAGATGTTGTCAGAGGGTGAAGGAGGGGGGGTACAGGGCTCTGAAATTGGCCAGACTGAACAGAAAACGCCTGGTCCATTTGTTCCAGATGCGCTCTAAAATCACATCTCATCACTTTCATTTAGTGCTTAATGAGTCAGCCATCCTCACGATACACTCACAGATATACACAGTCTAAAGTCACGAAAAAAGATTACTTTAGTCTTTAATGCTGGCTAGACCATTCTTCTTTTTGTTAAAAAGTTTACAATGAAAAGTTTCAACATTGACATTACATTAGGACACAATAAAATGAAATGAACTGAACGCTATTTGAATCATTTACCTGATGCTGCTGCTGAGATGTCTGCTTCAAGGTCATTACTGTATAGGGTAGAATTTATTTTGCCTGTTTTATATCTTTGCAAAAGCGCTATGGGCTTACCACCATCGCTTAGGGACAAGTAAACAGATGCACTTTTGTTATTTTTTAAATAAAGCTAGTTGTGACTACAGATCAAGCTAAACCCTAATCCTTAATATTTAGTAATGAGAATCATGGCCTTTACAGAAACAGATAAGTACCCCCAAAATCGCAATATTTTAAGTCTTTCAATGTCGCCGGGTGGAAAGTTCTGGTCTTAAAGGGATATTCAGCCGGGAAAAAAAAATTGTTTGATTAATCACTCAAATGTAACCAACAACACAAAAGAAGATATTTTTAAAAACTCTCAGTGGTTTTGAATCCATACAATGAAAGACAATAGCCCCCAATTTGATTACCAACATCCTTCAAAATATCTTCTTTTGTTTGGCATAAAAAAGTCACTTTAATGTTTTTCTTTTATAACCAAATTGAAATGTTAAATTAATATATAATATTTAATTATATATCGCCTCGGTCCTTCTGAAACCTTGCATTTCTGTATTTCATGATATTTTGTTGTTGTCATAAATCATTATTAATAGTCACCCTTTATGTTTGTCACTGGGTTTTGCAAATATCTAACCAATAAAAAGTATTAAAAAGTGCTTGTCAACTATGACAACACAACATCTTTTTAAGCATAAAATATGTAAGATTAAAAACAATAATAAAATAAAAACTGAAACGGGGAGTGCTTCTGGACCAGTGTTTACATCTTGTGAAGTGGTCTAAACGAGTAAACTGCGAATACTTCTAGGAGACATAAGTGTGTTTATACAGCTTGAGGCATCTTTATATTCTTAAATATACTTGGAAAAGTATCAAATGAACAACCAGCCAAAAAGAAACAAATAACAAAATGATCTTGGTTAAAATGTGAGCACACCTGAATGAAACTGACAAGTAAATGTATTCTTTACAATCCTGACATCTGCTGGCCAAAGAAATTTTGACTGTTGAGTCAAGAGATATTACTGTATATGATGGCCTGATAATACAAAACACAAAAGGCATAAGAGCTGTCTGAGAATTTGGAATTGTGATTGTAATTGTAAGTGTGCGAGTTAAAAATAGCTGGTAAGGTCAGATCATGTGTATACAATCTGTAAAGCCTCTCTGTATGCGACCAGTACAGAACAACAGGACTTTAAAACGCATTACATTTTAAATAGGAAATGAAAGAGGCTGACAAAAGGACACAGAATAGAAGGAGATAGTCTTTGTAATCTACATTGTAATACATGTATGTAGATGCAACAATAGCATATAAATCATCATGTAAATTTGCACATTATTAAGAACACCTGCACTGTGTGTTAATGAAAAAGATGGCTGACATTTTCATAGTCTGTGAGCATATGGAATGTAATTGTGTGTGAGAGTGAAGTGAGATTGAAGGAGAGTTTATCAGCACATTCAATTATTACTGAACCACAAATCACGACCTATTTACAAATGACAGAATCATGGCAGTTTACACATGCTCTCACACAGAGAAACACACCAAATCATATTAAAAAAGTTTCCATCTACACTTCAATTCTTTTTAATGTAACTGTAAACATTTTGTGAAGGAGGACCAAGTTTTATTTCAACAGTACTGTACTGTACTCTCTGCAGCACACATGAAGTCTATACTTCACCTGATCACTGCGAGCACTACGTGTCCTTAAAATTTGCATCTCTACAACCTTTTCCTCAGCCCTGATAGTGTATATTCCCGTTGAAAAGGCACTTAAGAGTAGATGACAATATCTTAATGGAAGTTCTTTCCCAGAGATAATCAATAAACTCTATTCAGCACACCTTAAACAACTAAGTGATGGCTAAGAAAAAATTGTCAATTGTCACTTGTTCTATTGCTCATTTTTACAATAGCATCCCCAGGCTGACAAAGACCCAAGGACGATGAACTATTTGCATGTCTTCTTTTTAAATGATTGCCTATGCTATCAGGTGCGGCCTCGAAATTGATGAGTCGTGACTTGTGATTTGATAGGGTCCTGCTAAATTGTTGAGCAATTCAACGGACCATCTTTCTAAAGACAATACACTGAGGATTATTAATGTGCAACATCTAATTTATAAACAGCAAGTGGAAATGGCAAAGAAAACCTTCAGTTTTTCTTAATTTAATTTATTTGTAAAGTACCAAAGGGACAACTTTTCCACTTGTTTATAAACTATTTTTGAATAAGCATTGCCTTTATTCCCTTATTGGAATAAATGCATAAATATTAAGGCAATTTTTATATTGCTATTATCGCCCTCATTGGAGTAAATGCATTAATTTCACCAAAACGAGAAGAAAAAAAATAGAAGCCTATTCAGACTTATTCCGATTACATCTTTACTTTAAAAAGCATTATAATAATTATTATAAATTGTAATATTACAATATATATATATATTTTTCAGTGGAGAAATGTACTTAACATTGCTTGTTTTATAAAATATTATTTCTATTTCAGCTGAAAATAAAAGATTATCTTAAAGTTATTACCTTTCTCTGACACCTCAGCATCCTCCATAAAAATGATTGGATCTTTGGACTGACTGCATGTTTTTTGACTGTGATTTGCTTCAGCATGCATTACTGGTCACTGAACAGAAAGACAACAGACAATAGGAGACCATTTTCAGAGACAATCTGAAGAGGCAGCGGCGTGTGTTTGTGTGTATCAGGGGAATTTGTTGAGAGAAGGCCATCTCAGCAGCTTACCTGGATCAAAGCCCACTCAAGGCTTCTCATCTTAACATAGCCATTGTGCCTTCGAGCAAATAAATTGACCTTCTTGTGTAGCTTCCTATCGCGGCCTATTGTTTGTTTTTTCTTGCACTTGCATGTCAGGTTACAGTAGAGTTTCAAATTAATATTTCCTCACTACTTGCTGTGAATGATGCATATGCACATGGTACAGATACGTTATCTTCTACTGTTTGTTAACACCACTTGAGTTTAAAGACCCAGCCTGAACATATTAGTCGCATTCACTTCCTACAGACATTTTTATAAAGCAATTTCTCAAAAACAATCCTTAAAGGGAGTTCACCTAAAAATAAAAAATCTGTCATTATTTACCCAGAAAAAAATTTGGAACAATGCTTGTATCCAAAATGTTTGTACTACCATTGTAGAAAAAATTACGAGTACCCCGCAAAAAGTACCCCAGAATGGTTTACTTTCCTACATTCTTTGTTCTGTTGAACACAAAAGAAAGTCTAGTTTTCCTACTACTGTGTGGAAGTCATTAGTTCCAAAAACTGTTTGGATACAAGCCTTCTTCCAAATATCTTTCTCTGTGTTCACCAGAACAAAGAAATTTAAACAGATTTGGACCAACTCGAAAGTGAGTAAATCATGACAGATTTTTCATTTTTAGGGTGACCTGTTCCTTAAACTCAGCCATCAACACGCTTCCCTCAACAAAACTACAGTCATCTTTTATTTCCCCAAAAAACATTCACATTAGAGATAATAAATAGCAAAACTAAACTACCTTGATTGAAAGTTTAACAGCAGTTAAGTGTAATTTCCTAAGAGATGGTCAGATAAGTTTTACTTTCCCCAACAACTTAAAAACTGTTTAGACACACTGAATAGCTTCTGGGGAACTAAAGTGATGAACCACAGCGGCAGCAGATGTAGAAAATGTTCTGCTTTCCAAAAATAATGATGGTGGCTTTGTTAACACAGAACAGAAGCATAGCGGAAGAATTGAACAAAAAAAATCTCACAATGAGGCCTTTTAGATAGAAGGATAAAAGAAAGTCATACAAACGAAAACATGGCCAGAGGTTCTGACTGTACAGTGTACTTCCCCTATTAATGTAAAGTATCCCTGTCTGCGGGCGGTCTCTAAAGAGTTGAGATTATATTAAACTTAACTTTAACAGTACACATGATAAGCAAAGAGGAACCAAAGATGTGTAAAAACTTAGCAAATGTTCAACAATTCAGTTTGTTAACATCTCCAGCTTCTCCTTTTGTATCTACTGTACATTCAGAATAAAGAGCGTGTGAGTAGTATCCTCAATCTGTTGCATGAAATATCTTCTCTGACCCATTCTCCGATCAGCCGAAAACTAGATTTACACAAAAGTAACTTACCAGCACAACCAAACTGCTTAAAACAAGTTAAAATTTGTACATACGTAGGCCTATGCAACTTCAGACAGTTCAAAGTGGGCTCTGCAGCACCAGCCCAGCGCCTCAGGGAGAACTGAAACAAAAAGGCTTTCAACTAAATGGCCCTTATAGGCAGATATCTTGTGACTTTCTTTAAACAGCTTATGTTCCATTATCAAGGTTTGTGAAATAAGTAGGAAACATGTATAAACACATATCTGTTAGGAAACCCAGAAGCTAAGGGCAGTTAAAACATCTGCTGAGCACAGGACCTACAACAAAGCAACCTTCTAACTCACTTAGTTTTAGGTATTGAAAGTTTACTAACTATTTAAAGTTTACTAACTTTACACAGCTTAAAAGCCATTTCTAATCAAAAGTGCTTCACAGTATAAAAAACGTAATTCTATATCAAGTAACAACACAATGAGTAAAACTCTTACCTTCACTGGTAGGATGGCATCTGTTGTTGTCTGTTAAAAACTAAGACTGGGTCAAAGAAAAGGTCTTGCTGTGATTTCCCTATGCAAACACACAGGGGAGTTCACCTGAAATTCAAATCAAATTCA
This sequence comes from Triplophysa dalaica, assembly GCF_015846415.1. NCBI lineage: Eukaryota > Metazoa > Chordata > Actinopteri > Cypriniformes > Nemacheilidae > Triplophysa > Triplophysa dalaica. The sequence goes on along the minus strand of NC_079561.1, from coordinate 9,153,307 downwards.
TACAACAACTGATGTTTATTTATGTAGGGGCAAATGCTATTTGCATGTATTTGCATATTATTGGCACATGATAACTACTATATGATCAGGCAGCATAAATGTGTGTTTAGGAATTATGTTTAAATAAGCATCATAAATCATTTAAATTGTTTTACAGGTGAACGTTAAGAAAAACAGGACCACGTCTCAAAACACTTAAGGTGGTATAGCATAGTGTATTATGCAGAAATCTAGGAATACTATACCATCTGCTGGACGCATGAGTATGACACCGCAGTACCGCGAGAAAGATTCATAAGAATACCTTAGACGGACGTTCTCGCGGGAGTTTGATGTCAGATGCGATTGGTCTGCGCAGCGCAACAGTCATTAAGACACGTCTTCAACAAAAGGCGGAACTACTTATACAGTTCATAATATGTTGTTGTTTTGGGGAAGACTTTTTATCAAGGTAAGAATTGTTTATTTATTTGTCACGTTAACCCTCCCAAAATCCCCGAGGTCCATCAGCAACACACGAGCTAAGAAAACATGAACAGTATATGTCAGTACATGTCCCGCATCGTCTGTAGGTGACACTGTTGCTCAACGGATGTCGTGGAACATCTCGATAGACTTCCCTATAAGGATGTCATGCCAACGCGAGCACGTTTTAATTTTAAAAGATTAAAGAGTTGTTTACTTTCTGGTGAAATTGCAGCTCTGGTTGCTCATTGATCACAATATGATTTTAGAAATCAATTATAATAATAATAAGGCACTGTAACGTTAACCTGAATAAACGGCAAACATTGTTAGGTAAGAAAAAGACACATAAGTAGCTTGCCTTTACGGTTACGTCTTAGTAACATTCGCAATTAAATCTTGGGTAGTGTTTTTAAATTTTGCTATAGTGGTTCTCTCACGAAATTAGTCTAAAAAAAGAATGATAGGGTGTCATACCTGCCTGTCATCATATGCATTTGCATAACACTGGCCATCACGTACTTGAACGCCCTATGATGTCGAGTTTCCCACTGGGAAGTTGGGAAATCATTTTGATATCCGAGTTCCCGAGATGGGCGGGACTTACACAGTCAACATGGCGGATGGGAAAGGATTTGATGTGACAGATATGAATTATTAGTTTTCAAGCAACCGCTTTATTTTAACCAGATTTTCGACAGTTCAACTTTTTATACACTGCAAAAGTAGCATGTATTTCACCAATATTTCAGAGTAGTCAGCAACAGCTCACTATTAAAAGTAGTCAGTAGGATGAGGATGGTTGAAAACCATAAGACTTTTTCCCAAGACACACACAAGCATGAATCTGGCGTCCTCAATTTTCCAACAACAAAGCACCTAAACACAACCAGCTCAGAATCATGACATCAGAATAAGATTATTAAATGTCCGAGAACACGTGAAGGCAGCATTTTAAACAAACTGTCTTGTAAAACTGCTATAATTTCTTCTGTAATGTTATGTTCTGTAATCTTGTCAGTGAATCTTATAAGACTCCTATCATTTCTACTGTAACGTTATTGTAATCTTGTCTCTAAAGTGAAGGACACTGACTTTAAGTAACGGCGTGGCTTTGAAGAGAGCTCCAAAGGGAGTGAGATCTTTTTCCTTCTTATGCTTTCAAAACTAGTCACAATGAAACTGAAACATTTGTTAAACACTCTGTCCCAGTCAATTACAAAGTCAGTTATCAAGAGTACAATCACCGTTAAAGTGGTATTACCAGGAAAAAAAATTAAGCCTTAATATACGTGCAATAGAGGATCGGTTCATTTGTTTTAGAGCCAGTTGTGCAATGAATGATTGTTGTTATGATTGGATTTTATATGCCCAATCCCCTCTCAGCCTCCCTGCTGAGGCCACATTAGCAGGCAATTAAATAGCGTGTTTAAACCAGTTCCCTGTGCTCAATGAGCATTAATGAATGCCAATGACTTTACACCGGATGTATTCATTCCTTATATTTGCTTATTCTCATTAGAATATAATGAGGCTTGAACCAAAGCATCAGAGATGTGAGAAATCAAACCTGGGCTTCTTTCTTTGTGATCATTGCATTAATAACAGGTTCTCTATTATAAATTACAATGATCACACCCAGTTCACCTTACAGAATGTGGCATCTTTAAACAATGAAGATCATCGGACCTTGACAGAAAATGACAGAAGTACAAAAGTTATTTGAGTCATAATCTGTTAATATAATGTGAAATGACTCTGTAAGATGTCTGTCTTAATTTATTTGATCTAATAGCTACTTTTGTATTCACTTTTTGATGAGCTACCTTATTTGTGAAGCAAATGTGATATATAGAATAGTTGTGTGGTTCGTTCAGGTAAGAAGTGAAGGATGATTAACTGGTGCTATTGCCGAGCTAATTACTTATTGATCTTGTCTGGCAGTGTGGGTGTGATTGTGACCTTTGAGGTTCGGACATTTGTGTGGGTGCTGGTCGAGTATCTAGAAGGAGTATATTTCATAATGTGTGCTGACAAGGAGAGCGCAGGACCCGGTTTTACAGCCTGGCTTCCTGCTGCCATGTCTGAGAGAAATTCTTCAAGAGAGCTCTGTAAATGGACAGCCAAAGTGGGGGTGTATCTAAAGCTCTTGATCTGTAAGTGAAGGGAAGCTAGTGAAGCATAGAGCACTTTAACATTTACAGACACTTCATACTTGGGATGTGTGTATCTGTAATCTCAGGCTTGTGCTGTACGACAAATATTTTAAAATCAACCATTAGATTTGAATGCTATTGGAAATGCTATATGATTTGGGTCAGGGGTTCTCAACCTTTTTGACTCCAAGGCCCCCCAGTGTATTCAATAATATTTAAAGGCTCCCCTCCGGCTCACAAAAAATCTAAATGTTTACCCAATAAAATATTTCAGAGCTTAAAATGAACTGTAAAAGTGTTTTTTTATATAATAATAAGAAATATCTTGGTTCTTAGTGGTTTATAAATGTATTTCAATGTTGTCTAATTGGAAATTAGTTGTACTCCTGAGGCCCCCTTGAAAGTCAGCCGGGATCCCCTTGTGGGCGACGGCACCCCGGTTTGGATTATTCTGTCCACAAACAGGGTGCATTTTTGGCCTTTGTGAAATATTTGTTATCTTGTTCAGAGACATATGACACAGCACAAACTAAAGGGAGCGGAATCCAAAGGTTTTGAAGGGATAGTTCACCCGAAATTGAGAATTCTGTCATTGTTAACACCCTCATGTCGTTCAAAACCTGTATATGATTATTTTCTTGTGTGGAACACAAAGATGATATTTAGATTTTTGTGTGTCACGCCCGGCTTTGCCGTGCTGGGTGTGCTCACTCCACCATTGAACAGAAGGTGTTTGGGCGACTCTCTCCTCCCGGGCTGAAGGGGGAGCTGTCTGTTTCCGGTCCATCTGGTGGCAGCTGATTGGCGGAACTGTTTAAAAACCTCTCCTGCTAGTTGCTCTGGGCTCCGGTTTCTCTGGCTTTGCTCGGGCCGTCAGGCTGGCGGTAGCACCGTCCTACTCTTTTTGTCGTTTGTGCATTACACATAGCCTATACATTTTACTGATCTGCACCACACTTTTGATTTGTGTTCTTGTGTTTCTCATTTACTGACTTTTATACATGTAATGATTTAAATTATAATTTCATCGTATAATTAAATGTTTAATAAATTACTTTTGGTTTAACTTTACACCCTGGTGTGGTCTCCCCTTATGTCATTGCTACTGTGAGCCAGGTAGTCGTGACATGTGTCAAAAGTATAGAGTGGAAGTCAAGAGTGTTGTTTGGTTGTTTTTGTTCTGCAGAAGAATAAGAGACAGGTGTGAAATGACAGGAGGGTGAGAAAATGATGGAAAACATTTTATCTTGACGGAGAGATGTGACACAGCGGCTGAATATGTCCCGTTGTATGTCTTTGGCTTAAATCACAACGCTTCAAAGACGCTTTTAAAGAAAGCTTCTTGGTCCGTCAATCCCCTTAGTTGTTCAATAAATACTTAACCATTCTGACACCTCCATTTATAATAATGCTTTTGTCAGGGCTATTTGTATTTTAACCTTTATATATATAAGCAACATCAACTTTGTTTAAATCACAGTATTTGTCAAAATAATCCCAATATGATTTTTTTACCAAATCATACAGCCCTTTTTTCAAGAAAAATAAATCCTAAATCCATACAAAAATCTCAACTTTTCATCATGTTGTGGATAAGATTCAGCAAAACATTTAGGAAAAAGCAGACATTATTTCTGCCATGTCTGTCAGCTTTGGCCTTATTTCAAGGTTAATCTTGTGCCGCTCTTGTAACGTCTGTCAGAGAGGTTAGAAGCGATAACCTGTAATCAAAGATTGAAACCCCCTTCAAAGAAAGATTACAAACCGTTGAGTTCAACCCACTGAATGGACACGAGTGACAGCGGGAGCCATGGCGACATAATATATCTGAGTTGTGTTTTATGAATGTTTTGTGCTTCACTGGTGAATAGATAAGGCCTACCGTACTAGATTTAATTAGGCTGTGATCATCTGTGTCTCCATTTTCACTGAGCTTGTCTATATTGGCTGGTTGGCTCTTGTCACGACCTGCTTGCACCTTTCATTAAACATAAAAAAAATTCATCTCGATGCGCCGTCGACGCTCCTGAAAAGCCCACGACCACGTCGCCCCCTATTCTCGCGTGGCTGCCATGCATCTACATGCAATATAATGAATATGCACGTGGAAAAGACGCGAAATGTGAATTGGGCCTAAATGGGGTTGCACACCGAATGCGGAAGCGCCGGCGTAGTATTATTGTTTTTAAAAATGTACATATTGTTTTCCGCGCAGGTCGGCGGGGCTATGCTACAACTCAGGACGCTGTTCTGAGTTCTGCAGCGAAACAACACGCCACGCTTAATTTAACATTTAATTAGATGTTCTTTGACTGAAATCATCTTTTATGTACACACTGACTTCACCTTAAGCTGCAAGATGTATTTTTCTGTTTGGGAATAACAGAAAAGCAGCGCATTAATACAGAAAACCTCTCGATTCTTCCACATTAATAGCAAAGTTGTCCTAGACCCCCTTTATAATGATATGTTCATGTTCCTGTTAAGATCGATGTTTGATAGGTCAACAGGTCAGTCATTTGGTGCCTGAAAGGCATAGCTCACTGAAGAATAAAGATTATGTAAAACAATTTTATGCAACAATTCTTTTCTGTGCATTCACACGTTTTATACCTAGTTCATTTGATCTTGGCAGTGCATACAGTATTACGTAGAAGAAAATAGGATGTAAAATCAACATTGCATAGCTTTAAGGCTTTTAAGAAAAGAAAAAAATATAAATCTGAAGAGCGAAGGTTATTTTATTGACATACAAAGACAGAGTTTAGTTCACCTTGATTTGAATCAATATGAAGCGTTACCTAAGTGTTCAAAACTGAGAATGAGTTTATACTGACTTTGTTCACGACATCAATACTTTATTAAAACATCTCCAAGTATGTATCTTTCTTCTTATTCAAACTTCTAGTATGTTCTTTCACTATGAGCTACTATACAAAAACAACAACAACCGCAATTCAGTGTTCCAGGTCCATCATTGGGAAGTGGGGGGGCGTGTGTGGTGGTCCCATTAATTCACTGTCCCTGCCACATACCTGTATATCTAACTAGTTGGTATCTATCAGGTCAACATTCTCACAGCACTTCAGTTATTTCATGCTTCACTACAGATGACTAATTTAATGTGTTGTACTTCCTTCATTTGTAAGTCACTTTGTAGAAAAAAGCATCTGACAGATTAATAATTTGTTCAGCCAGTGGGGAACCTCATTGCAAGGGAATAGTGGCAGTCATAGCCCCCCCTTGTACACGTCTGTGGATGAAATGATTTGTAATGAATCTTAAAGAGCACATGAACAGGTAACAGGTAACAACACAAAAAATTAGAAATGATCTAATACCATTAATGGGCTTGTTAATGCAGGGCAAAATATATTTATAAAATAGTTACATTAATCTGAGATTAGGCAGTATTTGCTGGTTGCATTTTCAGAAAAGTACATTTCGAAAGTGCCACAAGGTTTACATTTTTGGGGGAAATCATCATTCTACCAGTTGCTTGCTTTAAATTGTTTTTATATATTTAACTGGAATAGGATAAATTATTATAAAAATAGCATTCTTGACAACAAATGGTTTTGTCTCACCATCAGTCTTCCAAACGCTCCTTGTGTCAGCAACCTAGATTGTGCAACTCATAATACAGTAAGTCTTTATTTTGTGTGCATGAAGGAATGCACAATATATACATTTACATTTAAATGACATCCATGCACACAAAATACAGTTTTATTACAAGATTTAGCAAACAGCCGTTTGTAATTTGTGAAAGAAAAACGTGATTTTGAAGCTGTTATTTGTCACGCATGCCTGAAGGCAAACACAAAGATGCCCGTGGAATAAAATCCTGCTATGCAATAGATTGATAATTAATTTAGGATGTAGCACACAGAGATAAATAAATGCACAGTTGGGTGCAGTATAGAGAGGATATTTTCCAGGGAAGAACGCAAAGGCCACATGTTACTTTTTTTGCTAATTAAAAGAATGCTGCAAGCACCTGTGCATACTTATTAAACATTGGTTGACTAATATATGCTGTTGTGACAGTTGTCAATAATTTGACAATAGTATGTTAGTTTGACAATAGTACTCTGGTCTAAAAGTAGTATGATATTTTGACTTTAGTGTGCTGATTTGAAAGTGGTGTGCTGATCTAAAAGCAGTATGCTGGTTTGACAGTAGTGAGGTAGTTTAACGGTAATATTGGGTTATCTGTTTCACGTTTCAAATTCCTTATAATTTACCAGGGGTTAAGAGATAACCCTGGGTATTTATAACCTGATGTTTCACACTGTACTTCACTTAACCCTGGGTCAACATTCTTGTTTGCATATTTGCAGTGTCAACAGTCATGATTGGATAAATACTGAAGCGTCAAACTGACTGAATTATAAAAATAGTGCGTGGTCCCTTTAAATAACCAATATCTCGTTGTTTCGCATCCGGGGAAAAATTCCGTCTCGCAAATCCTTTTTGGATGTTTTAAGCCTCATAATACGTTACTTACTAAGATAAATAAAAAACTCAAAAGGATTGTTTACACATCGCACAGCATTTCTGTGACTGTGCACAGCTTGTGAAATAAGGGAAGCCCTGTTCAGTTTTTGATTGGGTGTCCGTTGCTTAGCATCTGGTCGTATTATTCTTACCCCGCTTCGTTTCACACTGCACATGTTTGGGCCTGCCTTTCGGGGTTAACCCTGCAAAAGCCGTGCTATCCCTGCTTTGGAGCAGGGTTTCATTACCCTGGGTAAAATGCGGGGATAACACGCTTCAAAACAAGTGTGAAACATTAATTTAGTTTAGTTTAGAATGTATATAACCCGAGGTTAAGTACAGTGTGAAAAGCCATATAGTTGTATGTCTGGTTAAGGTATTTTTGCGCTGTATTGCTCACTTGTACTGTAAAACACTTTTCATTGCTGTATCTACAGTCTTGTGTACACACAACAAATAGAATTTAAATTTTTGGTACAAATGTCAAACCACCAAGAAAACACCGAACAGTAAAACCAGGATATACAGACAAAAGAGTGAAACGGACAATTTTGTTGAGCTCTATTTCTTTTACTCAATTGTCCATCTCTCTCCATCCCTCTAAATGTTAGATAGTTGTTTGAAGCACAATCGCAATTCGTATGATAAGAGATGTTTATGATGAACCATGGCAATACTTTATTACAGTATGTCCTGCGGTCTTACAATATGATTCAATGGGGATTTGATTTGATTGTCACTCCGAGTCCTTTTAAGCAGCAACCTTTATCTTGTGTAAAAATCTTCAGTTTAACACTCACTATGCCCTAATGCATTAAACTACAGCCACTAAGTTATGCAATGAAAAAACGCTTTGTACCCAAATGTCAGACAATTTACCCAAACTGTCGTGTATTTGTTAACAATTACAACGCCAATGGTAAGGGATACATACTATTGTGGCAGTCTTTCGTCCCCTTTTAGCTATTTTATTTTTAACATATGTTAATGGGGTTTTGTGGTCTTCACATCAGGCTGCACAGAAGCTCACACCTTTGTTTTGCAGCCCTGCTTTCTTTCAAAAAATGTTACCAACAGGTTTGGGAAGGAATTTACTTTTAGGAAAAGGCTTTCCTCCAAAAGAGTGTACTAGCCAGTATACAATCATATTAGCCAACCATTTGTAAAAATCAGGAGTATTATAACATAGTTGGTTATACATATTTAATAATTTTAAGCATTCACTCTCATGCAGTATTTAGTTTTCTTTTAAATTCTTGGTTTTTAATGCGTACAGTACTTTTTTGTTTACTGATATTTTTAACCCATTAAATGTAGAATAATGCCCAGTTTAGGACCTCAAACATTTCAGAGGGTTGACTGATCTACTTATTTTTGCTAGCACGTCGACTGCATGCTGCCTCAGTTCAGTATGTTTTTATGTACCTGCTGACACAGCCATGGATGTCTGATGTTCAAACGGCATATGGTTCTCAGCTTCACAGAAAACAGCTCAAAGGTACCATGGCTAATGGTCAACTCCTGTGAAGAGGCCTATCGTTGTACAGCACTAGCAACATGTGCCTGCTCAACTCCCTGCAGATGTTCTTGCTTAAATTTGTACAGTATGAAGTACAGAAAACCAGGAGCTCAGACTGTGTTAGATTTATTACATTTGTCTACAGCAAACTACCGTCAAAAGAGCAAACTGTCAAAATTATATACTGTCTGTTCCGTGATGTTCCGTGATTCATATGAATACTCTCCTCCCATAAAGTTTGCATCTAAAGCATTTCACTGCTTGTCTTTAGTAAATACAGACAAAAGAGGCGTTTGTGCTGCCACAAGCTGTTAGTAAATCTGGCCCTTAAACAACAAATGTTATAAAGTAAATCAATACCAAGTCCCAAGTCATTTAGTTAAAACACCATACAGCAGGTTTTCCAATACAGACCATTTGTTTTGTGTAAAATGTAATAATAAAAAAGCTGTAACAAAAAATATATATAGTTCAAATAATTGTACATAATTGCACTCTCTCTCCGGTCCTCGTCTCTGTTCCCATCATCTTGTTTCCTCGTTAGCTTTCCTTCAGTGTTTAATCCCCATCACCTGGTTCTGCTTATTATCCTTTGTTAGTCTACCCTTAAATATCCTTCTTGTTTCTTGTCCTGTGCAGTTCGTTTCATCTCATTTGTCTCCCATGACTCTGATTCATGATCTTTGTTCATGCCTGTAATTCTCAAGCCAATTAAGTTCAGTGTAGTTTATGTCAAGTGTTTTGTTTTCTAAGTTTAGTGAAGTCAGTGTCCCTGTTGTCCTTTTATAGTTCTTTATAGTTCATCTTGTCTTTTTTTCCCCCTCGTGGGTTTTGGTTTTGCCTTTTTGTGTAGTGTCTTTGTAGTTGGTAAATATCTGTAAACCCCTTCACTGCTGCTGCCTCGCAATTGGGTTTTTCTCCTAGTGTATCACGACAGACTCATTTTGTTTTTAAGTGTTAATATTAAGTTTCATTTTAGCTGAAATTTAACGTTTCAAATTGTGGTCTTTCATGGAGCAGGAGTTTAACATACAAATTTCACATCAACAATTAAGAAAGAATAAAGAAATTGTCCAGTCACAGAAAAATACAAATACCATCAATATAACAATTTAAAAATAGATCCGGAGGCATTTTACATACTAATAATAAAACATTAGACTATACACAACAGCTCAATTGCAGTAGGTTATGAACTAAGCTAATGTGCAGTTTGCTCTCAGTGAGTGAAAGTGACGGAGGTCTAATTGGCTGTTTAAAATGCATTTATATTGATGAATTTATGCATTTTAAATGATCTCACTTCACTTTCTTACTAAACCTGATGAAAAGCGAATAAGAGGTTTAAGCGAATAAGAATTATAGGTCTGGTTTTATACAAGATTTTTATTCATGATTTATTTCAGTAAATTTGACATTTTCATGTTGATAATCTACAAAACTAACATTAAAACTGCACACACAAAATTTGGTGATATAGTTAACTAATTTACTAATATATAGATTGTTTCAGCGGTTTCAAACGGTATGTGACCCAATCTTAAATTCCGGTCGGCAAAGACCTCCGCAAAGAATCCATATCTGTTGAGTAGTTTCAATTTAATTTAATACAATTAATATACAATAAAATAATAATAAAATTAACTGATATGTATGTAAATGAAATATAAAATCAATTGTCATATCATAACCAAACACAGACCGAAGTTAACTTCGGGCCAAGCGCGTGCATCCAATGAATAACTAATAACCGTCAAATAACTAGTAATAAGTAACTATTTTACTAATACTTTTCTGTATTGATATATATTCCTATTTAAAGTTGCCGTAACTCAGACTGTTTCTGCATATCTCATGTTAATCTTGAGTACTTACAGAATATTATCGTACCCTTCAAATATCCCAGAGTTTGATCACATTTATAAAAGACTGATACAGCAGTACGATTATGTCTGAAAACATATGACGCGTATAGGGGGGCAAAACTAAATCACATGCATACCCTGTGCCAACAACACACAGACGAATGACTCAGTTTCACTTACCGATTAGCGATTCATGTTCTACTATATACTACCCTGCACAATGTCTCTTATATGTTATTATCCCCAATTTTCTGTACAATAGTCTTTTATTTTATGTACGCATATGTAACCGGAACGAACCACACCTGCACTAGGCGGGCTTCGAACCGGGTCGGTTCGGCATGGGAGTCGGGCGCTCTAGCCAGGAGGCTAAAGACCGCAGTCTCTTGAGGGGAAGTGGGGTTTACATACAGAATGCTTGAAACATCATTAAAATTTCTATTGTCATGTCTTTGATCTTGGATTTCTGTTTTACTGTAAGCTCATTGAAAGGAATTCTGGGATAGTTTTCTCTATTGAGGATCCCCCCAAAAAATTCCAAAGACATTCTTTCTCAATCTGGGGTGCGTTTATCGATCAACGACGCAACACGGTGGTTAACCAACATAGTACGATGCATCATTGGGGAAATGAACGATGTAGTAACAACGGTTTCCTGAAACCATAGTAATTCTGTCGATTGAAATCAATTGTTCGAACCAAGTTGGTTCAGCAATCTAGTTGATGACGCAACACATGACGTATACTAAAAAATACGTTCAGATCGAATTAATGTCAAATTCTTGCTGTAAATAACATACATTGCATTTAAGGACTACTTTTGTTATTCTATAGTAGTTATCTTTTTTGGTATATTTCATGATATTTAATTTATTTATAAGTGTCCTTCTACGTCATTTCGCCCAGGGATTCCCCAGGGTCCTAGTGCATGCAGATCATTTGCACTTTTAAAAAACAACACTTCTATTTCCTTCACAAATTAAAAGATATCAAATAAATGTTTTATATATTTCCAGTGATGGATATGGAATGCACTGCATGTTGCTCGCTTACTTTGATCAAAAGCTTGTGCATGTAAGTCTACATGTCAAAATAACAAGGAACGATACTTCTTACCACAGCTCTCTAGACCTGTAGTTCCAACCACGCTACTTTGCGATGCTGCTTGCGATTGAACGTTGTAACGATGGTTTTGGGAAACACTTAAATCGTTGAACTATGCTGGAATGATGGAACTTGCGACCATAGTTGGCTAACGATGTTTTTGGGATACGCACCCCTGTATGGTTCTTCCAAGAACATGTAACGTCCACAGAACCTAGGCTTTGAAACAGCACATATACAATATTAGAACGTGCAGGGTAAAGAACAAATCCTTTTCTAAACACTTTGATCCTTTCTAAACTGATATTTCATAGGCTGAATTTTCTCTCCAGCATTAGAACCTTTGACATTCAGAGCTATTGAATTATTAAATTCACCAGCAGACATATCATCATACAAAAGTCCTGAAACAGGAAACCTCTCCTGAAATAGATACAAAAATAAATGGGAAAAAAGTGTTGTTCTGATTAATCATAACCTCACCAGTTCAATACTAGTCTTTTCTTTTTAAACAATAGCTGGGAAATTCACACCTGAGTCACGTCACACGCCTGTATTTCACAGCGGAAATTGGTGGCTCTCGAAAGGTCATATGCCATAGACTTGTCATTGTGTGTTTATTGAAAGTAATTTCCTTTCTGTCCTTCAGAAAGGACAAGACCGACTCGTGTCCCTTTATCTAGTGTGAATTTTGGCAGTCATTTTAAGGTATCCGTGATATTTTTCTTTCAGACTTGTTTTCTGTATTTTTGAAGTAATTTATATTATTTATATACATTTTTATTGATTTGGAATGAAAAACCAAAATACCACACAAATTCATTAAAAGTGCGAAGCAATGTTCACTTATAAAATGTAAATTTGCCCATTTAGTGCAGTGCACTTCCCATGATGCGTTGTTCACAAACTGTGGACAAAGACTTTGGGGCGATGAAACCCGAAGTCCTAAAATGCTAAATCGCTTCCTGGTTTGCATACAAAAATATGTCATCTCTAAGGTACTCTATGGATGTGGCGGAGTTGTTAACAAATGAAATACATAATAATAGGAAATTCAGTGCAAACAAAACAGAGTTTCATGAGGATTTTTTGTATATTTTACTTCAACTACATGTTTCAACGGCAACAACATAAACAAACGTTATGTGGACCAAACGTAACTTCCGGTAGACCTCTGCAAAGAATCAGTAAATGTTGAGTGGATTTAGTTTAATTTTAAACAATTAATATACACTAAAATAAAATAAAATGGTTATATTACTAGCCACTAGCCAGGGTCGCAATTTCCGTCATTCCACATGGCTTAAAGTTTTCCGGCACTGTGCCGGATCTCCGGCTTGCGGCGGTTGACTGCGGAAAATAAGATTACATTTAAAAAAAGATAACATTTAAAAAAGCTTCTTTATATCAGTTCGGGTTAATAATTCGCCTACCAATGGTATGACAGGAAAATAGCTATCACTCTCAACCAACAAAACATTACTAGCCAATCAGAATTAAAATGGTTTTGGTTGCCGGAGTGGAGATGTAACATTGGACTGGAGAGTAGCAAGCAAACAGTCGACAGGATGGAGAATAAGTTTATAAAGGCTGAAGAGGGGGGCAGCTTTTAAGTCCACAAAATATGGACTTACAAATATGACATACACAAATTGGAGACTTTGACATAAAGATCGATAATCGGATGTCAATACATAAATGACAGCAGCCTAATATTCCTGCAATACTGTGTGGTTGATATGAATCAAACAAATAAAAAGAGATGCACTCACTGCTGACTCTATAACCTTTGTAGATTTAATAGTTGTTTATATTGTTTTCGTTTCACAGTTTGCAGTGCAAAATTTGCCATTAGAAGTTTAAAAATGGATATTAAATCTGCCTCTACTAATTCTTATAAAAAATAAACAAGCTCAAAAAGGTGATCGCTTCGCTTTTTTGAGGGCTCATTTATGCTAACCTGCCTTGACCAACTGTGATCTCATTACTATGTGTTGTGGATTTGACTTATGCCATATCATCACCATTAATATCTATGAAACTAAGAATTATATAACTACTGGAGCAAATAGAGTACAAAATTAATCATAGATCTAGTCACCCACAATAGGACAATAAATGTCTTACTCAATAAAAGTAGGATTTTTATTATGATGGATTCGGTTGAATTTTCTTATGTTAAGCTATGTTTTTATATATAATTGCATAAAAAAATTGGGGCTTATAATTATGCCCCCACTTCCATACACACATGGCATAGCATCAAAGTTTAACAAACGTTTGTCTGAGAAGCTCAAAAACGGCATGTTACTAGTTAGTTTCAAGGGAAATTATGTTCTACACTCCATATAATAATAATCACTATATAATATGTGTTCTCTCCGATCTTGCCTTTCGTATTAACCACTGTGAACTCTAGATTGTTGACTTATGACCATCAAACATTACTTAATATTGGAAATGTTATCTCCTACTTGCCAAATGCCATGTGGAATGGTTCTTATGTGTGTCCACTGCCACTTGCCTCGAACATTCCCGATTTTTTGTGTCGATGGCACCTGGACACAACGTGAAGAAGGCGCCACAAGAGACGAGGGAAGAGGCCTGCTGTTGCTATCAGGATCATGTCACATTTACTCTCTGGTTTTTCTTGACCTGCGGACTTTCCCCCGCTGACATCCTGGCCTGTCTCTGGTCGTCATGTGGTAAGACGCTCGCTGGAGAGGCCCTACCGGTAAAGTCGTCCGTTTGCCCCCGGCTTCCTAGATGTGCCCGCGTGCCCCATCTCTCCTCGAATTTACCGTGGAGGAGTTAATCACGGTGTTCTCCATCAACTGGACCGAGGACAACCTTTACCTTGCGAGTCCCCACCAATCAAAATGGCATTCATTAACGTCTGTTCTCTGGTCAACAAATTTTTCATCTTGCATGACATTTTTACTTCTACGGATTTGGATTTTATATTTCTGACGGAATCCTGGGTTAATAGGGGAGACTCAAGTCCCTTTTCTGTGCTTGTTCCTCAGCATTGCACCTTTTATAATTGCCCCAGGAAAACTGGAAGTGGAGGAGGACTTGCAGCTGTTCATAAACAAATGTTTATTACTCCTACCGTTCTGACTGGTTTCTACTCGAGCTTTGAGGTACACATTTTTTTATAGATTTGGCTCGTCCAGTTCTTTGTGTTAATATCTATCGCCCACCACGTGGTAACAATGCCTTTCTAAATGAATTCTCTGATCTACTAGGAGAGCTGATTCCACAGTTTGATTACATCTCAGTATTGGGTGATTTTAATATTCATTTATGTTCCCCCTCTAAACCTCTTGTAAATCAATTTAAAAACTCACTGGATTGTGTGCAGTGGGTGCAAGAGACTGTTCATGCTCATGGTCACACACTGTCTTGGTCCTTTCATATTAATTCAAATATCAGACATTGAAAAAGATTTGACCACAGACTGGTACTTTTTCCCCCCTTTTCCCGAGCCAGTAATTGCTACACCTTCAGTGACTCGTTTGAATCGTTATTTCTCCACTCAGTGATGTGAGAGATTTGCTGCCTCTTATGCTTTAATTGATCCATCTTTGTGTGAACTGTCCTCTACTTTGACAGATGTGAACAGTCTTTTTAATTGCTTCAATCAAAAATGTTTGTCTACTTTGGATCTCATTGCTCCATTAAAACCTAATCGTATTGTTACTTAACCCCAGCCATGGCTTAATGATTCAACTCGCTCGCTCAGAAAAGCACGCAGAAGTCTCATTTGAAATGTAGTGAGATTCCCTTCTGCTGTCAAGGCAACCAAGCCCAAATCTTTATCTGAGTTTGTTGATGACAACCTACATAGACCAAAGACCATTTGTCAACATTTTTCCTGATGCTTCCATATCACTGTGTGAACAATTCTGTACATTTTTAAATGAGAAAATCGCTCAATTAAGATCTAACCGTTGGCCAACATAGTTTGTCTTCACAACCACTTGCTTGTGGGGCTCGGATTCCATTCTCGCTCCAGTTTTAGTCTCTTTATTTTTGTTACCAATGGGAGCTATATTTGAGAAACATGGAGTGTCTGTTCACCTATATGCGGATGATACTGTATGCTGTATTTTCCCTTGCAGCATAGAAGTAAGGAATTCTTAGGACCTTAGTTGGATTGTCTTAATGAATAACAAACATGATTAAAGCAGAATCTTTTGTTGTTAATCGAGAACAAAAGAGAAATTATTCTATTTGGTTTAAAATCAAATGATGACTTTGCCCCTCAATTTGGTCATCTCTCTTCCTATTTTACACCCTGTGCCAAAAATATTGGTGTTCTTATTGAATGCAACTTGGGTTTTGAGAAACAAATAAGTTGATCAAATCATGTTTCTTCTATTTACGGCGTTTATCTTAAAATCGAACCTCTACTCTGTTAAACAGTTTGAACAGATCATCATGTTTGTTCTAATTCATGTAGACTACTGTAATTGACTTTATTATGGTGTAAGTCCGTCCTCTATAATGCGTTTACAGATGATCCAAAATGCTGCTGCAAGGATGCTGACAGGCAGACGGAGGTTCGATCATATCTTGCCCATTCTTATCTCATTAAATTGGCTACCAGTCAAGGCCGGATTAACCATATGGGCCCAGGGGCCCATGACCTCTAAAGGGCCCAGGGTGGTGACGCCAAGCGCCGCTAAAAAACACAACTCAATAAATGCAAACATAGAGAAGCTAATTTGGAGCGCTAAACGGAAATTAAAAAAGCAGAAGGATATCAGGAACGCAGAAAATAATACAAATATTTACCGAAAATAGGGAATTTCTACACACTAGTAAACGCAAGCGACTGTTCTGCTAAGGCAGCATCCGTCAACGAGGACAGCTCTGCTAGCAAGGACATTTCTTCACTGCCGGCGCTAGCTAATGTTCACAGCACCGATAGCGAAGAGCCCCCGGCAGTATCTTCAACCGACAGCCCAGATTCTGATGCAAGTGCGACCATTGAGGGAAGCGGTGATGAGTCTCGAGTCTCACCGCCATCTGAACCGCTCGTCGAGTCTGCGAGCAGCCCCTGTACCACAGACACGGCTCTCGGCACTTTCTCTCATACACCAGTTTGCACATTCAAAGTCCAGAAAAATGCCAGTGTGAGATGTGTTTGCCAAATGAAATCAAGTTTAAACATGTTCTTCCCCATTATTTAGGATTAAAGTTGTGTATTTTGCCAGATTATTTAGCATGTCTTTTTGTTTTGTCTAATTGAGAGAAATTTACAGATTTCCAAATGTTTATCTTGCACTGAAATGTTTAACCATGATGTGACAGGTTGTTTTCTGTT
The DNA here is from genome assembly GCF_015846415.1 of Triplophysa dalaica. NCBI lineage: Eukaryota > Metazoa > Chordata > Actinopteri > Cypriniformes > Nemacheilidae > Triplophysa > Triplophysa dalaica. Next base: position 9,136,366 of record NC_079561.1, on the reverse strand, counting down.
TTAAGACAAGTTAAAATGAGTTTAGGAGCAGATGATACTGCATTTTATTGATTTTTTCCTTGTTGTGGATCCATGAAAATGCTGTAAATTGTTTATTGTCGTTGAGAGAAAACAGCAGATTTCAAAATGTTTAAAATGCTCTATAACTTGATTGTCCTGTTGAATTCTGATGTGACAGGGTGATTTCTGTTTAAAATGAGTTTAGGACCAAAATGCTACTTGATTCTAGGAGATTGTGGATTTTTGTTTGTGTCTTGTCTGTGGACTTCCTCTGTGATGGCTCTATCAATTCAACACATTTGTGCTGGGAGTAGGTGTTGTTAAATAAATACTGGATTCTTTGAAAGTGGTTGCTTATTTATTTATTTGTGAAAATGGAGGACACTTCCTTCACTCTCTATCTAGTGGGTCAATTTTTCCAGATTATACTGATGCCAATGCATTTTGTTTTAACATCATAAATGAGTGGCCTTGACAAGAGAACATAGTGGTGCATTTGTAGTTCTATGAGCATTTCCACATATGTACATCAAAATGCACTTGATGACATGTAGTTATTGTAATATTGAGCATATTTACTGTATTACTGTAATTTATTCTGTATTTTGCCAGATTATGGTGATCCTGGGGTCGTGATGATGGGGTACTTGAATATTGTTGCCCTGGGTACAGCAAAGTGTTAATCTGGCCCTGCTACCAGTCAAACATAGAATTACATTTCAAATTCTAAGTTTTGTTTATAAATCTTTGCATGACAAAGCCTCATTATATCTCTCCGAGGCAATCTCCTATTAAAAACCAAGCAGGTCGCTAAAATCCATCAATGTTGGTCTGCTCACTGTTCCTAGAACGAGTTTCCACTGTAGAGGGGATCGTGCCTTCGCTGCTGTTGGTCCTAGTCTATGGAATAAAGTACCAGCTTCCATTAGAGCTGCACATTAATTGCCTGTATTTAAACACCTGATTAAAAACACCTTTTGTCAATAGCTTTTATCTAGCTCTGTCAGTTATAAACTGTTATAAATTGCACAAAAAAATGCTTTTTTTTTCTTAACAGGCACAACTTTTATTTAGTAGTGATGGTGGGTGCCCCCCAAAAATCGTATTTTTGACGTGACAAAATCCATCCATCCATTTTCTACCGCTTATCCGAACTACCTCGGGTCACGACGTGACAAAATAGGATTTTTATTTTGGTGTTAATGTTTGCCTACCACTGTTTGGTGATCACAGTATCCTTTGTCATTTCACAGTGGCAGTAAAGTTTTCTTCTAATTTCAGAGGCCGTTTCACTCGGATACATGTCAGGTATGGAAAGAAGTCAATCGCAACTTCCGTTTCATGGTGACTTTAATATATTTAATACTATACGTAGCCTATATATACCCATATCATATCGAATCGCGATAAACTTGGTTTAATTTCATTTGAACTGTTTTGGAAGTTAATGCTTGTTTGTCTGCTTTATTAATCAACTGTATTTAAAATATAATTAATGAACCCACTGGTTTCTTTTGGCTTCCGTCTTATTGGGATACTCTCGAAATAAATATTTTAACCGATCATAATGATTGAGTTTATATTTTTGCCATATCACTCAGCCCTATGACCACATTATTTGAATCACTGTTCAACATTAAAACTTTCATCTTTTTTTGTTTTTATTTGTATGATAATTTATTTTCAGACAAATTCTGTTTCCTTTCGTACAGTTCACGGTACTTTTGCACAGTAATTATTCATCTGACAGAGTAGTTCTCATATTCGCTCAGCTGCTTGGAAAATCCCTGTTTCCCCTAAACACAACATTGATCTGATATGTCCCCAGAGGATCATTGCCTTTTTAAAGCTGTATGTGAGACAGGGCCATCGTCTTTTTTTGAGCAACAGTGATAATAACACATTCGGGCAGCAGTAGGTGGTGTTGGCGTGTGGTGGGAGACTGGATGCGTGACCTCCGCTCGATGTGGTGGTGGAGGGCTAGATGGTGGTGAGCTGGAAGAGCAGAGCTTCTGACAAGGTATAGTTTAAATGATGTGCTCTAATGAGCTTTAATGAAAGGGGGAAGACGGACGACGTAGAGGCAGGAGTAAAGCAATAGAAAGAGTCAGTCTGGGGCTAGACATGTTGGTGAGAGATTACGGCACATTAAGAACTATGCAGCGTGTCATCTTTCACATGGCAGCTCCCCCGTCCCACACACTTCCCCAGAGGAACATTTTACTGCTCAGAGGTTGCTGTTTCATTTCTCAGGCGACTTAATGGGATTGTCAGCTATGCTTTATTCAAGAATACATTTTATGCCTCCAGATATCTGTAGAAGAAATAAAAAGAGAAAGAGAAAATATTCATTTTTTACATACACTAACAATAAAAATCTGACCGAACATGTTTTTATTATCTTTGTGCTTGAGGCTGATTTTAGTTTTGTAGACAAATATCATTTGTGTGGACATATCATTTGTACACACAACTTCATATCTTCATATTTTGTGATTTTTTTGTTGCCATAAATCATTATTATTAGTTACTCGTTTGTACCCATAATACCACTAAAATATTATTAAAAAGTGCTTGTCAACTTTAAAACACATCATTTAATCATTTAAAAAAGAACTGTGTTTTTCTATATCCTGAAAAACAGAGAATTTGGACATCCAAGGTTTCAGAGGGCCATTGACGATATACATATTTATTTATCTATAATTTATTTAAATGGATGATCAGAATAGATAGTACAGAAAGTGCAACCAACAGGTCTCCAATACAAAATCGGTTGGATAATTTGGTTAAGAGAATGTCCAAGGAGTCTAGAGGATGTAATCTTAGGCATGGATGATTATTTGAGGGCTGAAATGTAAGACAATTTAAGTTTTTAATAATATTTTAGCTTTGATTATATTATTTTAATCATTATTTTAATAATTTAAAAAGACGTAATCTACACACTACTATTGTCGTAATATTAACCAATATTGGTAAATCTGTCATTTTATTCCTGTATGTTATTTTTTGTTCAAACATGAGTTTTGAGTGCTAAAATTATTGCCTAATTGGGCACTTGAAGCAATAAATAATATAAAATAATAACAGTACATATAGAAATAAATAAAAGGTTTCTTAAGCAGTAGAATCAAGCAAAACTTTTTTTGTCCTTTATTTAGCAATCTTGTTACTGTGAAACCGTGCTTAAATGTAAATCCTCTCCCAGATTATACAAGACGTGGTGTAAAATAGACAAGTGGAAAGTGTCTCACAATAACAAGCCTATCACCATGCAAAATACAAAATGTACAATACGAGTCCTTTAATTAGTAGACTGTACACAAGAGGACATTTCATGTAGTCTACAACAAGCCATTTGCTTCCAATCTGTAAATCTTGTTTTCCACTCCAGTCTCTGCTAATGTTTCACACTGACAAGCAACAATGACAAGCTTTAAGTTCTTCCAGGCAGAACAATGATTTGAGTCGCTTCCCTGGAAACAGAGGAGAAGCATTGAAGCTTCAATTATAGCTTCTAGTGCACAACTACTCCAAAGATGAAACATCAAACAATCACACCGCAATGCATTCTGGGTTTACCTTCTGTATATATAGCATACTCCAGACAACATTGAGGGATTTGATCTTCAGAGATCTGAGAGTCAGGTTGGGAAAGAGTCATTTTTGTTATGGATAGATACCTGTGTGAAGGTGATGTCTGGTTAATTATGCAGGAGTCCGGGCTATTAGCATCATTATAGGCTGAAACCGGCTCTAAAATTTGTCTGATGATTTTATACATTCTCTTTCGTAAGTTTTCATTCCAGTGATGGAAAGGTTTTGGGGCGGTGCTTGGATATCGCTCTCTTTTAATAATATATGATTAACTCTACAAATTTATATGAATAGCCACTTCAGCACAAATCATTACAAAAAAATGGAATGTGAAAAGCTATGGTCAGCTATCGCAACACATCTTGTTTCTCTTTTTTAAATCAAGTATATTCTGTGATTGGATTGATCATAGCAGCATGTGGTGGATGTGAAATCAAGTGCATACATTGATTGGATGTTCCTAACGTAATCAAATGATGAACGTTTCAAAGAAAAGAGGCTTGAGTTGATAAATGAAGCCTCTTTCCCATTTTTAAATCACCTCTTTCAACTTTACATGCTGTAGTATATCGAAGGAAACAATATTTCTTTGATTGGCCACATAAAGAGTGGGTATATTTTTCATCATATGACAAGTAATTGTTAAACAGTTAACAAGATGTTACACCAATATGCTATTATTTATTGTATAAATAACCAACCTTATCTCATTGAATTTGTAACTGTTTTACAGGGTGCTATAATTTGTGTGAATTCGTATGATGTTAATCGTACAAAAGATTCCCTCCCCTGCACCACTTAACGTCATCAGCGCAAAAGCAAATCGTAGTCAATCATACAAATCAGATCATACACATTTATACAAATGAGCTTCCTTGTAAAATAGTTACAAATTCTTGTGCGATTGTTTTGGAATATTAGTTTACATCTTGTAATTTTTTACTGCATTACAATTATATAGTTCTGGAAAAATTCAAGTGTCTGCCAAATACTTGATGAAATGATTTTGCTTTCTTTAACTGTACGTAATATTAACTCTTTTATCAGCTGGATTAGATGTTACTTTATGGTTCACAACTTAGAAAATGTGTTATTAGTTACTAGGAAAAAACAAGCACTAATTAGAATCACATAGAACTGCATGGAATTGAATAAATGAAATTACAATTCTGTTCATTTAATAACCAGCTAATAAAGATGTTTTTTGTATCATTATGAGAAATTAACATCGTCTGGCAATTTGCTGTACATATTTGTGTGCTAGAGTTTCTTTTGTTGGAAGTATTGCAAATGTACATTGCAATTACAGAATTTTCATGTATTTTCATGTATTATGCGGTAAAATCTTAAACTGCAAATTTACCAGCAAACAACAAATTTCCTTAACAAAAAAATTATATTTTAGTTTTTTCTGGTGCCACAGCTGTGCAACTAGCCCATTGCAGCTTTTTAATGGATTTCTTTACAGTCTAGGGTAAAGTTTTAAGTCAGATGTAACATCTACTGGTTTTCTGATCTTGTTTAAAAACAAGACCCTTATGGGTCTCCAGCACATGCTTTGTTTCAGATACTGCCTTACGAGGTAGACCAGCACCAAACCAGTTTAGACTTGCATTAAAATTCATATTGTTTTTTTTGAAGCAGGGTACAACCTCGCTGCTGCCATTTCCCAATTACTTTTGAAGACATTAAATAAACAACTGCCCGTGTTAACCTGTTTAAACCTCTTGTTTGCTTTCTGTATTTAAAAGCAGATTAGGCCAAAGAGCCATGTTCTTACTTACCCTCTGAAAATCTAAACGCGTCTCATTCTGCACAAACATACCCTCACATCCCGCATCAGAGACTCTGTTTGCCGCAGAGATTAAACCAACCAACTTACTGGGAACCAACCTCCTGGGAAGAGAAAAAATTGATCACATTGCTTCTTTTATCCCTTTCTCAAATAGGGGGATTTCAAGAAAGCAATTAAACCAGTGCAGAGAGCAGGAAATCAAGCGCTGGTCACAGTACCAGACCTGAGGGAATGTGACAGGTACATGGTAGAGCGGCCCAGAGTCAGCTGGCATCTGCTGCAGATGGTGCACACTAATTAGCCCAGAAGTGACAAGGCACATTAAGAGTTTTAATACGGCCTCCCAGGAGCTGAAAAAACAGTCAAAGGACAGTCACAGCCCCTTGAGTCACCTCCGCGTTCATGTTTTTATCAGACTGGGAAGTGAGGCTCCAGGTGCGACCGCTGTTTATGCTGACAAATTTATTCAATCGAGCTTTCGGTTCCCACGGTGCATCTTGGTAAATATTTGGCTGTTAATTGGCTCGTAATGCTTTGTTGCTTTCTTAACATATTCCTCTGTTTAAATACATGAGAGTCTGTTATTGTGGGTTCGCTCTTCTGGAAAATGCTTTTCAGCTGTTAGCGCAAACAAACTGATCAAATAAGAACGTGGCCCCGTTCACACCGCTGGCAATCTTGCAGTGATAGGGCTATATTATCTTGTTCATTTCAATAGTAGCTAAGCGACATCTGGCGACAGCAACAGTTACCGTTGCCGACAGGAAGTGGGCGTGTCTTGCAACACGACAAAGTTGAGAAATGCTCAGCTTTATGCAAATAAGCATCTTTCGGGGGTGACCAAAGCACTAGAACTCAAGTCATCTATCTCTTGTCAATTACTGCAGGGTTTGTTTATAACTTTTACTAGAGAAACCAAAACAATAAATGCCTTATAAGGATCAAAGAGATATGCGACACGAGATGTGCTTTCTGCTTTAGAGTGATCAATTCTGAAGTGATATTTTAACTTGATAGGCAGTGAAAATGGATGAACTTCACAGTCAAAAGTGGGCTGAAATATCATCAAAAAATGGATGTTAGTTTTTCAAACCGCATGCCTAATGCCATGTGAACGACAGGCATGAAAAGTTCTATTGCACCGAAAAGTGGAACCACGCAGATGCTTGTGCTAAAAAACATTTCTTATTCTGTCTCTGTTCGAGCACTTTTTAACCCTGATGTTTGAGCTCTGGCTGGTAATCATAGTCCAGTTAGTTAGTTAGTTTTGTGTATATAACTACATAAATGATTTTATTTTAAATTATTGTTTAATTGTTTTTAATATTTCACGTATTATAATAGATGTTTTACAATTTATTAAGTGTGAAATGATGTGACTTGGCATTCGGGGCTTTGTTTTTTTTATGCTTAAAAAGGAGTTGTCCAAGCAACTGGCATTGATGAATGGAAATGGTATAAGATGTTAAAAGATATTTTTCTCCATGTACTGTTTTATAAACTTCCTTCTCTAACACTATACAACAATATATTTGGACCTGTACGTCAAAAAATAAACCTTTAAAATGTGAAGCAAAGAAACAAACACTTAATGAGGATTAAGCTGTAGCAGGCCCGATTCACAATTCGCATCTAAAACCACACGGAAAACACGAGCCGCACCTCTTTCTCTCTTCAAATGACCCGAAATGTGAATCGGGCCTAACAAGGGGTCGGCAAGTAAGTTTGGCATCGGGCCAAAAGAACAAATTCGACGCTAGATGGCAAGTCAGAACATAGTCAAAATTAATTGATGAATAATGCAACTACAACAGCCTACTTTTAAAAATATAGTTATCATATATAATTACATAATAGTTACATAGTTATTTAACATAGCCTATTTTTAACACTCCTCACGTACTAAAATGCATTTTTTGCAGAGTGATGTTAACATTTATGGTGAGAGAAAATGGCACTATCAAAGAGTCTAAAGGGGAAAGTTGACAGTGAAAATAGGGCATACAAAGAGAAATGGAAAGACTACTGCATTCATCTTAACTAGTTTTGTGAATGCAAAGCCGTTGTGTCTCATCTGCAACGAAGTTGTCGCTGTTTGAAAAGAATATACTAATAGATGGCAATGAGAGTTGAAGCAACCTAAAAAGGAAGCTGATTTTTTTTGTTATTGTTCACGTGTTGATGCTGAGGCCCCGTGTTATAAGCAAATATCAATTCTTTGTTTTTTCATACCCCATATTTCATGATGTCTATTTAAAATTATGTCTAGCGATCGACAGACTCCTTTGAATATCTTTCAGAACTTTTTATATTAAAAGCTCTCAATTCATTTCAAAACAAAACATTGAGATACTGAGATTGTACTTTTATTTTGAAGTCAATTTAACTATAGACGTGATTTTGATAGATCTCTTTCAGAACCAGCTGAGGGCAAAATAATAAAGATAATGATGCTGACCAGATATTACTGCTGGCGGGCCAATTTTGGCCTGCGGGGTGCCTGTTGTTGACCACTGCTGTATAAGATCCTTTTTATGCTCTTTTATATGTTGTATTCTGTTTGTGCAGTTCGAATGTATTACAGAACTACCTTCTTTACCTTAACAGTGTTGATTGGTGGTAAGAGATAACTTTAAATAAATAAAATAGGGTATATTTGTTATTCTTTTACGTCACAACTATAACGATCAAGAGAACGATATTGTTGGGATCATTTTCAGAATGATTTTTTCCAGCTGATAATAATAAAACAATGTTAAACAGTCTCTGGCTAGCGGATCTCGAATGTATGGCTATTAAGGATCTTGATGCAGGTGTTATCTCTGAATAACAGACTGTAGCTGTCTGCGAGCGGTGTGTTTACTGTGTGATCTTATATATCTATATAACGCTTATATAAGTCTGAACAAGCTACCACGTATGCTTTACACCCTGGACACAAGCGCACATTCAGACTTCAGAGAGAGCATCCTGCCTTTTATTTTGGAAAAAGATGTTGGGGACTGAACACTAAAGCATCAGCAGCAGGTTATGTACATTTATTTTAGTGATTGTGAACAATGCAGCACGCTTAGAATAAACATAAAGTTATTGTTTTCCACCACTGGTGTCGACACAAATATAGTTATGTTACATTTAGCGTTATAGTTATCATCATAATGTGGCCTCTTAAGTTTATAGTTTATGGCTGTCATTCTAACAGGACGCATGATGTGAGCTCCACTGCTTTCCCATTTGGGAAAAGTTGAGCAATTCTAGACACGCCCATTTTGCTTGTGTCACCTGATGTCCATAAGCTACCGTTTAAGGAGAAAATTTATTTTTTATTTTTTAATAATCCTTTGTTTTTATACTAAAAACCCACATCTTAAAATTATTATAAATTCCCATCAGGCTGCTTTGTCTAATTTTTACTGTAGGTCCACTTAAAATGTCTCCTTTATATTTCATTTCAACAACATGGTTTTAATAGGCTTTTCACTTTTTCACGTATATGTCAACCTTGAAGCACAGCGGACACAAAGAAGGTTGATTCAAACTTTTAGAGATACTTTTACAACCTAAAGTGATATTATTTTGCTCTATTTTAACCGTGCTATTTGAAATATTTTAGGCAATTGCGTCAGCACAACCATTATGAATATAATTCACGATCTTACATATTGTTAACAGTTGCTTAGTGATGTACTGACTGTATGTCGGGTGAAGGACGTGCTTGAAATGTTATACACGGAATAACTTATGCATGATTTTTACAATAAAGCCAGCCACTACAATACATTCTAACATGTATGTCTAACATAGGAACAATATGTCCACTGGATGACTTTTACTGCAAAAATATAGGTTCTTATATCATTTTGCTTGTTGCAAAGATTTGTCCTTGATTTGATTTTGCACAATGTGATTTTGTATGCAAGCTGAAAATCGTTACTTGAACATAAACATGTTTTTCTGTTTAAATGCAAATCAGAGAGGCTCAGAAAAGCAGCACAAGAGTCTTCAAGATGCTGACTGTATAGCTGTTGCACTTACTGTAGCTTAACATTGCACCAGTGAATGCTCAGCCTCAGACTAATAATGTATTGCCCATATACACAGTCACTTTGGATAAAAGCGTCTGCGGGAAATGCATGGATGTAATGTAAATGTAAATGAGCTTAGATCGCTTAGTTGTTTTACAGTCTGAACCATTTCGACCTGGTAAGATTGCACGATGGGGCAAATTGAGGGTTAATGGGCTGGTTTATTGCAGTTTCCTGGGATGTATCAAGGTGAAATGTGTAAATATCTTAATGACCTAAAGCTCTGATGCCTTGATAATCTTCTGGACATCCCTTTCCCCTGGTGCCAAAGCGATCATATCAACTTTAAATGTCAGGCTTACTTGGTTTGGGGTTTATTTATGAAAGTGCTGCTGAAGAGAAATTGAAATATGGAGGAGTTGATGCTTACCTTAACTAACCTGTGTTTGGGAGGTGTAAATGATCAAAATATATTTATAACTTTCATTTTTTTTATAAATAAAATTTCGTCCCACGTGTATTTATTTACAAGTTTAAAAGTTGAGATGTTGTTTTGGTTTTTGGAATTTTCAGTGTCTACAAGAAGTATTGTATTTTTAAATTGTTGTATTTTTTCCAAACTTAGACATATGTTTATTCCACACAGATCATAGATTTAAAAAAAAATGATTTTACAGAAGTGACAAATGCCTTTGTGATCTGTAAGGTAATAGAAAAATGTTAAAGAGCGATTTCAGCAAGAGGTTGAGCAACTCCGGTCTCCCATGCCACGCTATATAGACTTTAAACCTTACGCCAATGGAGTCGCTGTTTGAAACAGCGTCCTTCTTAAACTTTCTCTATTCCAATGGTGGGCGGAGCTAGTGTAAATAGTCTATTTTAGGCTATTTATAATCTGTGTAAATAAACACTCCATTATTTTATAGTGCTTTTGTATTGTTTTAAAGAAGCTGTACAGGAAGAAAATAAAAAGAAAACACACGTTAAACAAAGAGAGAATAAAGATTTAGCTTCAAGACTAATATGACATCGAGAAACTAAAGAAGATCAAATGCATACACATACACATAAACAGACACATATGTTTCTATACTGTTCAAAACAACCTATAGAATCTACTCAATAAAATTGAGGTAATAATTCATTCTATCCTACAAGATAATATTTAGTAAAGAGTATCTAAATTATGAGCTGTAACACACTAATGAAAATTGGGTAAAGTCGACCTAATACATTATGTGACTAATTGCTTAATAAAATGTATACATTTTTAACCATTGCCATCAGGCAACCGTCATCTACCTAATTCTTATTAATAATAAACAAGAATAATTACACTTTGTATATTACTTATTTAGGGAAGGTTGGATTTACCCAAATTTGGTCACACAAAACACAAAAGATTGAATCATTAACTTTTTATTGAGTAACAAATAACAAACATTTTCCAGATACTTTCCTGAATCATTCATCTGTGAAAGAAAAGGTCAGAAACACAGACATTAAATGAAAGAAGCATGCAGAAAAACATAACTCTGTAAATAAGAACAATAACAAAATAGCTCTAAATCCTTCTCTTGCAACACTGTGGCCTAACCAGACAAGACAGAAGCGGCAACATTTGGAAAAATCTTAATTGAAGCGGCTAATGAGGAAAAAAACTATAAATATGTAAGCAATAATTGACAACTGTTTAATTATTCGAAAGTTAATGCACATCCCGAGGTGCTAATGCAGCCAGGACTCAAAGCGGTGTGTGCATTAACTTTCGAATCATTGAATGGACCTGTGTCAATTATTCCACTTATACCATGGTTACCACACCAAAGAACATTGGTCAAATGTTTAATTTCAACGTTTGTCATGTTATCATCTTTAAGAAACAGTTGATGGCAGGACTACTTTCTTGCACATCTCATTTCAAGTGTCCGTTATAGAGGGAGCGGACTCGGAGGCGTGAGCCACTGCTACGTGGTGTGTGTGTGAGAGAGAGTTTCATAAAATCAAATTTCATGGGTTGTCTTTATCAATCATATTGGGGTATATGTATAAATATATATATATATCTTTTTTTAGTTTCCATTGTTACTTTAAACAAATAGGTAGATAGGTAATACGGGTAAAATGTACGCATTCTTTTTTATTAAACGTGTTATCTACTATAGTTAAGTAAAATCAAACTGATTTTAATGGTTTGTATTTAACACCCTTCAGAATTATTTTTCCAGTATACATATGTACACAGATATACAGCCGTGGCAAAATGTTGACCCCATTGCCCCATTCCCCATATTCATTTCAAATCAGCATTTCTAGATGTATTGTGGCCATTCCAGTCAAGCTACTGTTGAATTTTAACAAAATCAACCCTCTTGAGTTACTTAAAGTCATCCAACAGCAATGTGAAAGACTGACAGCATGACAAGACATAAATAAATATATCCAAGTTATCACATGAAAAATATATTTTGGGATTTTTCCTAAATACATTTAGTTTTGAGGCAGTGTTGACTGAAGCTCTGTTAGTCTCCTCGTGTGGACAAACCCCTCTCCAGCAGCAATAAAATCATTTTAACTATAGGGCCTAGTTCCTTGATAAAGAGGACCCTTCTAATGTTTAATCTAATCCTGCTATTTAAATAAATAAAAAAAAACGGATTCCGTCATTCACGTTTGCTACAGTATGTTAGGATTAAGCTGAACTGTTAAATAGTATTTTAATAACCTTAATATACTTGGCGTGTGCGCCTAGGAAAAGAAAGTTTCGGATCGGCAGACACTAAAAATTAAAATGACTCGGATCGGGTGCACAAAAAAGCAATCGGGACATCCCTAAGAACACATGGTATTACAGCCATAAGTCTTACAAAAGATGAGCTAGGGCTGCCTTTAGATGAGTCAAAAGAGAAATTGCAATAATATTATGGATTGCACAATACTAACAAAAACATGTACACCATACAACACCATGCTCATTTGTGACAAACACAAGTGAATGTCACAAATGGAAAAACAATTAAATCAAAGTATTAAAAACAAGGAATTTTCAAGTCATATCTTATTTGTGAAATGTGCAGGGTAAGTTTTATTTGCGTGCCAACGCCAATTTTTACTTCCATTTTTCACTTGTCATTTTGGCTTGAAATTTATGTGAATAATCTGATTTATGATCAAATTCACTGTAAATGCATTACTTGTTAGCTAGTTTTGATTGAGGGAAACGAGACAAAGCACAGACAGCAATAAAAACAGACACAAGCACATTCAGTATGGAAAGTTGTTTCTCCTTTATCAGAGCAGGCATGGGGAACCAGTGAGGCAGCTTGTGATAGCTCCTGACAGCCTGTGCGTCCTCACTGCCTGGGAGAAAAGGTGAACGGAGAAGCTAAAGATCACAGACGCTGATGGTGCTTGTTTCTCTCTCTCTTCCAAAAATATTCAGTCTCAATCAGTATCCACCTCCGCCTGTCCCTCAGTTGCACAGACATGGCTGGTATTAATGGTGCTGTGAGTGCTCCAAACAGATGCTGGCCGGAGTCCAGCCCGTCTCCCACTTCTGGTGTCCTTTTGAGTGCACTTAACACACAACAGAAAGCTAGGGGACAAACAGCATGTAAAGAGACAGACACATATAGTAAAAGACCATGTTTGATATTCTCTCTCTCTTTCTTGCTGTTGTTAATAAAGCAGTAGCCTATAGCGAAGAAATACAGTAGATGCCTGCTATTAGAGAGACCACATTTTAGACCGTATTTAGAGACGTGTTAAAGTAATTTTCTCGGTCTGATGCCCCTCTATTAAAGAAAATTACTGTATATAATAAGCTGGTGGATGAGTTATTCTGCAATATCCCAATAATAGAGAGGGAGCGAGAGAGTGAGAGAGAGAGAAAAGAGAGATTGTTTGGTCGATTGGCTGCATGGTTGGTGGCAGACGCTCTGGGTCTCTTGAGCAGTATGATCGATATGGGCCAAACTTTTCCGTCTTTAATGTGCTTGGCCTTATCCTCGTTTTCTTCCTTGTTTCTTTCAGCTGGTTACAGTCCCAAGTAAGTTTTTACATCACTGTCTCTGTGTTGAGAACGTACCTCAACATTTCATTTTGTAAACTAACTCATATTCAGTCCTTACTCGTCACATATTGACGATTGGGATGTGCCCCTTGATGTCGTTTTTTAATATGCAGAGTACACCTTTGTCGTCGTTTTCCTGGGTACTCCGTTTTACAGGTTCCTTCACAGCTTTCCTTAGAAACCATCTACGGCAACACGTGGACGCAACAGGCATGTGAATTGTACTGTCAATGTGAAATTATATAGTGAAGTATCATTTAGCAATGACCACATGTGTTGGAGTTTGGTCTTCAGTTTAACATCCAGGATAACTGTGTTTACTTGACGCTATTAGGGCTGTTAACGTAACAGTTTGTACAATATAGAACACAAAATATGAGCAGTAACGTAACAGTTTGTTTAATATAAAACATCAAATAATAGCAGTAACGTAATAGTTTGTATAAGATAAACACAAAATGCAAATATTCCAAGTGTACCAGAGTCAAACGAACGATTTGTATGAGGAACAGATGCGAAAGGGATCACCACTTGCCGTAAATCTCACTTACGATGAACAGACATTTAAAAACTGCCACCAGAAGAAACGTTTCGGCAGCAGTTTGTGCAACAGTATTGGGTCTTGTGTGTCTTGTCACTGATCGTGTTTGAACGGGAGCTGCTCTCTGCATGAATTCACAGACGTGGAGTTCACTATGTAAAGTTATTCTATGTTGGTTCTTTTACACTGTTTTTTTATCTTTTGTGCAATTAACACACGTGACTGTACTTTTATTTGCGTGTTACATTTACATTTAAGCATTTGGCAGACGCTTTTATCCAAAGCGACTTACATTGCTTTACCCTATACATTTTACATAGGTATTTGCAATCCCAAACGCAATGCTCTTACCACTGAGCTACAAGAAAGCGTGTTGTGTTTTATATGGTTGGGAAATGGTTAGGTTTAGGATAAAAAATATCTTTAAAACCTAAAACATTTATGAAACAAATTCTGTTAATTAACAAATTCTGTTAACAAATGCAATTAATTAAATGTGTATCGGCCCGAAGCGTATAGCGAACAACCTAAAGCACCTTAAACCAAGCTCATCGGAAAATGATGCCAAAGGGGTACCCTGTATGTTATAAAGTGAGGAAGAGGGGTGCTGCCCGACTGCCAACATGTGACGAGTCGGGAGTGAGAACGGGTTGCCTAAACAAAAACGGTGTTTAGAACCTCATTTATTAGGTCATTATATGATTTATTTAAAGAGGAAAAATGTAGCAGGGTTGATTTTATCCATCAGTAATTGAACCGACTGTAAAACAAATGGACATTACATAAAATAATGTTATTTGTTTATTTGAATAAAAAAATCTATTTAGTTTAACCTTCAACTTAAAAAACGTACATCCTAAACAAAATATTATATTTAAGCAAAAGATACAGTTGAAAGAAAAAGTATGTGAACCCATTGGGCTTACTTGGATTTCTACATAAATTGGTCATAAAATGTGTTCTGATCTTCATCTAAGTCACAACAATAGAGAAACACAGTCTGCTTAAACTAATACCGCCCAAACATTATACGTTTTCATGTTTTTATTGAACACAACATGTAAACATTCATAGTGCAGGGTGGTAACTGTATGTAAAATGTAACTAACTTAAAACATATAGTCTATTGAGTGTATGTGCGTCTGTGTGCATGCGTGCATGTATAAAAGCAGAGAATATGCTGATGAATAATCAGTCTCTATTTGAAAAATGTATGATGTCTTCATTTCCATAGAAATACATCCTTCTGCACCAATGGGTGGTAAAATGTTGAAGCTACTTCTATGTAATGACTATTGCAGTTAATGGGCAGAGTATTCATGCCTGTTAATGAGGCAATTCGGTCTCTTGAATTCTCATACATATTCTTAGTCAAAGGATGCTTATATATTTAGCATTAGCATGCGATCCCGGTGATCCGATCAAGCAGATCAGATCTTCAGACAATCAGGACACAGCGCGTTAACACTTGTCAAGATCAAGTGCCTTCCACATCTGGATACCTGATTGGATCTCTATAGTTTTCCATCCATTATTTTAAAAAGCCTGCAATTTAAAAATAGCCCCTATGCGGGGTGATTTTATAGAACAAATATAATGGGGAGGATGAGCATATGTTACTGTTACACTGGAAAGTAACCGCCGCATCCATGTTGAAATCGATATACAGTAAATACACATACACACGTTATAAACAAGCTGGTATAGTGCTGGTATTCGTGTCTGTGACATGACTAAAAACAATCAATTTGTTTAACAACACTGATGACATTGTGTGTGCGAGTAAAACCCGTTCATGGAAGTCACAAATAGCCCTATATGATACAGCTGAAGTGGTCAAGTAAAACCTCTGGTTATTTAACATACATCCTTTGTAGGTTACAAATAAAGATAAACTGTAATAAAGCATCCAGGATCATTTAATGGGAAAATGAACGACTGTGCAACATTTGGGAGCAAAGTAAACTTTCCGCTGTATTTGTCATCTGGTGCGCAGTCTGACAGGCTTCGGACAGACTAGAGAATAATTTACAATTGGATTTTATCCAAAGCGACTTACAGATGAGGGAAACAATGAGGGAATTGGAACAACATAAGGACAACAAAAAGCATATGTGCAATAAAAAAACTATTTTCATTTAGCCTACCACACTATGCAGAGCTAAGTTTTTTTTGTTTTTTAGTAGAAAAGAGATAGAAGTCAGCACTGATCTGTCAGGTGTTGACGCAAGAGATGTGTTTTCAGACGATTCTTAAAGATGGCTAGCGGGAATAATGATAGCGTGCAGAGTTTTCTGTGAAGTAGTGCCATGTAAATTTAGATAAACTGTCTGGATTGCGTTTACATTGCACTGAGATCCAATCACAATGCGTCCTCGACTACCTCTGGATCAGGACACGCTGAAGCGCGTTTAGACTTGTCTTTTCAATGTTTATGTGGAGAACATCCAGATACAGAGTGCATGTTAATGCCAAATGTAAACGCACCCCTTGAGACAAAAGGAACGAATCAGGATCTGGATCCAAATCAGTCCGTTTTTTTCTCTAAGTAAACCCCTTCATGGATAACCTATTACATATATTCCATTCTACTTTATTCTGTTTTATTATACAAAATATTTTGATATAAAAAATGATATAACCCACTTTGGCTTTTCTGCTTCACACAGATCAGGACAGTTTTTTTGTTTTCCAGCGTGAGTCACCACACATGCCCTTTTCACACACATTATGGTGACAATCCTGTCATAGCAAGGCTTGAGAGGGAGGTTACTTTGAAAAACACAGACCTGTAGGGCCTTGCAAAGTTTTTTATCTGTTGCACAGCAGGTAGAGGTCAGAATGAGTGAGCGTAGAAAAGTTAGTCTAATGATGTTCAGACCTTTTAAAAAATGCCAATGAATAACATTTCAGAAAATGTTAGACTTTAAAAAGCAGCCTATGTTAAGAAGAAAAAAGATCAATTCAAAGGTCACAGTCAGAACTGAATAAATATTTTATCAAAGAAAACATTTGATAACCCCATGTGTCAAAGAACACTTGACACAGTTTCTTGACACTTTGATAATTCTCAACCAATCCCTTGGAACATCATTATGCGAGTAATAATCTTTTAGTTCTCATTTTTAATATATTACTCATGTCATGCATCTGTCTTTCTCCATTTCAAATACATACTGCGCTTTATGAAAAACTGTACAATACTAACGTGACAATTATAAGATAGTCAGTAGTGTGGTAAAATTAGCTGTAGACATGTTATATGCATTAATAGAATAGGTAAAAATCTTTCTCAGTGTCTCAGTGGGTTCAATCGAAGTTAATGGGGGGCCAGTGCGCGTCTTACACACCCAAGTGAACATCGCATGCGTGTTTTCTGTTTCCATTAGAATGTCAAACAAAGAAGCTATCACCTTGCAAACAGGTAAATTTACCCATTGCTTGTAATTATATTGATAAGTGTAGGTTTTCAAATGTTTCACTTTTATCTGTGCGATTTAATTGTGCACTTTAATTGGGGTAAATCATTTTAGAAGTAGTCTAAAGCTCATGAATGTTGTTTTTTTTCTCAAAAATAGTTTCCCTTGCAATTTCAAACAATTAAATGATCTTATAATTAGGCTAGAAAAAAAAACTTTTCTTTATTTCTATTCAGTTATCAAAAGGGTAAAGATCTCTGTACGCTTTACCTTAAAACTTGCGTACACGAGCAGAGACCTGTCGTGAGATTTGATCGAAGCAACCGCTTCGACCATATTGATAAATGCCAAGTTTTGCTTGGAAACGTACGTACGACCATTTTTCCTGCAGATAAAAAAATTATACAGGTTTGGAATGACATGGGGGTGAGAAAAGCTTCATCTTTGGGTGAACTAACCCTTAAGATGCTGGCATTACTGTATAGTAATGTGATGTAATATTTGGTGTCATTGAGTTCACATTAAGAGTTCAGACTCCCAGAGAAAGACTGTCTCTCTGTGCCGGTCCAGAAATTACAGTAAACTGCAGCAGTATGAAGCGGTTAATGTATGAGGGGAATGGGATGAGATCCTTAATGTTCATGGCATTGGTCCTGATCCTTCTGGTGTCTGAATACACAGCAGGACGGCAGATTGCACAAACCGATGTTAAACTGTGTAAGTGTGGAAAAACGGTTGATTAAATTTACTGATGTAACTTATTCATCTGAAAATCCCCAAATCACCATTATCAACAGCCACCTTCTGTTCAGTTCTGGTGCTGTGGCTTAATCTGTTGAATAGGATCCTTATGTATTAAAAACACATTTTCTTCAAGGCATTTGGTTATGATGGCATTAGTGCAGAGTTTATATGATTTCTGCATAATGTATACATGAACGTTAAACATAAGATCTGATAGAGTCAAATATCAAACAGGATATATAAATACAATAGGTTATAAATACAAAAAAATAACGGATTATCTTGCATCAACATGATTTTGAGCTATCAGAGACTTCGATCATCTCTGCTCAGTCCATTGTTCTTCCAGATACACCACAGCACCTAAACCTTTGACTGTCATACTTCTGTGGGTAGATATGCAAATGAACTCAATCTAAATGCAGATAACTGTAGCTTTACGTGTAAAGTATTGCACTAGTAAATACAAGGTCATGCACTCAGTTCTCCTGAAATGTATAACTCGTAAGCTTATAGTCGTACAAGTTGCTTAGGATAAAATCATCTGTCAAATTTAAAAATGTCAATTAATAATAGAAAACCCCTTGCAAAATAAAACTGCATTGGAGAAAGGATGTGTAACATGTGTACAATACACACAACACCCACAATGAAGGCGTAGAGTTCAAAGGGGTAATTTAAATAAAGCCAACAAGCGTCAATAGGACCAAAAACCACATAAAACAATCCCGGACCAGGAACACAGTCAAACACAGGGCTTAAATACATGAGAGAACATAATCAGGCTGAACAGAAACAGGTGTGAACTCATTAACTACTAAGGGGACTGATGAGGGACACAGGCAAAACATGAACGCAGAACTAAACCAAAATAAAATAGCAGAACTGTGACAGGATGTCCCAAATGTTCTTAGAAGAAATATTTTATAAAATCTGAAAGTAATGTCTTACGACACACTGGTTTGTTTTACTATATTTTTGAAGAATATCTTTCTGAAAATGTATTTCTAAAAATCTGTCTCTCATAAGTAGCCAACCCAGTGCACACACACAAAAAAAACACGTATACTGTATCCCCATAAAATGGCAATTTTAAGCATGAAGTCTGTTGTGAAGGAAATTAATGTTATCTATTATATTCTAAAAGCACATTAAGGTTCCTACATGACTCTTCTTACACTTGCAGAGAACAACTGCAGCTCTTTGAAGTTGCCCATGAAAGTGTGTTTATGAATGTCTTTATTCATTTACCGTTCAACCATTGAATGACTGACAGCTTGTGAGCACTGGCAGAGTTGATGGTAAATTTATATTCTGAAACCACTTTATATTTACCACTGGATAATAGATTTATGCATTATTTATCCGCTTATAAATCAAATCTGTATTTAAAACCCTGGACCACAGAACCAGTCAGGGGTCAATTTGGAGCCAAAATTGAGATTTATACATCAACTGAAAGCTGAATCAATAATATTTCCATTAATGTATGTGTTTGTTAGGATTGGACAATTTGGCCGGTATAAAACTGTTAGAAAATCCCAGAGAGCGGCAGCAGCGAGTGAAGTTTGTAGGCGTTTGCTGACCCACTCACAAAAATCAAGTTTTATATATTTATGGTAGGAAATTTACACAATATCTTCATGCAACATCTTTATATCCTATACATTTTTGCCATAAATGAAAAATCTATAATTTGGACCCATATAATGTATTTTTGGCTATTGCAACAAATATCCCCGTGTGACAGATGAGTGGCTTTGTGGTCCAGGGTCAAATATTCTGATTCATTATCCTATTGGCACTCCCCTGGTCAATTTAATGGAGATTGTATGTAACTGCTTTTTATTTACCAATGTGAAAAGAAAGTCAAAATGCAAAACCGTGCATGTTTTAGCCCACAGCACACAACCCACACACCAAAACACTTTGCACCTTTCCATTAAAATGCAAATAGTCACACATTACATTATAGTGTTTATGTCACACTTTAAGTATATTAGTAAGTACTTTGAAATACAAACCAATGACATGTTATCATATGTAATCACTTTGTGTAGCTGCGCTGCTATAGAAATCACATCTATAATGCAAAATGAATAACACTAAAGGGGGAAATGTTACTGATTGCACACATTAATGATTAAAATACCCTATGTCCATAAATTAAAAAAAGTTATACAAGACATTTTTTAAAGATATATGGTGTAATTTTCAATTAATTTGTATTGTAAGAATATACAGAACCATTATCTAATTGTAATTGTGTTGTATTTGATTTATCTTCAAACATCTAGAAGTGTGATTTAAAACCACAGAGTGTATTGAACTGGTTATAAGCACAAACTATGCTATACGTTTGTCCACTAAAAAGACTAATCCCATCTTTCCATTTTTGCCTCTGGACCAATCAGGGTGCAGCATCTGGCGCATTCGCTCGGTCTAATTCATTAGTTGAGGTGCAAGTGTGAAAGATGGAAATTAGCTCACGATGCTGACAGCTTCATTAGCTACAGTTAATCCTCCTTTCTTTCCCCTGACAGACTGACAGATGAGAAGACCATTCAGAGGTCAGCTCCGACAGACAGACAGGCAGACAAAAACAATCTCATAAACTCAATAAACTTTGTTTCAAATTCACAGAAACTAACTTTAATCACAAAGCTGTTTAAGACACTGGAATAAGAACAATTGTTTTGTTTTGTTTCCATTGACGCCAGCACTGAATCAATGGCGTCCCTAGAGCAGAATCAATATTCAGTGTAAATATGGTATTAGACAGAGGTGTGTTGTTTATAACAGAACAGCAGGATATGTATTAGCAGGACATTTATTAGCAAAAGCTCATTCTCTCTACTCTCATTTGTAGATCACCGCATGCAATGCAACTCTTTCACACTGTATAACAATTGGTAGAACAAAAACCCATAGGGGCAATGCAATTTGCTGTTGAAATATCACTTTTTCCATATTTTAAGATTAACGTCAGCATGTTTTTCAAAAACACACTTTGTTTTTAAAGCAGAGGTACAATATTTCTGAAGTACACTAGTCTTGCATGAATTTGTCTTTGGTAGTCTCAAAAGGATTTATATTCCCCACTTTTACATGGAAATGACATAGATTAATAGACCAATAATTGTATATTTAGTCACACATGCATCTAAACAGGGTTCTAAGAAAATTAACTTTAAAATGCATTTCAATGTAAATCATTTTCTAAAGAAGCAGTAGATTGGGATAAAAGCTCAATTTCTTTCTCTTTCTCGTAAATGGAGAGACGGTTCTGAGCAATCAGCAGCATAGCAGATTCAGCATCTCTTGCGAGTGACTAAGCCACCATTCAGATCCATTCAGAAAATGAGGAGCACCAAATCCCTCAAGAGCACCAAAAACTCATACAGCCTTAGTTAAAGTCCATCTGTATTCCTAATCCAAGAACCTGTTATCATGTCGTGTTTCAATTGCTGTAACAGATAAAGGGACCCTGGTGAACAATTGCATTGTTCATTCAACAGAGGATTCATTTGCATCCAAGGTCTATAGAGAACAACACTGCAATTTTCAGTTGGAGTTATGCATTTAAAATACAGTATTCTGCTATGCAAATCTTTTGCTTATTTAACATTTCTTTAGTATATCTTTAAAAGCTTTCAATTTGTCAAGAAAAATCCAATCTGCTGTGTTATTTTACTTAATAAAAATAAACAACTTGCAGTTATACCACATACATTTTAAAACTGCTGTTTGCTTTTAACCAATGGTTCTCAAACTGGGGGCCTCGAGATGGATCCAGGGGCGCCACAGAGTTTGTGGCATCGTGAACTATAGAAAATCAGACTTTATGGAATCAAACATCACAAGTATTGACGTTCCAGAATTGTATAACTGAATATGTTTTTGGTTCAATTGAAATTGGAAGTTTAAGATTGTAAGTTTCTATTTGGGGGGGTTTGGGGGGCGCAAAACGATGCACTCTACACAAAGGGGGCCTTACAATGAAAGTGTTTCAGACTAAATAACAAGGTCAAGTTGAATTGAGAAATTGATCACTGAAGTCAAATTAAACACATTATTATTTCTAAACGATTTATTTTTTCAATATGCGGTTTAAAGCTAAAAGGCATTGAACCCTTTCCTCTGTGTGTGATCGAGTATCTGAGTGAAGTTTCATATCTTGACTAAGACAATTTTCATGGATTTTATTTTGTATTATGAACACGACGAATGCCTTAAACTTTCTTTATGCTCCAAAGAAAGAAGAGGCTTATGACCTTGCAAATATCATCTCCCATTTAAAACAGTCTTACACTTCAAGTAGTTCTGAAATTTTTACTTTATGTATAATGTTGCCTTGAAAAAGTATTATATGCAATTCATCCATTCTCACAAAGGGCTTCAAAATCATCATGTAGCGAATCATACTTTACCAAACTCAGTGTCGCTCCTATGGTTTATTTGAATCTCATGCTTGACTCATTCATGTGGTTTGATCCGGTTCCCAAAAGCAAGACACTGATCTTCAGACCCTTTTCATCCCATTCTCTCTGGAGAAGGATTTATTTCTACTTTTCGTCTGGACATGTTCATGATAAAAATCCAAAAGAGCAGAAGGTAATCGAAAGCCATTTTTGTTGTCTTTTCAGACCCTAATTTGAAGATCAGTCTAAATTATTCCAGCAACCTTTAATATAAACACATTTAAGAATAGATGCACAAACAAATTAAGGATTATATAAATCAAATGTGATTTTGTTTATACCTGCAGGATATGAATGTTCCTGTATTCCTTACGAGAGGCATATTCATTTCCTCTCACCTCTAAATTGTGAGTTGAACAGATCAAGCTTATCAGGTTAGCAAAACACAAGATGAAAAGTAATAATGTCATACGTAATATTGCACATGGCTCTGTGAAATGAGGCCAGCGTACAGTATATATTTCTTTTTATTCATGTCTTGCCAGCTTTAATTAAAATCTGTGGGATGTTGTGTGAGAGAAAAGATGATATCTGAATAGTCTCGCACTAGCACCGTGGTCTAAACGTCTGACGCATAAGGCACACTTCAGCATGTTTGAAGTCGTCATCTGATTGGATGAATTTCACAGGATTTCTGCGTGTCGCGATCTTTAACCGTCCGCCTGGAAACAACACGAAGCCGTATGATGTAAGAAGTAAGCTGTTATAATTCAACAACAAATGATTAAATGCTTAGTTCTTAAAAGCATGTGAAGTTCACGGCCTGAATTTATGATCATTTTGTTGCTGTCAATTTTTGACACGTTTGTGAATGTACACCGTTCAGTTTCTGCGTGGACATTTTCACGCCTTTAAACATGACGCGGCACACAAGAAAAAGTGTTTGGTTGCTTTACCTGTCAGTCATAGGGCCTTTTGGGTGGCCCTAGGCCAAAGAAAGCGGCGATAAGTTCCAGACCTTCAGTTTGAAGACGAGACGTTTATGCTCCTCCAAGCTTGAACTCAGCTTTAAAGGGACAGTTCACCCTAAAAATACTTCCCTTTCTGTCGGTCTCTCGACGTTGTGTCGAGAACGACAGATGGGGTTCGCCCTTGAGAACCAATCAACTCTGACTACTATAGAAAAAGGCCAATGAAATTTGGCGAATGCAATTTGCATGCCGGGCTCCGCCCCCGGAAATCCGGTATAAAAGGAGGCCGGCGTGCAGCATTCACTTACCTTTTGTTCTTCAGAGCCATCGCTCATGAGTACAACTCAGGATTCAATCCTCTACAACTACACGCTGGTGCTACGACGTGTTACAGCGGATCGTCCCTTCCTGCAGCGACCTTCCCCTGGGCGTCTCGGCGGTTCCGGAGGTGTTAGAGATTTTTTCTAAAAGTCCTTTTCAGGACTGACTGAGCATTCTCCAGCGCGGCATGTCCCGCTGTTCTCTTGGGTGCGGCACCCTCATCGAGGAGGGGGATGGACACGATCGCTGCATTAGGTGTCTGGGCGTCCAGCACACTGAAGCAGCGTTCGTTGACACATCTGCCTGCACTGCGGGCAGATTGTCATTCAGAAGTTGCGGTCACGGGTGGCTGTCTTCCTACGGGAACCAGCCACCATTTCGTCTGCTACCCGGGCTGTGACATCTGTGGCTACGGCCCCGATGACCACCCACGTTAGCAGCGTTAGTGATACGGGGAACTCTGCGAACGTAAACCCGCCAGCCAAGTGCTCACGGGCCGATCGCACCCCGATTCGCTCTTCTGAACGTTCCCCAACCGGCGGTGGCATACCGTCCGGATCCTCACGCACACACTCGGAAACGATGTGTGACGTAGATGAGATGTCGCTCGCAGCATCGGAGGGAGACTGGCATCCGACTCTGCCGAATCCAAACTCCACCCCCAGCGGTTGAGTTCAGGAGGAAGCAGAAGTGATGTCATCCGTGCTAACCCGGGGATGCGTGGTTCCCGAGGTCGGTGCGCGGTGCAAACCGCGCCCACCCCGGGTGCCATGTTTTTCCCGGAGGTGCATGAGGAGCTGTGTAAAACTTGGAACGCTCCACTCACGGACCGTTCCAGTGAAACCAGCTCCGGCTCCCTTACTTCCCTCGATGGTGAGGCAGCCAAGGACTGCGTCGAGATCCCCCGGGTGGAACGTCCGCCTGCGGTGCACCTGTGCCGCGGACGGCTACCACCTGGGGGGGGATCGACCACTCCTACCGTCCAAAGCACGTAAGACTTCGGCATCACTGGTGTCGAAAGCTTGCGATGTTGCGGGCCAGGCTGCCTCCTCTCTCTATGCCTTGGCCATCCTGCAGGTCCGCCAGGCCAGGGCGTTGAGAGGGCTCCACGAGGGTAAGGCCGACCCGGGTATAATGCAGGATCTCCGTGCCACCGCTGACAGCGCTCTACGGGCGACTAAGGCGGCGGCACGGGCCCTGGGTCGGACGATGTCCACGGTAGTGGTCCAGGAGAGACACCCCCGGCTATACCTTGTGCAGAAGAGTGACAGCAAGGAAGTCCGCTTTCTTGATGCACTCATCTCGCAGGGTGGGTTGTTGGTAACACCGTCGAGGACTGCGCTCAGCAGTTTTTTGACGGCGAAGCAGACAGTGGCAATTAACCACATTTTTTTCACGCCGCGACTCGGCCGCCTACAGGCCTCCGAGATCTCACGTGACGTCTGCTTCCCTGCAACCCAGGACCCTTTCGACATCGGCTCCGGTTCCTGTGCCCCCACAGGCGGCACCCCGGAAGCAGAGGTCGAGGGGGAAACCTCCACCCCGTCAGCAACC
The DNA here is from genome assembly GCF_015846415.1 of Triplophysa dalaica. Taxonomy (NCBI): domain Eukaryota; kingdom Metazoa; phylum Chordata; class Actinopteri; order Cypriniformes; family Nemacheilidae; genus Triplophysa; species Triplophysa dalaica. Next base: position 9,110,903 of record NC_079561.1, on the reverse strand, counting down.
TCCTCGCGAGAAGGGACACTGACGGGAAGACCCCAGGGAGAACAACATCGGGCCCGAACCTTCACAGCCACGGCTCTGATCGGTCGGTACGGGACGACTCCTGCCTCGTCACCAAAGCCGGGCCCTTGTTAGGGCTTGGCGCCCACTTACTCAGTGAGTTTTCTGTTCTCCCCGGGTTTACTTGCAGCCGATCGCACACTCCACTGGACTGTGCTCGGCGAACCGACCTCACACCCTGGCGAGGCGTGAGGTCGTACACATACGACAGCCGTCACCACTCTCAAACCGACAGTGCGTGCCGTTGTCCCGCCAGGCAGGTAAGCAGGCGGAGCAAAAACCTTCCCTCCGGGGACTCCCCGCGACATGGTTAGCTCCGCCAGCCGACGAACCACCCCCCGTGGGAATGATGAAGCAGACCGTCCCCTTGGTCACCCTGTCACAGTCCCTGGGAGCTCGAGAGCTGCCCACACTGTCTCGCTGGCTAATGAGGGCGGTCCGTCTTGGTTACTCGATCCAGTTCGCCAGAGACTCACCCAAGTTTCGGGGCATCATCTCTCCCTCTGTCAGAGGCAGGGACGCCTCCGTACTTCGGGTAGAGGTCACCACCCTTCTGGCAAAACAGGCATCGAGTTCGTCCCTCAAAACCAAGATGTTCAGTGGGTCACCACCCACACTTCATCGTTCCCAAGAAAGACGGCGGGTTGCCCCCAAAGGCTGCGTACCCTGAACAGAGCACCTTCACAAGCTGCCATTCAGGGTGCTCACACAGAGGCGCGTCCTGACATCTATGAGGTGTCAGGATTGGTTCGTGGCAATCGACCTGAAGGACGCTTACTTTCATGTCTCGATCCTCCTCGACACCGGCCGTTCCCACGGTTCGCGTGCGAGAGGCGGGCATATCAGTACAGAGTCCTCCCTTTCGTTCTGTCCCTGACCGCCCTTTCTCCCTGAGAGGAGGAAGGCGAGCGGGTACTAAACTATCTCAGCGACTGGCCTATCTTAGCACACTCGCGAGATCTGTTATGTACACAAAGGGACCTGGTGCTCCGGCACCTTGGTCGATTGGGACTCCAGGTCAACCAAGAGAGGGGCAAGCTCTCCCCAGTGCAGAGCATCCTCTTTCTCGGTATGGAACTCAGCTCTGTCACCATGTCGGCACACCTGTCCGCAGTTGTGCCCAACCAGTGTTGAACTGTCTGAAATGAACATTTTAGGCAGACAGCGGTCCCCCTGAAACAATTCAGAGGCTCCTGGGACACATGGCGTCCTCGCGGGTTAATACCCCTCGAGTTGATGCACATGACACCGCTCCAACACTGGTTTCAGAGTCGAGTTCCGAGGAGAGCGTGGCACACCGGCAGCAGGCGCATGGTGATGCCGCCCTGCTGCCGACGCACCATAACCCCTAGTCTTTATGACTTTTTCGACGGACTCAGGTCCCTTTGAGCAGGTTATGAGGCAGGTCGTGGTGACGACTGAAGTCTCCCTGCAGGGGTGCGGTGTAGTGTGCAACGAGCACGCAGGTGGGGTGTTGGACGAACCCCCGCCTGCGCTGGCATATCAATTGCCAAGAGTTGTGGGCTATGCTACTTGCACTGAGCAGGCTACGGCCTCTCGTGCGAGACATGCACGTGCTGTTCCGAGGACAGCACTATAGCTGTAGTGAATACAGATCGTCAGGGTGGCGTTCGCACACAGCAGCTAAACACAACTTGCTCGACGCCTCCTCCGGTGGAGTCAACAGGTGACTCGTTCCCTGCAGGCCACACACCCCGGGCAAACTGAACTAGACAGCCGACGTGCTTTCTCGCCAGTTTATGCCTCGTGGAGAGTGGCGACTCCACCCCCGTGCAGTCCAGCTCATTTGGAGGCTGTTCGGGTAGGCCCAGGTAAAACCTGTTCACCTCCCGTAACACCACCATTTGCCCGCTTGATAGTCCCTGCCCTCGGCACGGATATCCTTGCGCACAGCTGGCCGCGGGATGGGCGGAAGCACACCTTCCCCCCCCCAGGAGCCTTCTTGTACAGACTCTGTGCAAGGTCAGGGAGCAGGAGCACCAAGTGTTATTGGTTACACCACACCGGTCTAACCGCACTTGGCCTCAGAGCCGATGCTCTGGACAGCGACTCCCCCTGAACCATTCCCCTGACAGAGGACCTGCTCTCTCAGGGGAAGGACACGTTCTGGCATCCCAGATCAGACCTCTGGAACACCCATGTCTGGTCTCTAGACGGGACGAGAAGATCCTAAGATGGCTACTCCCCCTATACGGCTGAGACCATCACCCAGGCTAGGGCCCCATCTACTAGGCGGTTACACGCCTCTAGACGGTGCCTCTTCTCGTCCTGGTGTCTTTCTCAACGAGAAAGACCCACTGAGGTGCTTGATCAGGATTGTGTTCCCCTCCTCACGAGACTGGAGACTAACATCTCCCTTCCACACTGAAAGTGTATGTAGTCGCTATTGCCACTCATCACGACTCAGTCGGTGGAAAGTTTCTAGGGCAACACGACCTGGTCACCAGGTTCCTAAGCAGCGAGAGGGCGGAATCCGCCTCATCTTCGCTCCATACCCTCTTGGGACCCTAAGTGGTCCTGGGGAGCCTCAGGGCCCCCCAAAGAGCCCCTCGGAGGTTCCGATCTTCCTCATAGAGTAAGACGGCCCTCCTGACGGCGCTCACTTCCTTCAAGAGGGTAGGGGACCACCGAGCATCCTCCGTGTCCCTGGATTGCCTTAAACTCGGCCCTGGAAACTCTCACGTTATCTTGAGACCCAGGCCCGGATGCGTGCCCAAGAAGTTCCCACTACTCCCTCCGGGGCCAAGTGGTGAACTTGCAGGCGCTCCCCATAGGGGAGGAAGACCCAACCCGATTAGTGTTGTGTCCAGTACGTACTGGACCGCACGCAGAGCTCTGAAGCTCTGACCAGCTCCGTGTCTGTTGGAGGACAGCAGAAGGGGAAGGCTGTCTCCAAACAGAGGCTGGCGCACTGGGTCGTGGACGCCGTTACGACGGCATTCCGATCTCAGAATCTCCCATGCCCATTGGCAGTGAGGGCTCACTCCACACGGAGTTTAGCCACCTCCTGGACACTGGCAGAAGCGCCTCTCTAGCAGACATCTGTAGAGCTGCGGGTTGGGCTATGCCCAAACACCTTCGCAAGGGTTAACAACCTTCGCGTAAACCCGGTGTCAGCCCACGTCCTGCGTGGCGACATGTAGGACTGGCATCCGGGGGGGCGTATGCCTGCGAAAGCACCTTTCCACCCTCTAACAGGTTGGGTCAGTGTGCTATTTACCTTTTCTTCTTACCCGAACACATCGCTAAGAAACTGGTACCTCACCAGCCTCCCTTCTTACCCAGACACTGGTTAAGAATAGGCATTCCATCCATCACCAAACAAGCACCCCCTGGGGGCTGGCTGGGCAGAGCAGCCTTCCCCCTTAGGCCGGGATACCATGTGAGCTATCACAGATAGCTCTAACCGGACCTAGTGCTACCGGACGTCTGTAACACCCCCTCCGTGGGCTGTTCCGTCTGATGTATCCTCATGAGAATGGTTCCCACTCCTGGTAACCCATGAGCTTCCCCAGGTGGGCCTCCACCTCGCGGTTAACTACTCAGTCCGCACGTTCCATGCGTTCTCCTCCAAGGACGAGACCATACCTATATCCACCATATTCCTCCCCACGGGTAGGAGGTGGCCTCTGTAGCGCTTCTCTGATTAAGAGTCGCGCTTACCCGGTGTAAACTGATCTGGACGGCCTCTCGCCTATAGAGAGCTAAGGCCCCGTCCGTGAAAGTTACCGGTCAGGGCTGTACCCATCTTTCTCCAAGAAAGCTCTGGAACCCCCCGACCACCACACTGGAAGGTTACAGTCTCACGAAAGCTTCGAGATGACACGCCCAGGCTTGTTACCGTCGCTTCGCTAGAGATTGTGACGCGATACAGCGTTGTGGCGTTTTCCATAGGCAACCCCATCTGTCGTTCTCGACACAACGTCGAGAGACCGACAGAAAGGGAACGTCTTGGTTACGTATGTAACCTCAGTTCCCTGATGGAGGGAACGAGACGTTGTGTCCCTTATGCCACGAACACGTATCGTATTCTGCTGCAGTTTGAGAGGTCTCAGGCTCTTCAGAACAAAGGTAAGTGAATGCTGCACGCCGGCCTCCTTTTATACCGGATTTCCGGGGGCGGAGCCCGGCATGCAAATTGCATTCGCCAAATTTCATTGGCCTTTTTCTATAGTAGTCAGAGTTGATTGGTTCTCAAGGGCGAACCCCATCTGTCGTTCTCGACACAACGTCTCGTTCCCTCCATCAGGGAACTGAGGTTACATACGTAACCAAGACGATTTCTGTCATCATCTACTCCCACTCAGATTGTTCCAAATTTTATTTGTTCTGCTAAACACAAAGGAGGATATTTGGAAGAATGTTACCAAACAGATCTCATCCCCCAGATACTGTTGGGAAAATAACTACTATGAGTCAATAAGGGATCTGTTTGTTAACTGACATCCTTCCAAATATCTCTCTTTATGTTTAGCAGAACAACAAAATGTATATATGTTTGGAACAATCTATAGGTTAAAGAGTTTTAATGATGACAGAATTTTCATTTTTGGGTGAACTGGCCCTTTAAGGGACATGCTATGTCATTCTAACATTCATGCTATGTTTTTATATGTATTAAATATATGATGACATATTTGAAAACCATAGTACAGTATATTTTATAACAATTGAGCAGATCTCCCATGTTTTCTGTCCCGCAATTTTAGATGAAGTCACGCACCGTTGTTTTGGTTTAAAGGCAAAAACAGACCTGCTGGGGTTACCGACAGCATGTTGCCTTTTCTATGATTAATGTTTACACAATATTAGGCAGTTTTGGGAAAGACGCTTATTAAATTATGAAACAAAGGCTTTCATTTTGGTATTATTTTTAGTTGGCAATAATTAGAGCAGCTGTGTTTTCAAGCAGTGGACCAGTTCTCTTAAATCACTTTCATTGTGCTTCAAGGAATCAAGCAATTTTAATTCCTTCGACATTCACTCACGCCTATGTCATTACAAACCTGTATTACTTACTTTCTTCTGCAGAACACAAAAGAAGATATTTTGAAGAATGTTGGTAAACAAATAATATTGACCCGCATTGATTCTATTGTTTGAACACAAATCCACTAAGACATTTCTTAAGAATCTTATGTGTTCCGAGGAAGAAAAAAATCGGAAACATATCATTGTATATGATTTGCTCAATAATTGCAAAATATGTTCAGACTTTAAAGTGAAGATTGCAGTTGATTGCATGCACGACTAAATGCACCACAATCTGATATTCTCTGTGATCTTTAGTCTGAGCTCATTACATTTATGTATTTGTCAGATGCTTTTATCAATAGTGAATTAATTTAATATTTTATAAGTGCGTGCTTTCCCTGGGAATTAAACCCATAACCTTGCCATTTAGTCATGCACTCCATATGTAATATACAAAAAAAACTTTCAGTTTGGATTAGTGCTAAACAAATTTATACCAACAATATTATTTACTAATTTCTGAGTATAAAGTATTTGGCTTACGTTTTGAGATCCCAAACTGAGCTCTGAACACACCATTGCAATTAAATAGTCTCCCAATATCTGGCTGTTAGAGCACCTGGTTAATCTACATGGTTTGCAGTGTTTTCTTTTCATTTCAAAGAAACATATTGTTTCTCTGTCGAGGACACAGAACTCGCAGAAGTTTTGAAAGTGGCAACTTCAGACGCATTCTACAAGCCACCGTAGAGAGGCACAGTGATGACTATAATCAAAGAACTATATGACGCTAAAAAGAAAACAAAGGAAGAGGATTTGGATTCAGCGGACTATGTTGCTTTGACAGGACCTCTGTGAGAAACAACAATTATCTGGGTGTGACTACACACCACTTAAACATGGAGACTGAAGTCGTTTGCTTTAACCGTAATGAAAACAGAAGAGCGTCACTTTGCAGAGGTATGTGCTCAACAGTTTCAAACCGCAGCACACAAATGGAACATTGAAGAAAACTATGTTTATGTTGCAAAATTTTCATTATTTAGATTTTATAATTTATGTCATCATCACATTAGTGACAAACTATGGGAAGTAAATTAGCACTTGTACCTGTAATCAGCAATCCTAGAATTTATTTATAATAAGATTTCAGGTCAGGGTTACACACACATTTTCTGTCATGGACTGTGGCCCCCCTGAAGTAGCCTTGCCACCCCCAGACCACCCCATATATAAAACTCTAGCTCTGCCACTGTTTACAATGCCATAGGAGAACCATTTTTGTTTCAGTGGATCCATAAAGAAACTTTAACATTCAAAGAACCTTTCTGTTTCACAGAAAGTTCTTTGTGGCAAAACAAATTTTCAGATTATGAAAAGGTAAGAAAGAGATGGTTCTTTAAAGAACCTTTGACTGAATGGTTCTCTGTGGAACCCAAGTTTTTCTGTGGCATCGCTGTAAGGAACCTTTTAAGCACCTTTATTTTTAAGAGTGTATAAAGTGGCAAACGTCTCTACTGTCTCAGCAGTGGTGGCAGTATTTTATTATAGGCTGTGTGTCGTGATAACCGCCCAGAGTGTGTAGTGTGCAGCCCGGAGCTGTACGGTGATACTAATGCTTTTGAACAACTCCAGGTGTGTGACGAGTCATGTTTGATGCCTGCTCTGAAACTTTATATCTGCCCCAGGGTCTGACAGCTGGACTGGGCTGACCTACTTACTGCACTCTAGTTCTTTTGTGGGCCACAGCGGGCACTAGGGTACCAAATCTTCAGACTAATGCATGAAAAAAAAATCGTAGGCCAGCACAACAAGGTCTGTGGAACTCTAGAGTCTTGAAATTGCACTTCAGATACAATGAAATTATATTTTCCGTTTGATGTGTTGAAACATATGAGGCAACACAAATTGTTCTGCCAATTGAAGAGCACTTCAGAAAAACAAACCTGAAAAGCCAGAATTAATAGAAGATTCCCTCATGTTTTTAATCATGGAAGAATAACAGGGGCAGTGCTAGGGTGTTTTTCATGGGTGTGCCAAGGGGGGGCCTAACAGTTTAGTCAGTGTAAATTGACAATGCGCAAAACATATTAGGAAATCCTTGGGGGTGCTTTGCCGGGGCTAAACAGTTTTCTGATGGGGCTATATCCCCAACAAGTCCCCCTCCAGCGCCACCACTGAATGATAACTTTAACATGTCTTTTCATGTCTTGTCTGAAATAAACCAGAAAATTATATTTAAAATATTTTTTATGTATGAATGTACTGTAAATTTTTGTTCTTTTTTTTTACAAAATATTACATTCTTGATAGAAAAACAAATGACTGAGATATCATTGTTCAACATTCCAATTATCAAGGTTGCCGGCACCTTCCTAAGGTGGCCGGGAAGTGCAAAACAAAACAACAAAACGCAAAACAAAACAACAAATCTAAAAGCAAAATAAAAACCCAAAAATCTAAATGACAAATCTGAAAACATAATATCAAATCAAAAAACCGAAGAGAAAATCATAAAACACAACAACAATTCCAGATACAAAACAACTAGTCAGAAAACACAACAACAAATCAGTCAAACCGGAAAAGGCAGCTATTTTTTAAATGTAGTGTGAAACAGACACACATCAACTCCTAATGCAAGATGAGCCCGTTTCAACTTTATTATCAAAATGTGGCTTTTAAATGTTAATCAATAAATATGCGCTGTATCACATGCACATTCTTTCTCATAGTAACTTCATCCAATCAGCAGCAGCTATCCCATTCCAACAAAATCGCAACCTTTTCTGATTTGTTGTTGTGTTTTCTGACTTGTCGTTTTGTTTTCTGACTTGTCGATGTGGTTTCTGACTTATTTTCTTTCCCGAATTGTTGTTGTGTTTTCAGATTTCTTTTTTTTAATTTGATATTGTGTTTAGAGATTTGTCATTTTCATATTGAATTTTTTATTTTGCTTTTAGACTTGTTTTTAGTTTTGCAACTTGTTGTTTTGTTTTGCACTTCTCGGCCACAGTACCTTCCTCATAGTTTCTGCTTTAGGCTCTGTCTTAAATACATATAACTTCATGAAAAATACCTTTTCCAAACAGAATTAAGTGTTGTTTGTAAGTTTCAGCTTCAGTATGAGCCTCTTACGTTAGCAAGCATCTCAAAGGATATCAAAATCTTTACAGTTTGATTTACAGAATAGACAAGTTAAAGGTGCTCTTGCTGTCCCAGGTCAATTCTGACATTGTTATATATCTTTCTCCCTCACACTTCTCTCTGTCCTTCTTTATCAGTTCTCTTTTTGATTTCAGAGCTGTCTTCTTTCAGGTAATATTGGTAACATATCTAGCTGAGAATGAACACACATACACCTGAAAAATACAATAAGGGTCCAGTGTATATTATCATGGTTTGGGTAAATCTAGCTGCCGACAAATTTTCAGATCTTATCACAGACGACATTTACGGTTCGTTCAGCATCACATTTTGGTGATTTTATCTTCAGCACTTCAAAAAATACCTTCTTCTGTTGAAAGGGGGTGGAGAGTGACATTATGTGTTTGATCTCACAGAATTGAGAGCCAATTGAATCGAACCAAAATGTACGATTACTAGAAAAAAGCAATACTGAAGCGCCACCCCTAAACCTAACGCCAGTGGCAAGAAAGCAAATATTATAAAAATCTACAGTTGAGACCATGAAATAGTTATGTTTTTGCTGTGAGGTTGTGTTGAATATCATACAGTACATTTGATAACCTCAGTCATTTAGATTTGGTTGCAATCCAGGGAGGAACACAATTTTAGTAAAGTCCTTGCTTATTATTTGTTAACAATCCTCTACTACAAACTGATCATCGTCTTGTTTTATTATTTTAGTTGATCAATTGTAGTGTTTGGGTCTATACAACAGCATGGAAAATTTGAAATGTGCATTACAAAAAGTTGTCATTAGTTATTCACCTTCATTTTGCTCCAAACCTGCATGTGACTCTTTCTTCTGTTGATCACAAAAGAAGATATTTTGAGAAATGTATCAATGGTTTGGTGTCCATAGAATGGAAGACAAGAGGGTCTAATGTTCTTTGGTTTTCCGACATTCCTCAATAAAAGTGTGTTCAGCAGAAGAATGAAAGTCATACAGGTTTGGAATGAAAGAATTCTCATTTTGGTTGAACTATCCCTTTAACACCATGAATCTGATCTCAGTCTGAAGTTCCATTCTTCGAGGAAAGATACAGGGGCAGATTTCTCGATTCATTTTTGATCATCGATTTAAGGACTTTCTAACATGAACCATGTAAACCAGCTAACTGGATGTTTGGCCTCGCTTGTTTTTGAAAGGGTCATAGTTTCTCATAGTTTGCCATCGTGTGTTAATGTTCTCCACGATCTGTGTTGATTCAGATTGTTGGCGTAAATCACTCATTTGTGTATAGGAATAACTGTCCCATCCAGATTGCCAATCACTCGCAGGACACCCTCAATGGCATGGAAGCCTTGATGTACCTCCATCGCGTCGTGCCTGGCGAAAGGCATACGTATGTCATTGGTGGCATGACGGAACAGGATGTTTGTCACTGAGTGAACGCAACAAGACACCGAGGTCTTTCTCAGCCCATATTCATCCCCAAACACCTCCAGAAAACTCCTCACGGCATAAAAACGGAGAGCTGACAGCGGTAGATTTTCAAGGCTGAGGGTACTATACTATATACTATACTGCCCTACAAAGGCAAAGTCTAGTAACTACACACTTGGTCAAAATTAAGACAAGGTGTGAAATGGGCTTTGTAACATCTGTTCTTTCTTTTGACTTGTTTTCTGGTTACATTTTATCCCGTTTCAGAGAAACAAGAGTGTAAAAATTGCAGTAACTGGATGCAATGACCGCCTGGTGTGAAAACTTTGAAGGCATTTTCTCAGTTTCAGTGTTTGTAGAGTTACTGCACTTTTGACTTTGTAGGGCAGTATATTATACTATACTATACTAAACTATACCATACTATACTATACTATACTATACTATACTATACTATACTATACTATACTATACTATACTATACTATACTATACTATACTATACTATACTATACTATACTATACTATACAGACCACGGCACAGGAACAGAATGTGAAGTCTTTACAGACATGGAACAAAACGAAGTCACACAGGACAGAAAACACAAGGGCATAATAAAGGGAACCAAATAACGAGGGTAACAGATGCGGGGCATGACATCATAAACAATCAATAATAAGGAGAGAGGGCGGGGTCGAAGACGAGACCAGACAGAGTTCATGGCACTCAAAAATAACCAATGTCACACATCTCTCACACTAAACACATGGGTCTGTCATGATCCTGCCACAAGACTAGAAAATCATGACCAAAAGGGACAGAATCATGAAACACAAAACCTGACATAACAGACACACTGTTTCATTTAAAAGTACATGCATTTCTTAACTTTAATGTGATTCATTTTTTCAATTATTTTAAACTTGCCCTCATATTTAGGATGCATTTTTCAATAACCTTTCTAGTATACGTGAACCCCTGATGGGAAATCACTGCCATTGATCTTATTACACAGGATGCATTATAATGACATAGTGCATCATAAGAGGCACTTAACAGTCGACTAGCAGGTCTTTAGTGCTTCTTTACTGCCAGCACAAATCTTTCAGTTAACATTAAACCCAGTTATGTCTCGGCGATCATAGGCAAGAACAAACACATCCTGAAAGCTATCCAAATATCGGCTATGAGTATTAAGTTAATGTAATGTTTATTCACAAGCGTTAAAACAAAACCATTATGTATTTATTGGTAACATCTATCCTGTTGCCAATAAAACAAAGTACAGGTTGTGATTTTGTGAACTTTTAGCTGCAGTAAACTGTTTTTACATTGGTGTGTGGGACGATATCAGGTCAAAACATGGTTGCTAATAATTGTGTTACAAAAAACAAGGTTTATGCGAAGTTGCTATTAAGAAAAAGTTATGAGAGCTATATAAATAATGGTTTAAAACTCAGAGAGTTTTAAATCTGGATCTTTATATTCATGTGATCGAAGATTCTAATATCCCCGTCATAACAATCTCCTCCTTCTAAACGGACGTGTTCCATTCAGTTATAATGATTTCTTCACACTAGTCTCCTCATTTCAGTATTTACATTACGGATTAACTTTCTACAAATCAAACAAGTCATGTTCTCAAACAAAATAAACACATGCATCCCAGTTTCTCCTGTTTTAAACAAGTATCCCCAGTCCAAAACCTCACGTTCCCACAGCACAAAACTGTGCTAGAAAACCAAATCTGACAAGCTGCCTTCACCTCGTGAAAAAAATCTCCAATGTCTCTACAACAACCTGCCAGCCTCATAATTCGGTGCTCATTTGATTTCGCCTGAGAGCTGCCCTGAAGGTCAGTGGAGTGCCCCCATCCACTCGCACACAGTGCAGTATGTGACAGCCTGTGTAAGCGTGTGTCCGTGAGAGGCTTGAGTTGACATATTAAGTTAACTAGATGAAGAAACAGAGACCGCCCGGCTGCTTTCGGAAGTGAGAAACATCACTGTGGCAGATGGTCTACTCACTAGCCACTAGCCACTGAACTACTGAGCTCAGATCTTAATTTAAAAAATGCTATTTTAGACGGTAATGTATGTACACATTGATATGATCAAAATGACAATTTTAGGGTTCAGGATCATTCTAGGGTTGTGTTCTGAATAAAATACTGTATTTCTTATGGTAATAATATGTTACACAGTCTATTAGTTTTCATAAGAGCGAAATAAAACAATAAAATAAAAACACAGAATTTATTAGATACAGATGTATTTACAGATATAAGCTGTCACTTAAACATAAGCTGTAAACAAAAACATATAATGGATGTGTTTACATATATTAAAACATAGAAAATGTATTGCGGTTAGTGTTTTTGTGGTAAATAATATAAATCTATATATATGTTTGACGGAACAGCACAGATCAAAGCTCAAACTGGTATTCCATACATGTAGATAAATCGTAGTTTGTTTTAACTTAAAACCTTTTAAGGAGTCATGTGACATGATTAAAAACATTCTTACGTAGTGTGTTTGGTGCAATTCAATGTGTTTATATGTCATAAGGAGGAAACAACTCATTATTTTTACATACTGTACATTATTGTAGCTCCTCTATGCCGCGCCTTTATAAAACGCGTACATTTTTTCTAAACTCAACTTAAGCATGCGGCGGAAATGTAACGCCTCCCCCTTACCATAACCGCAAGCTTCCAGGACAAGGCCGATCTCTCACTCTGGGACATGTTGCGTCATAACAGCTGCAAAGACAGTAAGCTAATACATTTACATTTTACATTTAGTCATTTATCAGACACTTTTATCCATAGCAACTTACAGAGAGTTCAGGGAGCAATAAGCGATATGTCATACAGGAGCAATAATACAATAAGTGCTAATACAAAGTTACTAGTTTCAACAAAAGCCAGACCAACACCTGTTTAGAGAAGGAGAGAGGGTTATTTGACAAACAAACCTGTCCGACAAATCTGGCGTAATAGGGCTTTGGTGATTATTATGAAAAAATTGCTTTTCAATTATTGTAATAGTAAACAGAGAGATATATACCCAGTTTTAATGGAGATGCACACGATAACGATAAAAGAAAACCAAGTTATTCCATTCCATTCCATTTTCTACCGCTTATCCGAACTACCTCGGGTCACGGGGAGCCTGTGCCTATCTCAGGAGTCATCGGGCATCAAGGCAGGAAACACCCTGGATGGAGTGCCAACCCATCGCAGGGCACACACACTCACTCATTCACTCACGCACTCACGCACTCACACCCTACGGACAATTTTTCCAGAGATGCCAATTAACCTACCATGCATGTCTTTGGACCAGGGGAGGAAACCAGAGTACCCGGAGGAAACCCCCGAGGCACGGGGAGAACATGCAAACTCCACACACACAAGTCGGAAGCGGGAATCGAATCCCCAACCCTGGAGGTGTGAGGCGAATGTGCTAACCACTAAGCCACCGTGCCCCCCGAAAACTAAGTTATAACTTTAAAAAAACATTCTAAATGAAGGAAAATAGCACAACTATACCTATTGCAATATTACTAACATATAACATGTATGAGCAAGCTGGCAAGATATGCTTTGCATCACTGTAATGTGATGAGCACACCTTCTGCCTTCAGAGAGCAGCATTTGCAGTGACATTTTATAGGAAAGATGTTTTCAGCAATGAAGTCGTAAAGGAACAGCTGTACTGTTTTTTTTGTATTTAACACAAATAAAGATTAAGACACTTATGTCTGTTATTCTTTTGTGTACTGAAACGATTTATTCCATTATTTTTTTTCAATAAAGAAAATATATCCTTAAGAAATGTGACAATACTGTAAATAACTAAAACATTCACTTTAGAGTGACCACAACAGAAAAGACTGTATAGATGCATCAAGTCTGGAATCGCTTTAATAAAAACTGTTTAACACAAAAACCACAGCTGATACTCAAATGATGGAGAAATGTCATATGAATGTACCAGTGAGTGCAGATCAAGGATGGCGGATGAATTATGCTCCAAATACTGCAGGTCACTGTTGGATTTATAGTAATTGCGGTTATCTGAAATTATTGCGATTATGTCAAATAATTACAATTAGGAGATTATTTAATAATTGTGACAGCCCTTATCAGAATCCTCCCATTTTTTGCTCTGAGAATCACTGACCTTAAAAAATCCTTCAATTTATTTCTGTCCATCTATCACATTACAGTTTTCACATATCTAAACCTCACAGGACTATGACTTTAGACCCTTCACGTTTCACTCAAGGTCACCTGTGATCCAGCAATGTTGGCACAGATTGCGTAAGCGACCCAGTCCTCTGGTTGTAGAAGGACATTACTCTTTAACATGCTGAAATAAATGTCAACAGACAGACATTCCATCCATCCATCACTTCTTTATTGCTTTAAATTGACGATAATTTGCCTGGATGCTGTACACTCAAGCAAGTGTTTCATAAATGATCAGATTCATGTGAAATCGTTGCGCATTGGGGCAATTCATGTCAAAATACCAATAATTTATCACCTCTGTTCAATAATGTCGTTTCTCTCTGTTATTAGAGTCTGCACAGTCTGATTAGTCATCACGGATCAATACAGAGTTTCAGTACGATGTGCTAATCTCAGTGCCATTGTTGAAATTAATCAAAACTTGTAATGATTCTTCGGTTTAACAGTTGAAGCCATCGATGAGCCATTTCCTTGAAAAACTAACTGCGATTAAGCAAATATGAGGGAAAGGTTAATAGAGCAATGTGTGCTTGGCAGATAAAACAAATCTGTGAGGTGACACATAAGCAGAGGTGTAAAAAGTACAGAAAAAAACATCATTATATCAAACTTTTACTCTTTTATAAATAAAAGTACTTCAGTCAAAAACATACTTGGTTGAAAGTATAAAAGTGTTCATGCACAGCACAAAAACCTTGCAAGAGAATACGGATCTCTTGAATATTTAAAATGTTTCTTGTAAACAGCCACGAGATCAGGCAGAGATGAAAGAAAGACTTTTGCTTAATCTCCGGTTCTTAGATCTTCTAAGATTTGCTCAGACATCACAGTTTGCAATCCCGAGTCAGAGATAGCATTTTAACGGCAGCTCATATTAAGCTGATATCAAGATTCTATTTGAATACATTTGTTCATAGACTGATCACCATCCATGACCTGAGTTTCTCTATCTACGCGAATGGATAACATTTAAAAGCGTTGCTTTAGTTAAAAACTCATGTTGTGATGATTTATGAGATGTCACCTAACAAGGACGAATGAGGTCAATTACTGCATAAACCTCAACAGATTTTAGGTTGAGCAATATTAGTGAGTCTAATTTGATCAGTCTGTTAGTTGAGACATTGATATTAACAAAAGAAAGGAAGTCCAGATGTTCAACAAATTTACAAAAATCTGTCTCACAAAGTTTCCTAAAAAAACATATAGTTAAGCAAGGGAACATCATTATATGAACTACCCCAAATAACACTTATAATAATGAAGAATAATTACTCAAATGACTTTACACCCCTGGATACATCATCTCTCTGGAGAGTGCCAAAGCAATAAACGACACAGAGGAGGATTTAATTTCTTAGGACCACCAAAGGAACCTACTCAGTATTTGGTGGTCAACTAGCTCAGGGGATAAACTACATCTTTAATGTGTCACATAAAGTATTTAGTATGCTAATACAGACCTGCAGTCATCCGTCTATCTGAGTAGCATGTATGGCAGATGATGTATCTAAAGCATTACGGTAGTGCTTCATTTCCGGATTAGAGTGATGGTTATCAGGCCTGGAGGTCTAATTCTTAATAAGAATTGAATAACTGTGTTCAGTGATCAGTCTGACAGAAACCAAATCTTCTAAAATGTAATTTTAACAGGGTAAATTTTCAGAAGTAAATGCTGAAAGTATATCAACTTCAGAGACTGAGTGAAGTCTATAAAGTGTCATAACTCTCTTTTTATAAAACTCAGTGAACATCACATTTAAGGCAAAGATGCAGCTTTGCTACTAAAGAAAACGTGTCTGTTGTGAGTCAAACATCCTCTAATAATTCCATGTACCTCCATCGAAAATGTGGATTGGGAATTATCTTGCTTTTGCAAGTCTATGAGGGCGAAATGTAACAAGATGAGCTCATGGTTCTTGCTGTTTGTATATGTAATTCCAATAATGACACATTAAAAGTCCCCTGATCCTCTGATCTGGTTGCAACCTGGTTGCAGTTGATCAACATGTGGAGCGCACGGGTCCACAAACATCCTCGATTTGTATAAAAACAATTGAGGTGAGTTTACACAACATGAATCTTCAGATAATAAATCAGCGTTGTCTGTACTGATTCAAGCCCAGAAATGGGATAACAAACCACTTTCGAAATAGATTTTGACAGTTTTGCTGCAGGCAATGACGTGGACCGTTAGAGACAGATCTTAGAAATGTCATTCTCAAGACCCACCCACTGAGACCAAGACCTGATCTGTAATTACCACTGCCCTCAACATCAACTCCCTGAATAATCTCTTTCTACTGTACCACAAAGTCAGTGTAGTCAGCATATAGAGAGGAAGGATTTACTATTACTTGCATTTATTAAAAAATGAACAAAGCATCATGCCCTTTTCACTGGTGAACAGGAAGCTGTTATCGACTTCCATATTCTAATTTTTTTCATAAATGACACTGAATATTAAATAAAAAAATAGAGGTTGTGGCTTGTTTTTCCTACTGTGAGAAGACTGGCTCTAGAAAAGTAGGCGTTGGATTCATGTTGGATTCATGGATTCATTTTAGAGAACTTTTTTCATTGGGAGAAACCAAGAGACCGGGACTAAAACACTAAATTATTTGCTGAAATCAAAAACAGTTGGACTCCGCAGTGATCCTTACCACTAATGTAGGAACCAGGTGTCCTTGTACACTAAAATATTGCGGAATTGGATTTCCTGATATTTATTTTTCTCCCATTTACAACGTCGGGGGACATAAACAAAGCAAACCTTGTCATTTTCTACTGGAGCAAAATATGTTTAGTGGTTTAATGAACTGATTCTAACATGATTTACTTTGCTCTTCTAAATGTTTACAATGTTGACAATATGTTATTCTTTAAGTTTTAATGAAATACATCTGCTTGGAATGTTCAAAGAAATAAACCCCTGGGGAAACATTACGGTCACGTAACATATGGGTAAAGAAAGTAGGTAGGTAACGCTATTATGCTATGGTTTAACAAAAACAACTCACCTGCGCTGAGTCTTATATGAAATGTCTAGCAAACATCCACGTTTCAGTATTCCATTTGTTTCTGCAATTTGCAGCGATTCATTCACTTCTTTCTGTCCTTCGGCAGTCTTTAAAAAGAAATATCTCCGATTCATTGGTCGACCTGTTTGTACAATCAATCGCACAACAACGTTTTCCCATTATAAATAGAGAAAAAGTAACGCTAAACGCTGCTGCATTTAGTGTTCACGTGACATGATGTGTGTTGTAAAATGGATACCCTTCTAATTTTCATACTTTTTTTTATTCACATCGTACAAATTCATACGAATTAGCTATCTTGTAAAATATTTACGAACTCTCATGATACCAAGTTTGAATGAACACAACGAAGACACATTTTTATTTCTTGAGGACGTTAACTAACACACCTAGAAATTCATTTGGGGGCTACTTTATAGCAAATACTGATACCTGTAATTAATTTGATTAGTTTATTCACATAAGCAATGGTAAGCAGTATAACATCTTACGTTTAATTCAATTCGAATTATGGCCAATCACTCTGAAAACCCCTGTTAATATATCCACTGTGTCTATCTCAAATATCATCTATAAGCTTGCTGGGGGCTTCTCTTGCTGTCGGATGTGTTCTATGAATAGTAAGGTTACTGTATTAAAGCACCGGCTGTGCAAAATTAATTTTCTGGCAGCACTGCCCTAAGCCCTTCCTCTGATCACTAGTTGGGCTCAAGGGCAACGGTCTTTTAATCTTGCTCTCAGCAGGTGTGCAACATCCCCACCTGAACCTACTAATGCAGTATATCAGTTTGATAGGTTTCATGATAGTCATTAGATTATGAATGTAGTTATGGTAGAACAGAAATAGACCTACAGTAGCGTTTTACTTTTTTATTTTCTGTACATTCCTTATAAAACTATCCAGAATAAACAAATCTCACTAGACAAATGATTTGCATAGCAATAAATGTCATGCTTTGTCATGATTTATAGCCACATAGTGAGAGTATATAGTGGCAGAGAGTCACATCAGAGATGTGCATGTAGTGCTGGATGTCCATTCTGCTGCATGATGTCATTTTAGCCATAATCCTGTGAGCATGGAGGTAACAAATAGAGGATATGATGGGTACACCAGACCTGTATCATGCACCTTTTGACTGCTTGGTAAATTCTGATTATAATATCTCTCTCTCTCTCTCTCTCTCTCTCTCTCTCTCTCTCTCTCTCTCTTTCTCACTGGCTCTCTTCACAAAATGTGTTAGTTTAGGAATTCTGAGTTAGAATACAGCATGTCAAAAGACCACTAATGCTACTTACCATGTAAACTTAAATCAGTACTCCTGCTGTGTTTACCAACATCCAAATATCCAAATGACAATTTCATCAGATGCCATAGATATCTTTGTCAAATTGTGTCAAAAATGTTCGGTTTGTGGATGAAAACCGTTCTAAATGATAAATTCATCCTTGTCGAAGATTAAAAAGCCACATACCCAATTTACTATAACTGTATGGAAAAGAGCGGCCAGTAAAATTCCTCAAAATTTCCACTTGTATGTGACCCTGTAGGCCTGGACCAAAAGAACAGTCTTAAGTAGTATGGAAACATTTGTAGTAATAGCTAAAAATATACTGTATGGGTCAAAAATGTAGATTTTATAGTACTTATGATATTACTTATGATATTAACTAAAGATCATATTCCATGAAGATATTTAGTAGATTTCCTAACGTATTGTATGTAAAGTTTAGAATTTCTGCTTTCTGGTTCATCTGCTCGTCACAACATCATTATAGCTGTAAACCAAATAAACGGTTTCATCTTAATAACATAAACAAACGTTAGTGCATATGCACTTTTGTGACCCCAACTGAACTTCCTGTACACATTCACAAACAATGTAGATTGTTTCTTATAACAATCAAATGAAACTGAGAAGAACCGTTACTTGGCTAAACTTGTCACTCCAATATTTTTTATTTAGACTCCGATCCCAAGTTCAACCAATAGATGTCAATGTGTCCCTTACGGTTTGTTTAAATGCGACCGGACTACAGGACCCATTGAACAAATTGTTTATTTAACACAAGTATTACGAAGTAAAATAATAATTCAAATGAATATTAACATAAATAAAATAAATTATCCATATTTATATTATTAGACACTAGCTAAGCACAAACAGGAAGTTAACTGGGGGTCAGCGGTCCTGTACACTCTAAAAATGGCTGGGTTGTTTTCAAAAAGGGACAAACCCAACCTTTGGGTTGTAAATTAACCTATTTTTGGTTGTTTGAACCCATTCATGGGTTAAATATAAATACTTTCCTGGTTAATTTAATCCATCGATTAGGTTTGTCCCTTTTTTGACCTAATGCTGGGTTGAAAATAACAATTTAATAAGTATTAAAATTGCATTGCAAACCAAATAAATATGTAAACAAAGGCCTTGTTTCCATCGGTCACATGAAATGCATGAAATAAAGTCCGCCTCACCCTGTCATTCACGTTTCTGATCAAGATTCTAATAAGACAGGTGGTTCAGATAAATGATAATCTCATAAACTCTTTGAGCATTCAAGACATGAGTAGATATCTCTTCGTGAAGGTTTGGCTCAGGTTGATGTAAGAGAATTATTCTCACATTCTGTCATTACTGAAGCAGTATCTCTATTTACGTTCTGCCTTCCACACTTCCCACATATATAACCACATCTGAAAATAAATGCTGAGGAGCTTTTCTGCAGCTCAGAATCAATAACTATAATCCAACTCCAGCAGACATGGAGAAATCTATGAGACGTAATCAGAATGTGGTGAGTAAAACTGTGAATTTGTCTATCGAGACGTGAGGCTATGAACATTTTTGGAAAAAGTTTGAGCATCCATGACAAATCAGTCAAATCGCTTTCATCTTTCTCACAATGCACCACTGATTTGGAGATGAAGACAAATTCTACTATTAGATAAGTAGCTAGATGTTTGAACTTTCTGAAAAAAGAATGTACTTGTACAAAACTTGCTGCCAGGTTGTTATGAATGGTTGTCACAGTGTTGCTATGTTTAGTATCACATTGACTAAAATCATTGTTTCTGATAACAAGGCTGTTTTAATTGATGCAAAGTAGTTTCTTAATATCCAAATGTAGAGTAGCCAGACGATAATGCTGTCTTTATGACTTTAGAAATGTAGCACCACAGCTTATTATTTACACTCGTTTATATGAGTTTGTCTAGAAAGTGACAAAAGTTAATCTTTCTAACCTCCCCCCGCATTCACACACCCCGTGAAACCAATACAGTGTGAAAAAAGTATAATGAAAGATCAGTTTTCTGAGGAAACACACAACCGGTGAACTGTATATAAATGCCTTGAACATAAAATAGTATAAAACCATGTGCATACAATGTAGTTATTATTGTATAGGCAGAATGGGCAGGAACTCAAAACATTGTTATGTCATTGTAACACATCTCAATAAAATGGAAGGAAGGAGGCGGGAACCGGCAAACATTTAAACATTTAATAAAGTAATATAACAGCCGGCGGCCCCTCACGGACGACCGCCGGCGAACAAAACATAATATAAATACAAACATAACATAAGTTCGGGCCCGGTCCTCTCTCTTCGACGGTCCGGCCGCTCGTTCCTTTTATATGCTCCCATCTCCTACGTGATTCGAGGCCGGTGTGCGCACAGCTGGCGCTAATTCACAATTACTCACCGGACTCGAACCACAGTCTCGCCCCGCCTACTCTACTACAGTCATGTTTGATATTAACATTTCTATTCTATTATAATATGTTATTATGTGACCCAGACTATGTGACCCAGTCTGTGAAATTCTGGGAATTCAGAGTCTAGGAATCTATAATCTAACATACTGATTATCAAAGTTTGATTTTACCCATTCATTTCAGTACAATTTTGATCTTTGACATGATCTTACTCTGTCAATATTAAAGGTTAAACTGTAAATCCTGTAAAAACTGTAATGTTTCCGAAAGCTGGGGCACCAGTAAAAAAGCATGTTTTTTTCATAGTATGACAGTTTTGTTTTTACTGTATTTATTTTTCACTCAAATGCACAGTGGGGTACAAAAGATGTATGCTGGTAATATAATTTGTAATAAACTGAATGAGTTTTAACAATTCAAATTGGAACCATTTTTCAGAAGCCACTGTATATTTCACTTCTTAGAGGTGAAGTGATGGCCATTGTGGCACACAAAGGCTTATTGGTTAGAGAATTCAAGCATTTCAGAGCTCGCGATTCCAATATTACCTAATTAAATCTCTGTGTGTCCGTCTTGATCTCAAACTCATTTGGCTTCTATAAAATATTGCGCTTAACATGTTTGAAATGCCAAAGGCTGGTTAACCCTGAAATGTCAAATCACAGCAAGATTCCACTAAATGATAATTTGCCCGTCTAGCCAAAAGGAAAAGTAATTACTGTTTATCATAGTATTTCAGAACAGCCTTTAATACAATTGCAGAAAAGCAGCTACTGTATTTAGAGTTGTATCAAAAACCAATTCCAGACACCACAAAATGAAATCTAATGTATATCAAAATTCATATTGAACCCTTTATTGCATGCATTATTTAGTTCCATGAATAAATACATGTGGTTACTTATGTTAAATTGTATTTTGTATGTTGAAATGCAAATATACAGCATCATTATTGTCTTGTTGAATAATATGGCCGTACAGTACGTTCAAACCTAATTAGAATGAATATGTAAAAAAGTTAATAGACAATGTCACCACCTGACACACAAACTTCAGATTTTATTATGGAGTCTACAGCTCAGGTTTAATAAACAGATCTGAATATGCCACACAATAAACATTCTTATTTAATGATACATATATTAATCGCATATGTTTCGCATACACTTTCCAAGTCCAAGCCACAGTGTGCTTATTGAAAATGACAGAGAGTGGGCTGAAAAACATGAAGATAACTACAGTAAATGCAAAACTATTCTGCGCCTGTGATTCAGCTTCAGTGATGTATAAGCACCAGTACATAAAATCTGTATAAAGCATTCCTTTGTTCGTTAATTTAATAAACTTTTCAATTCGTTTTTGAAAACCAGTGGAAATCATCTGTTTGTGTGTTTGTTTGTACAAGCGCTGCATGCTAACCTTGCATACAAGAATAATGGCGAGAGGCTGTTGATAAATAATTATACAAATCAAGCCCCCACAGATTTAGACACAGTGATTCATTCTTTGCCTGTAAGTGACAGTTGATTGAATGGCGTTTAAACTGATTTCAGACACACGTTTCACAAAAGAAGCCTGAATTGTGACTTCACTGTTTGACTAAATTGATCACTTGCATACAGTAATGTGGTAGATATTGCACCATATTTTATTTAGTTCCTGACACTAGCATTTTTCACTTTCTAAATCTGTAATCTGTAACTTTGGTCAATTATTGTGCAAGCACATAAAAATCCAGGATCGAAAAACCCACTTCCATAAGTTTTTTTTTCCGTTTAAAACATTATAAAAATTAAGCTATAGGAGAAAAACAGTCGTACATGTTTTTCCTGTCAGGTTTTTAGAGAAGGTGCCCTGGCATCACCCTTGTTTTACGGATGCGTTGCGGGTTGGTATTTTTACAGATGTGTGGCCGTTACATGCATCAGTCTTAAACACTGAGCTTTTCAAAGCCCTTAGACTTAGAAAATAAGAACGACTTTAAACCTGTGCTTTTCTTCTTGCTGTGATCCAGGTAAAAAATGTCTTTTTTAAAGTACACTTCCATAATGTAGCTAAAGTGCTCTATTGTCACAGATTCATTTTTCAATTTTCTCTATAGTTGAGGAAAAGTTAGATCTTCTCAAGTTCCATTCCATTCCATTTTCTTCCGCTTATCCGGACTACCTCTTGTCACGGGGAGCCTGCGCCTATCTCAGGAGTCATCGGGCATCAAGGCAGGAAACACCCTGGATGGAGTGCCAACCCATCGCAGGGCACACACACTCACTCATTCACGCACTCACACCCTACGGACAATTTTTCCAGAGATGCATCTTCTCAAGTTCATATTAAGAAATACTAAAAACACATTTTTTATATGTTAAGTACAAAATGAGTGTGTAAAAAGGAGTACTTTAGTCAAGTCTATTTAAATAAATAAAATACATGGTATAAAATATATTATTGCAAGATTTTCTCTTTGCAAGGTGCATTATTGAAATTTGACTGAAATTGTACTTTTCTGGATTGTTAGAAAATGTAAGTTGTTCAATTGAAGTGCAGTGTATTATCTAATTGAAGTATATGATTTTAAATATCAACACGACTGGAAACTTAAAACTGGAACCTTAAAATGATGGTATACCAGAAGAGGCAATAATACCATAACATGCAAATATGTATGAGTTAAAGTTAAATGCACAAGTTCAATTTAGGATATTTGATAGTGGAGTATAAACTCCAAGAAGCAAAATCAGCAGTCTCCCAGTGAGTAAGTCAGTGTCGACAGTGGCAAGGAACCAAAACTCCACTATAGATGTATACATGTATAAATGTGGAGAAAATATCCTTGGGAGAGACCAAACTCACCCGGGAGGGCCAGTTCTCCTCTTGCATATTAATGTATCACTGCTGCACAGCATGAATACCGTAGGCGGTGAGATTCTATGGAAATAAAAAGGTAAAAGATAACTGATCTTCCCACATGTTATCTTAGGTACATTTAAGTGTATTATAGTGCACTTTTGTTGACCTGGGATGTTAAAACCCTTTGTCGATATTACTGATAATTTATTTGCAGTACTGCTGTACTTCTTAACATATACTTCATACAGACAGACCTTGCTTTAAGTGTCCAAATACTCTATAGGTCCACCGTATGTGATGGTACTCCAAGGTCCTCCATGAACATACCATAGTACTTTTGTGTTTATTTTTAGTTTGTGTATGAAATTCAACTTTGCACATTAGCTTATTCTTTCTTTTTTTCTCTCAAACATGTCTTGATAAACTTGTAAATGCCTGTTTTGATTTGGATGTGAGGGTGGATGACACACTGTGGAACCTCATTATTCTGTCTACATTATGCATGAGGACCGCTCGACCTGGTCTATCACTCCCATCTAAAGATTTCCATAATACCCGCAGACATACAGAGAAGGTGGTGAACGGATTTCAAAGGGGGAAAAACTGAGTAAGAAAAGAAAGAGATGAAAGAGAAAGAGTGGGTGGGTGGGGTGAGGATGCTAGATGGAAGAGAACAGAGGATGAGGTGGAATGAGAAAGAGCGTGCAAGAGAGAGAGCATGAGAGTTAATGCAACATTTTATTTAGCTCTCAAATTCAGGAACCACTGTGAAACATCTTGTTAAAACATCTCTCAGTTCTTCTGCCAGAACATCAAAGCTGGAATGTGACATTTCCTGACGCTCCAGAAAGAACTCAAATGTTTGAAACATCTACAGAACTATGAATATTGCACATAAATGACGTCAATAACTGCTGTATATTTAAAAAAATTCATTGCATTAAAAATAACTTCTGCAATGACACATTTTCAAGGATATTTAACAAGTCTTCAAATGTCAGGTTGGAGCCGAGGAAATTTAAAATAGAGAAATAGACGACATCAGATAAAAAGGAAAGCAATTTTAGAGCTGTGTCTAACAATACCCTTTAGAAGAAATAGTTACGACTAACAGAAACACTTCCTATCACACCACAGCTTATTACTAATATTATGTGATGCTTCTTGAAATATGTATCTGTATACCTACAAAAAATCGAAATCAAAATTCGCATCAGTTCTGGGAATTGAAACTTGAATTCTAAATTGTGCAAAGCCACAAAAAAGGGTGGAAAGGGCACCAATCACGGCTGATTGAACTCATCATTGCGGGTGGTGATCCAGCCTCTCATGAGCTGTGCCTTAAAGGCCACCAACCCCCCACCCTGGAATGTATTCCTCTTTAAAAACAAAGAAAGAGGAAGACCGAGTGGAAGAGAAGAGAGGCTTTTAAGCAGAAACAATAGCTGTGGGTGTGACATCACACAGCTTTTTTATGGGCCCTCAAAAAATAGCATCTTTTTGGACGCTAGGATGTTGTAAAAAAAAGATAAAGAAAGCATGCTGGCCCCTCTTTGAATTTAATTATTTGCTCATTAAAACTTGCATGTGCTGCACAAAATACCATTTCTCTGGCGGAGCGCTGCTGTGACATGAACGTTGCATGTGTGTGATGATGATATTAACACTGTGCCCTTCCCTTGAGCCATGTCTTGCTTTATTTATACACAGACTAGACCACAGACACCTGTGCCACTGAAACACATAAACACATACAGATGCTCTTCTGTAGACACCGTAAGTGCTAAAATTATTTTAAAGACATTCAAAGTCCCTTCATATTCTCATTTTGCATAAAATCGAAAATGACAGACATCTCTTCATTTCGAGCGGAAAATCAAATTTTGTTCCTCATTCACACCTCCTGTCTGTCAATCAACCTCTCTCTTTTTTCACTGCCCTTTACTGAGATGTTGTTGACACCTCCTGTTTTAAAGTGTCTTCTTTCATTTTGCCATAGCACTGAACTCACTCATCTATCACCTCAGGCGGAAAAGACTGTGACATCATCTCTCTTCCCCAGCAGACAGCAGAGGTGATTATGACTTAAGCCCAAAGCACACTTTCTTCTTTATGCATAAGGATATAAACACAGCATTTTATCTGACTGCTGTGATCATTTGCAGCATACCTCCTACACATCAATTCTTTTTTCTATTCACTTATATTGTTCAATTCAAATGTAATTCTATAGTGCCATTCACAAATTTTGTCAATCCTGATATGCGAACAGCTGTTACACAAACAGAGAAAGACTTACGAATAAGCTCAGAAAACAAAATACATGAACACAGATTCTTATGTTGGACTGCTAGACATCCCTCCAGTAACTTCATCTCTTTTCACATTCACTTGTATTGTTCAATTCAAAAGTACTTCTATCCACCGTATTTTTGATGTAAATGTGGGCACCGCCATCTTTGAGCTGTGTTTAGACTTCAGGTGAGCCACTTTAGCTAATGACATTCGTATTGTGAGTGAAACAAGTGTGCTGTTAACATTTATTATGGAATCCAAAGGTACAAGCTTAATGTGTGCAGTTAGAAGTTGCGATAGCCGGTACCATCAGAAAAAATGTCTACAAAACGTTTGTTTTGTCCATTATTGGGCAATTCTCCTGGAAAAGCACGCCCAGAGCAAGGCAAAATAGCACACCCATGTGTCAAACAACGAGCGATAGGAAGACCCACCATCAAGATTGGCTGCACAGCGTCATGATTGGCTGCGCTGTGGGCCTGCAAATACTGCTATTACACTTGCAATAGTAAGAGAAGTTGAGGTGTGTTTGTTTGTTCACGGCATTTCAGTGATGGGTGTTATATAACCGATGGATTAGGGCTGGCCGATATGACAGAATATTCTGTTACTGAGCAATAAAATGTCAACCGTAATATATTTTTCTATTCCGTGTATTCTGCGAATGTAAATAAGTAGGCGTGGTTAACTATGTGCTCTGTAAATTGGCCGTTATGATAAGAAAAACATGTGACTGATCTGCCCATAACAAATTAACAAATCAAATATTCTTTTGACCTACTTTCAGTATGTAGTATCGTGATCCAGTCGGGCACGTTCTCTCTCACCCGCATTGCTAGTGCAGGGGTGCAGGGATCTGTGCGTGCATATGACAAAAAGCTCATTGTCACGTATTTGAGAAGTCAGGTTGCTTTGCTTTAGGTTGACTTGTTGTAAAAAGTTTAGTCTTTCCACACGCTTCAGATCTGAAGTAACCTTAGGCTTCTATAGATGTCTACCTGTTGCTCTTTTACTGCATAGCCCTGCTACCACAGACCTCGCGCTTTAAAACAGTTATATGTTAGTTTAGTTGTTGTTGCACTTGTGCAATAGATGAACAACAGTTTATTTGTATTTGGATACTATATATTTGGAGGCTATATTGCGGCAATCCCGTCATTCTCCCGCACCTCACCCGCACATGTGTATTACTGCCCACGGCCATCAAATCTTGTTGCAAAACACTTCCTAGCTCTTATTTTATTTATTAATGACGTCATAGACTAGTCAACACAACTTTTATCACATAATAGTTGTATCTAAGGTCGTTCAACCCCTAGTGAGGAGTCTTACCTACAGCTTAATATTTCAAAAACTAAAGATATGCTCATTGATTTTAGAAGGAATACTATGCACAAAGCTACCTTAATTTCAGGTCATTGAGCCATTGAGCCTGTGCAGTTCTATAAATAGATTGGGACTATTATTGATGATTTTTTTTTATTTGAGGCTAATTGTGCAGCTGTGTGTAAAAAAGGTCACCAGAGCTGGAAGCCATCACACATTTATATTGACTGAACGTTAATGATTATTGTGACAAGCAGAGCTGCACGAGGTGCGTGATGGAACGGTCTCGCATCTCTCACAGAGGAGCTCCGGAAGCATAAAAGGAGGAACGACAGCAGTGAAGGATAAGAGAGGACCAGGCCTGGGTTTTATGTAATGTTTTATTATGTTTGTGTGGCAGGCAGTCGATCGTGAGGGAAACTATAGTTTTTTTCACTGGTTGGTTGTTTGTTTATTTTATTAAAAAGTTGGTTATTCGCCAGTTCCCGCCTCCTTCGAACTGTGTTACAATTATGTCTCAAATCTCAAACTCAAATTTATTTATAAAGCACTAATTAAAAAAACTTTGGGTTGACCAATGTGCTGTACAATATTGTACATAGTATAAATTAAAGTAAAAGGATGTGTTTTTAACTTTGATTTAAAAATATAAACTGTATGTGCTGTTCTTTTAGTGGGAAGACTGTTCCAGAGTTTGGGTGCGGCTACCGCAAAAGCCTGATCACCCCTAGATTTTAATTTTGACTTTGGAATGTTAGTTGGCTTTAATTTGCTGATCTATGACTACATCCCTGATGATGTTCACAGAGCAGGTCAGCCAGATAAGGGGGTAAAGACCATTCAAACATTTAAAAACTAGCAAAAGCACTTTAAAATCAATTCTGGAGCGAACAGGAAGCCTATGCAATGACGTTAAAACAGAGGTTATATGTTCATATAACAGAGGTTCAGCAGTTATGTTTTAGACCACCAGTTAGAAGTCTTGCAGCTGCATTTTGGACAATTTGAAGCCTGTATAGCAGAGAGTTGTTTAAACCAAGATACAGGGAATTACAGTAGTCCAGTCTGGAGGAAATAAAAGCATGAATTGCAGTTTCGAAGTGTTTAAAAGAAAGAAAAGATTTCACTTTGGCCAGTACTCTTAATTGATAATAGCTAGACCTAATAACAGAATTTATTTGCCCATCAAATTTAAGTGCACTGTCAAATAGGACACCAGGGTTTCTTTCAGATGACTTTGCTAATGAAGATAAAACACCCGAGGTCAGCTTACCAATGTTTGGGATAGCAGAGGAGCCAAACACAATAATCTCCGTTTTGCTCTCATTTAGGTATAAAAAAATTATTGTTGACATCCAAGCCTTAACTTCCAGAAGACAAGCAGGGAGAGAGTTTACATCATTTTTGTGCTTTAGAGGCAAATAAGGTTGGGTGTCGTCTGCGTAACAGGGATAGTGAAGGCCATGCTTTTTGAAAGCCCAAGGGAAATAAAGGGAAAACAATATGGGAGCCAAAATAGATCCCTGGGGGACCCCACAAGTCAGGGGGACCACACCTGAATAACACTTCCCTATATCAACCAAAAACATCTATTTTTAAAATAAGATTGAAACACATGTGAAACATTTGATTGTTATGTTTTACCATACTTTTATTGAATCAGTCTTGGCTTTCTCTTTGGTCACATGGTTTGGTCACATACTGTATCCATAAAAGCTAGGAACTCTATGGTCTAGTTGACTGGTTGGTTAGTCACAGGTGGATCTAGCATCCCTGTCTACCAAACAGTTACAGCGAATAGCTACTTCTATTTTAAATGACGACTCTCACCCTTTGCACAGTGAGTTTCAGCTTCTTCCCTCTGGACGGAGGTTTTTAGTTACAAGGTGTAAGACAAAACGGTATAAAACTATAACTTTGTTCCTGCTACCTTCACTGTGTTAAATAAACTGCAGGATGGTGGATTTTAAGTAGCTTGTTTTAGGTAGCATGTGATGTTATGGTGTCATAACATATCATTGACATGTGTTGTGAAATTGTGTGTCAAGATGGATGTCAATGTCTCACTGTTTACTGCAAAACAAATTTACCTGCGGATATAAATAAAGGAACCTAACCTAGATAGATATCTATAGTATAGTGAGCTGTGGAGAGCCGGTCTGATGCTAATTTCCTAAATCAGTTATTTTATTTGTTGCTCTTGCTTGCGACAGGGGGTCAGTGTTAAGTGTTTTTCATGTTGTCGAAGCTGAGGTCCGTAAAACCAGTACGTGACCTCACTACGCTCGGCTGAGAGAGAAAAGACACATCTCCAGGCAACTACACATTTCAGAACGGTTGCCGCGGAAACACCTGAAAGTTTCCCATCGCAGTTGGCGATCATTTTTGTGTGCCTCACTGCTGATCTTAACCACCTGTGATAATGGCAGAGCTGAACGGACGCTGTTTAAAGCTCTTAGCAGAGAACGGGGGCCATCTTGACCAATTCTGACAGATTTACACAAAACGGCTTATCTTTCCAATCACTGTTGCTGTCATCAGACTGTGGAGTTTTTGAATATATCAGGCTAAAGACCTATAAATGATGGTTCTCGTGTACTCTGTCATTGTGCAAATCATTGTGCTCCATTTAGGCTAACAGAGCTTCAAAGGCAGTAATGATCACAAGACATGCATAGATGAATTATGAAAAGGGGAATCACTCCCGTATTTAGACATGAGAGCCACGAGACAGATCAAAGCTACAGAAAAGACATTGTGTGTGTGTGTGTGATTATGATGCCGTCTCCTGATTTCTTGCTCATTTTCTTTCTCATTTAATGACTGATTGCTCTTTTTCCCACGTTCCTCATCGTAATATGCCCCATCTATAACCTTCTTGTTCCTGAGGCTTCCTATGACCAGACATAGAGGAAGAACAGATTCTGTTCCTATATTCAGGTGGATAGGGCTAATTTTAAAAAGTCCAGCATGATACATCCCAAATAACAACAACATCTAAACCTGGGGCCGGATTTAATAAACCAGTAAATTGGTGAACACATATGCTGGTAAATCGCATTCATTTAAATACTCTCCTCCCAAACTTTTTTGAGTAAATATGCATTTGAAATAAGAGTGTCCACACTTTTAACATCTGCGTTTCTTAAGTAAAAATTTCCTAAATAGTTTTTTTTAGGTCTAAAAGAGGTTTGGCGTTAAAAGTGTTTAACTCTCTGTTAGTAAATCAGCCTCCCTGGATTGTGATCTCAGACCATTAATATGAAACAGTCAGGCACGTGAAGGGGGGAGGGGGCTTTGCGGTGCTTGAGCCCAGGTCCTTTTTCAGGGATTTTTTTACAAATGGATATATGTATGTGTCACGTGTAGCCTATATAAATATAGAATGTGCAAGATAATGGTGTATAATCCACACAGGGTATAATGAATCCACAGGAACACAGTCACACGCTAGCATAAACAATAGCAGACAAGGAACTGAGGAACTCACAGGGCTTAAAGACATGGGGAAACGCATTCAAGGGAAACTGAATCAGGTGAGGGACTAATTAACTAATATGGACATCAGAAACAGAAGGCAAAAACAAAACACAACAGAGTACAACCATGACAGTATGTGCGTGCGTATGTGTTTCTGTTTGCGCACAGATTTCGTTGTCAAACAATTAGAAAATCCCAAATCAGGTCGGGAAATTATCCAAAACACAAACTGCAAATATTGTTTTGCTAACATCCCTCACTTATGAGCTAATGAGTAAGCTGAAGTTTCGCTAAGGTAACATTGGCATACATGCTTACATGCTCCGTTATGCTAAATTCATAACGTCATCAGAATCGCCTCAATGATATGTACACCAGGCATTAAGTAATTCACATGTGCTAACTTGCATACATTTGTCAGGCACTTCAGATGAATAGGATAAACAAAATAACTAAAGCATACAACCAGTTATTAGTTAATATGACTTCAAGAGTCTTTTCCCTTGAAATGTTATGTTTACATATGCAGATATATATGCATCTTGTTTTGGATAACTTACAAGAAATCTACAGAAGCAAACAGACAAGGGTATAGAAGGCTTAAAACAAACAACGTTATGTGTATTAAGGAAATATCCTTTCCATTAGAGCAAAAGAAGACATGAAAGCCAACTAGACCAACATCTTAAAATTGAACAGTACATTAAGTGTCCAGCCTAAAACAATCACTTGATAAGTTTGACTCCTCATCTAATAACTATCCATTTTATTTGTTGTGTATGCTGATAGATTTAAACAGCCTGACCTCGAATGTGAAACAAAAATTGTCATTTTGATATGTTTAACATTTTCTTTGGAGAAAATTAAAAAAAATATCAGAAGTGCCCTTTTTCCACTTGAGCCCATGCCCCTCAAAATGTCTGTGCACGTCCCTGAAGACATCAGATCTGTCATGTCCATTACTAACATCTTGGTCCGGTATATATAGAACGCACGCCCCCCGCCCGGATAACTTCTTTTTATATTTAATTCATACTATTATTAAGTTGTATTGATATTTTATTGTATACTCTTTGTGGAGGTCTACTGGAAGTTAGGTTTTGGCGTATAGCATTTGTTCACTTTGTTGATGCTGAAACCGTATATAGTATTCACAGTGCATTGCCTTCTGTTTTGTTTCAAGTGAACATTATGCAACCATTAACATTTCAAACAGTACTGTGCTGCATTTTTGTGACATGACCTCTTGCCAGTCTGATCAAATAATGAGTCGAGATGGAGATGTTAAAACCGCAGCTGAAATTACTTCCACTTAATTTGTCATGCTGGATAAAGAAGGGTAAATCCATTGCTTTGTATCTGTGCTGTGTGCACTGGTGTGCTGTATTCTGCACATACATGCATACATGCTAAACACAATATACAGTACATGCTGCAGAAATAGCATGAGTACCGTACCGTATTTTATTATTTCACAAGAGACAGTATACATTAATCAACATTAAAATAATGAAATAAGTAAGCCCAAAGGCAAATTTTCATTGGCAGCCTCACGGTAGTAATACAATCTTTTTCAATGTAATGGTACACCAATATACTGTTCACTGTCACGTAAAAGATAACATAAAGCGATCTCTCCTTAATAAGCTGTCATTGAAAATAATAGCCTCTCATTGAGGTAAGCACGAGGTAAGCTGTCCCTGCACCCGGTCAACATTATTAAAAGGAAAAGATGGTGGTCCATATCCAGCTGTTCGGTTTCCGAAAGCTGACTAAATCTTGCACTTTGAGAAATACCTTTGATGAGGACACATATCAGACCATTGTCCACTTGCATCCTGGAGCGGCGGAAATTGTTTTTCGGACACAGGGTTTATTGAATAGCGCTCTCACACAGCTCCCTAAAAATATGATTTCTCTGATATTTCTTTTTGGGACAGGAGGCAGTTTTCAGACGCTCTTGACTGCTGATGCCATCTGTACTTTAGAGACTCAACCTGATGCTCTTTCCACACATGGCACCTGCTGCTCCACCTGCAGCACACTCACCCAAACACATGCTGTTCTGTCTCACAGCGAGGCCAGGAATGCATTCTGAATGCATTTACTGTGTCAAAAGTACAGCTTGAAAGAAAAAACTGGTCGTGTCACCGCTCAGATTTACTTATCCAACTGCTTTTGGAGGATTCGTTCTTCTTTTTTTCTGAGATTTCGTGAATGAGTTTATGGCAAAAATGTGTTTTTAAGAAAGTGCAAACGGTTATATTGAAAAACCCTCTGAAGGCTGATAAGAGAAACATACAATATAAGCAGAGCGGGGAGTCGCGAGGACCAGGATTGAAAACAGCTGCAATGATAGACAAAGCTGAAAAGTCATGAATATCCAACGTGTGTTTAAAAGTTTTAATATGCCGAGTAAGCATGAAGAGTGCGTAGCTGATCATGAATGACAGTGATGTCATACTCACTTAATCAGAATTACTGTAATTTGTCAACTCATGCTGCATCCCAGTTCGCCTACTTATACTCTGCCCTAAAAACATGTACTGTTTTATTATGGAAAAGTATATAGCATATAAAACAATATGCAAGCATTGGGACACCGTATGCACATCATTACCTTTTTAATTCTATGAATACAGTGGAGCGTCACTAAGGTCTGCCCTCTCACAGTGAATTGTGGGTTATATCAGCCGTTTAAGTGTTTAGGGATCTAAACTTACAATTTCCCCAGAAATAGCAAACCATACAGCTACACATTTAAAAAAAAAATTGTGTTTCGCTTACACTTTTCTTTTTTCTTTATGAAGTGTAACATACTGAATACGAAAATCTTTTTTTTTTTCATCGGCGGTACTCACAAAAAACGAACAAATATTTACATTTATATTTAGTCATTTAGCAGACACTTTTATCCAAAGCGACTTACAGATGAGGGAAACAATGGAAGCAATTGGAACAACATAAGGACAACAAAAAGCAATAAAAGAAAACTGGTCTCATATAGCCCAGAACAGTATACAGAGCTAAACAATTTTCTTTTAGAAAAAGAAAAAAGTAAGTAGAAAAGAGATAGAAGTCAGAATTGATCGGTCAGGTGATGACGGAAGAGATGTGTTTTCAGACGATTCTTAAAGGGATGATTTTTTTCTAATTTTACACAAATGTAATATAAATCATAGGGGTCCTGCTCTGTGAGGTTTCAGCTAAAAAAAAACACAGATCTTTTATTATTTAATACCATGTGCTGTATGCCCACTATGTGAGGAGAAACCCGCTGTTTTGGTGTGTGTCTCTTTAAGTGCAAGTGAGCTGCTAGTCTCCGCCCCTTCCTCAGCAGAAAATGCTGCTAGGGCTGGGAGCCTGTGCTTCCAGCGACAAAACAATAAAGTAGTGTCACATAAAGCGAACGAGAAACAAGGTCTCGTCTTTCAACACCAAACACATTGTTTCCGATAAACACACCTGTTTCCCGCCGTGCCATTTGCAAAGCCCCTCCGGTCCCTGTAACGACCGCATTTGGGAGAGAGAACCGCCTCACGTGTTTACAAACCACACACACAGTTTTCTGAAGTGAAGATACTCAACAGAAAACATTTAACAGAAAAAGTCAGTTTTTCCAGAAATCACCCCTTTAGAGATGGCCACAGAATCTGCTGATCTTGTAGCAGCAGGCAGATCATTCCATATATGTGGAACCGATCCTGAGAAGGTACGGGAGAGAGATTTTTTACCTTTTTGGGATGGCACCACAAGACAATGTTCTTTTGCAGAGCGTAGGGATCTGGCGAGGATATAAGTCTGCAGTAGTGAGTGAAGATATAGGGAGTGCCAAATAAGTGGTGGTCTTGCAGTCCAGGAGCAGAGTCTTGAATTTGATTCGAGCGACTATAGGGAGCCAATGTAACTAAATGAAGAGATTAATGACGTTCGGTCTCTTTGGTTCATTGAAGAACCATAGTGTGGATCATCTGTAGAGGTTTGGTTGTGCAAGCTGGAAGTCTTGCCTGTAGCGCATTGCAGTAGTCCAGTCTGGACAGAACAAGAGCCTGGACTAGGACTTGCATAGCATGCTTGGATAGGAAAGGTCTAATTTTCCTAATATTGCATAGGATGAATCTACAGAAGCGGGTGGTGCTGGCAACCTGATCAGTGAAGTCAAGCTGATCGTCGATCGTCCAGTCCCAGGTTTCTTGCCGTTGTGGAGGATGTGATGGTTGATGAGTATAGCTGAATGGAGAAGATGTGATAAATCTGTGTGTCGCCCGTGAGTGTTTTACCTTTTAGTGAACCAGTCTATGAAAGTCATTTTTGTTTCCTACATACACATTCTGTCAAAACATAACCTTCATTTAATATTGACTGAGAAAGGTCATGTCAAAGAGGCCCATTAAACTAAACTATGAAACTGGAAGGAAGATTTTACAAATAATCTTGGTCTAATCTTCAAATCTGAGGATCCAAGTGAAGAAACATTTATTTTTTGTAACCCTCGACCAACTTAATGAGCTTTAATAGCCATTTTAAGAATATGTGCACATTGCCAGCCCTCATGAACATTTGCATAGTGCCATAAAACATTTTAGATTAAAACCAAACAAGATGAGCCTTTGCTTAACATCACAGTATTGATATTCATGAGCGATAAAACTACAGCTAGCTCTTTGATTTGAAGCTTGTGTTCTTGACAAGCACAAAGAGCATTTAAACAGAAGTGTCTCAACGCATGTTTTAATACAGAAATAAAGGCCGTGTAAAGGTGAAGAGCCGTTCAAAGCTAAAGTGGGGGTAAAGTGATTCGTTGCCAGATTGAGGCTCTATTGAAATTTTCAAAGAGAACGCAGGGATGTGAGTATCCTCGAAACCTTCTCATCTTTCCTCACCCTCCCTGGACATACTGATTGATGCCATGTTGTTTTCCTACAAAAATGCAGCCAATCGCAAGTGCCGAAGCTAAAAGCTTTCGGTAATAATCC
Source organism: Triplophysa dalaica (assembly GCF_015846415.1). Classification (NCBI taxonomy): domain Eukaryota; kingdom Metazoa; phylum Chordata; class Actinopteri; order Cypriniformes; family Nemacheilidae; genus Triplophysa; species Triplophysa dalaica. The sequence goes on along the minus strand of NC_079561.1, from coordinate 9,075,330 downwards.
TTGAATGCTGTTACTAGGCACTGAAACAAAAGCCTCAAATATTCATTCAGATTTATTTTCAGACCACACTAAAAGATGCGTGCCTCCAAAGCTTTCCCTTTGTCAATGCTGAATTGTGTGACTCAGACTGCCTGCTGTCTAGAGTGTCCAATTAGGCTTGCATCTACTGGACATCTCTAGAACTGCAGAGGAGATATTAGCATTTGCCCAGATGAACATGTATTTCAGAAGTAATAAAAATAAGGTGGAAACAGGTCTGGTTCCACGGGGGGCCAGGGTGGACTTTGCCCATCTTATCAGAAGCTTTGCCCACCCTGCCTCCACCCAGAGCCATTGAAAGAGAGGATCTGTGAACCGCCGTTGCTGTGAACAAAACTGTTCCATTGCAGTGAACGGACTTGGCGCGACTCTCTCTCAGTGACCCACAAGAAAACCCGTCCGGACATCCGACAGCAGCACTAATTTAATAACGTACCCTACCCTACCCGTTTGATAAAAATGCCGTGCCCCGAACCGCACCCGGATTAGATCTACACGATGTACACAAACCATTTATTTTCTCATGCAACAAGTAACAAAATTTTAGAAATTCCTGGTTAATGCACTTTTAAACATGTAGTAACTAACTATGGCAGTGTTTCGAGAGAGACAACCAAGAGTGAATCCACTGAAATATTGTTACCTTATAGTAGCTATTTTCTATATTTGTTAAGTGATTTATGAAATGTGTTTTGATTTATGCAGAATTGTTTAAATATAGCGTATATTGTTCATGTGATATTGACAAGTTTCTCTTACCTGTTACTGTAAAATTTTACCAAAGCTGCTGAAGGCTAAGTTACCAACAAGGCTAAATAAAGCTTAATGCAGAAAAGGGACCAGGAACGTGATGAGCTGAAACGTTTATTTAAACTGATACGAGTATCGAGTCCTCACTATAGTTGTCCATTAGTTGTACGCGATTTGCTACACAATACTCAATGCTGCAAAGCAGCCCTTTAGACAGAGCTTGAACACAAATAAGCAGAGGACCATATAAAAGCAGCTTCGCATCAGCTGATTTGAGTCGAAATAGTCCTGGCTACTGGATACACGTTCCGCCCAAGCATGTTATTTCCAGACCCAAACCCAAAATGACACATGAATAATTATTCCACCCGTTACGTCAAATATTAGAAGTTTACCTGACGGGTGATGTTTTTGACACCATTCTGCCGAACAATGCTTCATGAGAGGAAAAAAACTTGTAGTATTAATTCATGAAAAAGCAATAACACATGGACTGGAGTTGGATGAGTTTGTGAAAGAATTCTCTAAAATGAGCAGAAAGTTAATGATGTGAATAGTATAGAAATATGAACAGCTCTTTTTTTTGTCATCAAATCTAAAGTTACTCAATTGTAAAATGTACAATAAATGTAAATGTAAAAAAACATATATGTATACTCTACATAAGAATGGAAAAATAATAAAAATAAATGAAAATAAAAAATAATAATAAAAAAATGTTTTACAATATAGATACCAGACATAAGAATAATTCAAAAAGCTAAATATTTATTTTGTGAATAGTTTGTTTAAAGTAAATAGTTTGGAGCAAAAGATATATATGTATAGTTGCCCCCCTCCTCCACCCACCTTTCCTCTCACATCTGGAGCCGGGCCTGGGTGGAAAGCATATTCAGATCGTTTGGTATTGGGTAAATAGTAAGATCTCTGACATTTCAAATCTAAACTCATCCTTCTCAAAAAGCAGTATAGGGTAGAGACATACTTATGAGATGCAGACTCCTCAAAGGTCTCTATCTAATCTCATCCCTGTAGGAGAAACAATTGAGATGTTAAAAATGTTCTCCCATTTCTTACTACAGTATGTTCTATGGTGGTGCTTTGTTACAAGAAGTTTACTAAGTACCTTTGTAAGGGCTCAACTGTCCCAAGGCTCTACATGTCACGAAACGAGAAGTGAGAGAACCCAAATGCAGGCAGTGATGGGGTTAACAAAATACTAAAATGGTCACGAAACAAAACAAAAACCCACGATGGGGTAAAATACAGGGGATAACTGAGACTAGACTAGAAACTGAAGGAAAACTCAGAGGGAAAACAAAATGTAACAAAATCAACAAGGATAATAAACAGGAACAGGGCGCTGGAACAGAATGCTGGGACACAGCGTAGGGATCAATCCTTGTGACATCAGTTCAGACGAGCAAGCGGATACCAAAGCCTTAAATAGGGAGACGAACAAAGGATATTTAACAATAGGCAGTTGTGGCTAATGAAACACTGAAGGGAAGCTAGCGAGGAAACGAGAGGGGCGGGGCTATAGACGAGACACGAGAAAGCACATGGCATGTCAACATATAAACACAGCCATGTCTATCTCACACTTAACATGTGATACTATCATGTATCTACCCTAAGGCTGGAAAAGCCTGAACAGAAAAGGCAGAACCATGACACTACATGGACAAAAGTATTGGGACGCCCCCTTCTAATGAACAGGTTTGATTACTTGAGAAATTTCTGGAACAACAAAACTTATGTTAGGGCGCTTTCTCACTTTATAGTGCAATAGAATGGAAACTGTATTTACCTAGGCAAAGATGAATAATAAGAGGTCTTTACATGAAAATGACATATCGTGAGCCTCAAACACTATTTTTCCCTCCTTCTTGTGCATGCAAAACACCACTGAAAAAGAGGCCAATCCCAACATAACACGGACTGTCGTATCAGTCGGGATGTGCGCTCCCAACGTTGCATATACCCGCCCATGTTCTAGCCCAGCCTGACGTGCACGGCCAAATCATCGGAAGTTCAGCTGGTATTTTGAGTAGGGTTGGCCGATTTCTACCAAATTGCTATTGGATGATGTTTACACTCTACAGTGAAACCTTGCGATGGACGATGACATTGTTGTGTTCTTTAAATAAGCTGCGACGTTATGAAGTGAGGGATAATATTTAACAATTCATTATTTGATGATAAAAATAAACAGCAATAGTTTCAAGTAGGTGTGTCACAAAATACCGGTATGGACAATAACTATGATATTAAAACCATGAATATTGATAGTATTTTGATTTTTCAAAATATATTTTGTGTTTTGCAGAGGGGCAATTCCAATGTTATGAACGTGAAATTTTGTGTTATGGATGCTCGGAGAATGAGTTTGTTATGATTATATCTGTTTATATTTTACTGAACCCTTGTTGTTAAAGTCTAAACATCAAAAAATGTCAGTCTATGAAAAAATGCATTTAAAAAAAAAGGAAATAAAAATGCGTTATGGATGTGGTTTTTGGGAGACGATAAACTTTGTAGGATTTCTGTAAAATAAAATGCACAATCCTGAAGCCATTATACCCAATGAATGGAGAAGGTTGACATTTTCATGAAATTGCCCAGAAGAAAGAAAATCACAGATGTTTAAAATGACAACAGGGGGAGTAAATGATGACACAATTTCCATTGCATTCCTTTAAAAGTCACACTACAAAGAGGTAGAGAGGTTACAAACTCTCTCTATTTTGAGTGTAATTCATTGACCAAATAACAGACAAAACACAAAATTAAGGATTCTACGACATCTTGTTGACATTATGTATTGCTTTTTCAATACGTTGTCTGCATTTTAGGACATGAAAAAACAGAGTTAAATGGAATGCACAAACACGAAAGATTGTTATGCAAAATCTGCTCAGAATGTACATTGAACTTTATAATTCCAAGGCAACAATATGTTTATGTCCTATAGCTATATGCTAAAAAAAGTTTGATTTTAATACAGTTATTCTGTTCTACAGATCAACAGCCACTGAATAATTTGAACAGCTTCTGGGCTGGTGTTCAGACTTATATCTCAGCTGCTAGGCCATTGGATAATTTGCTGCATATCCAACAAAAATCGAATTAGCACAGACGAACAGGCTGCTGCAAGTGGCTATGGTTGTTATAATAACTGTGTGATCATCCCTTTTAAAAAAGCAAGTGGTCGAACTGTAAAAGCCAGGAGGAAAATCCCCCAAATGCACAGCCAAACAGCTCATTTCTGCACAGAAATGGAACCCAGTTTCATGCCCCCTAATAAGCTCCTCAGGGAGGTTATACTGATTGAGTTTAAACACTACAAATGTGTCACATTACACAGTGAAGCTAAATAATGACCCTGACATTGTCATCTGATAAAAAAGTAAACCGTTTCTCCTCCAGCATTTGAAAAGAGTGTGTTCTCTTTTCCAAAAGCCTTCCAGCTCTGCCTGCTGTCAGAGCAAAGAGCGATACAAACTGTTTCTCAATATGTAGAAATACTGATGCCATATGGAGAATCAACATGTTGCCAGCTCTGTTTTGCAAGAGATTTGGCTTGTAAGTGTCAGTAGATATTTCTAGCTATATAAAGCTGTGATGCCCATAAGCTGGGACATCTGGTTCGGTTTAACATAGTGACAAGGGACGCAGGGAGAACTGATCTAAAGAGGCAGAGCATTGTGGACTTCAAACTGTAGGGTATAAGAAAACACCCAGCACTGCCTTAAAGGGATAATTCACCAAAAACAAAAATTCTGTCATCATTTATTTACCATCGTGTCATTTCAAACCTATTCAGAATCCAAAAGAAGATATTGAAAATAATTTTGGCAACCGAACAACGGCGGTACCTATTGACTTGCATTGCTTTTGCGTCCATAGAAGTGAATGGGTTCCGTCGTTGTTTGGTTACCAAGATTCTATAAAATATCTTCTTTTGTGTGTTGCAGAATAAGAAAGTCATACAGGTTTGAAATGACAAGAGGGTGAGTAAATGATGACAGAATATTATATTTAAGGGTGAACAATATTCAATATTGATCTACATGGATCAATTATTCTCTCAGGATCGGTTGTTTTTTATTTTGTTGATTTGATTTATAAGAATTAACATATTTTGGTCTAGTTATGCAAATGTGGAGTATTTCTTATTCTCCCTTTTTCCAGGTTACACAGAAGCAAAGCCGCTTCGATCTATGCAGATTTATTCCACAGCCCTAAAGCTTCATTAGCATTACTTTCGCCTACACTCGTTTTTCCAACAAAACACCATTTGACAACTAATTGACCATCCCAGCAAAAGTAATTACAGCAGTGTTCACACACACCTAAATGAACTTTGACAAATTCAAGAACATTTTAGACCTTTAAAGACTGTCTTTACCTTGAGGAAATGCATTTTTCACTTAGCAAGTTGTGTTTTGTGCCAATTAAATATTTTGCTTTTTGTTTAGACTAGGCTTTTATTAAAGGGATGGTAAAAATGAATATTCTGTAATCATTTACTCAGTGTCAAGTTGCTTCAAACCTCTAAACATTTTCTTGTTTTACTGTACACAAAAGAAGATATTTGTAAGAATGTTTGTAAACTTACAGTTTTGAGGGCACCCTTGACAACTAAAAAGGAAAACAAATCTACTATGGTGGTCAATAGTGCCCCAGAACTGTTTGCTTCCAATCCAATCCATATCTTTTTTGTGTGTTCAACAGAACAATGAAATTTATACAGATTTGAAAAAACTGGAGGGAGTTAAATTCTCATTTTTAGGTGAAAAATCTCTTGGAAATATCTCTCAGAGCTTGTACCATAAACATGTGAGTTGAATGATTTGGGGGCTTGATGGCCTTCGCTGTATGGCATATGGTCTCCGGTTTCAGATGGTTTCATTAAAGTGATCCGAACGACCTTCACTGAAAGTACAAACTGACACTGGTCAGATCATTGAAGCGAAAATTGACCTCAGGCGACCAGATGCTCAGAGCTTTCCTTTTGAATATACAGCGTGCGTGGGTGGGCTGTTGCTATAACATTTGGTTAAAAAACTGTTGTTTTAAGTCACATAAACACTTTTTATTTCTTAAGTTAATTTGTCCATTACCTGTATCCAACCTCAGATAAACACATCACAAGTCCTCTGTCATTTTCATAATTTAATACTGTTATAAAAGCGTCAATAATTTGGTAAAGATTCTGCTTGGTTGGGTTTGGTCAAGATGATATTTACTTTTTGCATTTGTTGCATATTATTTTGATTTGCCTTTTTAGCACATCACGTGTCTAAAAAAATTTGTCCTCCTCACTCAAACTTTCCTTTAAAGAGCATGTTTGGAGGAAAAAGTTTTTCTGGCCAAATTGTAGGTTGTCCATTGTGCGAATGACATGAGATGTCAAGCCTTTTTTAATTCAAGCATAAGAAATAAACCAGAGAAGTAAAACTAAAGACATGAGTTTTTCAAAATGGTCTTTCTTTGCCTCATTGATAATATTCATCATTTGTACCAAAAATGTAAAAAAAAATCCAGTCATTCCCACTCACCTTTGACCAATAATTGTTTTAAGTAATGATCAGCACTTTGGCGGCTCATTTGTGATAATTGTTCAATGTAAGTATCTACAGTCATATTTCAATAGAGAGGGAGCACACTGTGGACTGCCCACCATCAGACAAGCATTGTTTTCGCGATGACTCACTCCAGATGACTGTGTAATCCATTCGATACTCACAGGGGGAAGAAATCACAGAAAGTGCTGGTTCAGAGTGTTCTTGCTGTGGCCATTTGGCATTCATCTCACCCCCTTTAAACATCTGTGATAGAGTGAATCTCTTAAGGTTTGCTTGAAATAGTGGCTGCAGTAAACAATCTGAGTTATTTCACACTTACCTCCCCTTACTTCAAGTTCAATTCAATTCAAGTTTATTTATATAGCGCTTTTCACTTTGTGAATTGTTCCAAAGCAGCTTTACAAGAAATGAACACAGAAAAAAAGGTAAAACACAGCACAGTGCATGGTGTTTATAGAACAAGTAAGATCATTCTCATAAACAATATCTAATAAATAAATAATTAAATAAATGCAGTCTCCCGGTGAGCAAGCCAACACTGCCCTGCTGTGACGAGGAACCCAAACTCCAATGATTGATTAATGGAGAAAAAAAAAACTTGGGAGAAGCCAGGCTCAGCCGGGAGGGCCAGATCCCCTCTGACGTGTCATAGCTGCACTCAGTGACCCCGACCAAAAGCCACCGAGCAAACATCCACATAGAAGAGGGTGAGCCCACCACCCGCAACCCAGGAAGTCCCACTCGCTGAAACCGTGCAGGTCCAACCATGTCCCACTTCGCGATCATCACCAGAAAAGTCAGTCAGTCCGCAAGCTCTCGCAGAGGGATGGTGAAACTGAAATACTCAAGATAAAATAAAGTTGGTTCAACTGGCAGAGCATTGCATTAGTAATGTGAAGGCCATGGATTCAATCCCAGGAAACACACCTATGATGAAAACCTTAAAGGTTGCAGCCCCTGAATTGGGAAACTGCTTGTGAAAGAGTGCATTTCTCCTTCAAACACATATCACCAGAACACGGCATGTCGGAATCTGTGACGAAGAAGGTGAGAGCCAATGAGCGTTCAAGTTTCCTGACATCAAACCTGTCGCAAAGCTTTGTGATGGCGGCAACCTTTGATTGTTAACGAGTGCAGCAGCGCCAGTGTTCTGTCGATTTATGCTACCCATCGAATTTTGCTACCCTCGTGCTGTGATTGGGTTGGAGGGAGGGTAACTTAGGTGTTAGGGTTGGGGGAGGGGTTAGTCCTGTTTTGAAAGGAGGTAGCAAAATTTTATAAGGTAGCATAAATTGTCAGAACACAGGTATTGCTGCTAACAGTGGCAGTTCAGGATGGAGAGATGAAGATCGCAGAATAAATGCTTAGATTTGGTTCTGTTCCTCGCAGTTGAATGGATTCTGAAGATATGGATTTCATGTGACGAATTAAATTGATTCCTTTTGTTATTTTTTATCGTTTTTGGTGTATTTTATACTTCTATTGTAGCAAACAAAGCAAATAGAACATGAATAATGTGTAAACAATTGCAGAAAAGTTATTCACTTTTACAGTTTAAAGCCTTATTTCTTCTAAACGATGTGGCCTGAGAAGTCACACAGAATGTAATTTCATATTAAGTAAATGAGTAAAGTTTAATGCATGCAATTGAAAACTGCTATTGATATGTAAAGTGTAAAGGAAAGTGACCTATTTGTCAGATATAGTTACCCATACCCGAAATGAGAATACCCGCCAGCCCTGACAATCGAACCGGCAATCTTCTAGTCACAAGTCCGACTCACTAACCATAAGGCCACGACTGCCTTATGGTCTGTATTGCGCATTTTAGTGTTTGTGTCAACGTAAGTAAAGAACGTTTTGTAGAACCACATTTTAGGGTTAGGTTAGGTTAACAAATAAAACCTTATTGTATAGGGCTACCAAATTATTTTGGGTTTCAAACTGCTCTAGAAACTTTAAAGATTATGTTCAGATTATACATCCAACTGATTGTTTTGAAATAATTTAAATTCACCACAAGTCTCTTCAACTCCATCACAGGGACAGAAAAGTCTTATATAGCAGGACCTTTGAGGCCGAACTGAAAAAAAAAAACCTGTCGATATGAGGACAGTAGGTTGGGGAAGACAGTGAAAAAGTAGTCTGTCAGGGTCCAGTGACTATTGGCATTGCAGGAGTCGCACAGCACAGACTCTGTTTCACAGTTCAACAATCAATACCACGTCTGAAGCTAAAATCGCAGTGGCACACCAACAATTTGGGAATAGAAACAAAAACCCAGCAGAAGAAAATGGGCTGATGAATAAATAAGAAGCAATTTTGTTAGTCATTTCAATTGTTTATTTTCATTCTCACTTCCCTGCATTCCATCTGGACTCTAATTCTGGAAATTATTGTTGGTTTAGAAAACATAATCAAAATCTCAGTTTTAGTAAAACTATATGTTTATTTATATTATTTGTAACTTAAAGTTTTACATTCATTACAAACGGAAACAATTTATTTGTCAAATGTCTTGTTTATTAAGTATAAATGCTGTGATGAGTCCTTCTCTCTAATTGAATTTTGTTCCTTTTTTTTGCAACTGTCGTCCAACTACGTGTCATTATCAGCCTCATGCTCAACAAAAACAACAATTAAATATTTCTAAAAATAAAACCAGAGAACACAGCATAGAATTGTAGACTAACTGTAGGATCAAAGCATAGGCACACAAATAAAAATATATAGAACAAAATGTTCTGCCTCACTCTCATGACCTGAAAAATAATGACAAATTTGACATTTAAGAACCTCGGAAGAAAACATTTGGAAGTGGACATAGAAGTTGAACTTAGATCATTGATGTACAAATACAGGTACAATTCAAGTAAATGTCTAGCTTCTAAAACGTAATTACAAAGAATATGTCATTGTATTAAGAATAACCAGAAATTACTCATAAGACTGGGGATGTGTTACTTTTCATGGCTGAAGTCCTTGCACTGCTAAGGCAGAGAAATGGTCTCCTTAGTTACCTTAGATGTTATTATTATGTTTCATTCATTCAAGATAAAGACTCACCAAAGGGCCTGTTTTAATTAGACTATCTCCTTTTCTTCTTTATGTTTATACTAAAGACTAAAGGCATTGTTCACGCTAATAATAAAAACTATTAAGATAATGATCACTGTTTTAATGTTCAAATTTACATTTACATTTAGGCATTTGGCAGACGCTTTTATCCAAAGCGACTTACATTGCTTTATCCTATACATTTTACATAGGTATTTGCAATCCCCTGGAATCGAATCGACAACCTTCCGTTGTTAACGCAATGCTCTTACCACTGTTTTGTCTTTAAAGCTGTATACATTTCGATGTTTTGCACAAAATATATTTGGAAGGATGTTTGAAATCTGGGGCACTATTGACTACTATAGGAAAAAAATCTACTATGATAGTCAATGGTGCCCCAGAACTGTGTAGTTTCGCACATTCTTTAAAATATCTAGTTTTGTGTTCAACAGAACAGAGAAATGTATACAGATTAGAAACAATTTGAGGGTAAGTAAATGATTAAAGAATTTGTATTCTTAGTTCACGTGGTGCAGTTCCACATTTAGAAAATTTGCAGCCCCTCAACATTTGAGTAGATTGAAAGGATTTTTTTTTCATTGACTACTTTTACATGCACCCTCATAATATGATTATAATAGGATATTTGGCTACGATTACACTTTACCTCATTTAAACACAATAATTAGATCTAAATATAGTGGGATTAAGCTTGCAATCGCGGTAAGCATATTTTAATCACAATAAGAAGCCATGTAAACACCTAAATTGCATTTAAACTGCTCTGACCAACTTGCACATGTGCTTCTGTCACACATTGGAAGCACAAATTCATGGTAAACATGACAGTTTGATGTGATCACAACAATATTGTTTCTCTGTATCTTTATACTTACAGTTGTGGTGTGAACACAATTCTCATTTCACTGCTGCCCTTCTAAAACATATCCCCAAATTTAATGATTTTAAGTGTTTGCACATGGGCCATTCCAGGGTTATGGATGTGACATTTTGCGTTATGGACGTGAAAAAAAAGCTCAGAGAATGAATTTGTTACGATTATATTGAAACATCTGTTTATATTTTACTGAACCCTTGTTGATGTCTAAAAATAAAAAAAATGTCAGTCTATGAAAAAATATATATTTAAAAAAAGAGAAATAAACATGCGTGACAAAAAACAACTTGGTTTTTGGGAGACAATAAACTACACAATCCTGAAGCAAAAATACCCAATGAATGGAGAAGGGATGCCTCCTTATAGAGCATTAATTGGTTACTTTTTATTAATTTCTTGTGTCCATTTAGGAGGAATATGTAGTGTTATGGATGTGACAATCCTGAAAATGGCTCTTACCTGACTATGAAAAATCAAGCACTAAAAATAAAAATGCTTTACATATTTGAAGAGAGATATCACATGGGTATTTGAACCACCAAATGTTAAAATCTGTGAAGTTACCATAGTAAAAACCTAAGGTAAGGTTGACATTTTCACGGAATTGCCCACATATCATTATTACTTATCACCCGTTTGGACTATGTTTGTCTTTAGATTTTGCAAATATCCAACCAATAAAAAGTATTAAAAATATTTTTTTAAAGTAGTGTTTTTCCAGTTCCTGAAAAACCTTGAACAGTTTATCTTAAACTTAATCTTTTTTTGTACACCTCACCATTTGCATTCTTCATAAATCACACAGAACATTCGATGTGTCTTTTAGCATTGAATAACAGCATTCTTAAAAACTTGTCTGCTCATTTCTTAAAGTAAATAACACAAAAATAATGTGGGTTCGTGTAACACTGCAAATGAACCAGACTAAACTCAACAGGCAAATCTGTAAGCCATGTACTCTATATTTCTTAATTTTTTCCTAAAAAACAGACTTTCATTGTTATTTCTGTGAATACGGAATGTGTGTTCGCTATTGTTGATGTGTGAATGCCCGTATCTGTGTGAAGTTGAGGTAAATTGAGGTAAAAGAGCTCAACAAACCAATGGATTTAGGCGATAACTGCAATACCATTACTACAAGATCAGTTTATATGTCATTAGACTGCAGCGTGTACCAGTGCCATGACAACCGCTCAAAAACATCTTTAATTGAAGCACTCAAAATCTACCACAGCCCAGACCACACAAGCACGCACACACAATAAAAGGATTTGCTTTATACGTCCACTGCTTCTGCAGGTTCAGTACTACCAGAGCGGCTGCGTTACACATTGGGGCACGTAATTAACCCACATATATAAGGAGAATTCACTCGAGTGAACCTCAGTCAGATGAAGTTAATTAAAACAAGGACTTCTTGATGTCTCCGTGACCCATGAAGGATGTGTGGGGGAAGAGAAGCACAGCAAAAGATTCATTAATATTCTGATCCTCTTCAATATTTTTCGCCATTTGGAGCCTTGTAGCAAAACAGCAGGGTCATTGCGAAGATAGAAAAAGGAAGATTCTACATTTTAAGGGTCATCTATAGAGACTGGCTTGTTAATAAAAATATCCAATCATGAGACAGAAACTCATGCGAAGCACACGTGACTCCAGCTTGTTGCCTATGATGTTTCAAGATGGCTAAAACCAATAAAAGACCATTTAGATTGTCCTAATCGTGTAGAGGGTGTAGATTGAGACACACCCGATAATTTGCAGAATCCATGACATGATCTAGAAGTCAAATTGTCAGCTGTTCGCACCTTTTCAAAGACATCAAGAAAGAGACTTCAACAATGTAGGCGAAACCACAAATCTAAGAAAAAAAAGCAAATGTTTTAGTTACATTTCTCAATGCCCAATAAATCTTAAGAAAGTAGAGTACAACAGGGCTAAAGGCACACCTTAAGAAACAACATGCTTTTCACCACACCCATAATGTATGGTTGCAGAAAAAAAATGCTTTTTGTGTGAAAAATGAATCACAAGCAGTTAATTTTGTTTAAAATCGTATAAATGTATAATATGACGGGGACAAGGGGGGGGGGTAAAAGGCATACAGTATTGATACAAATACGTTATATAAAATAACATGGTTGTAATAAATTATATTTACATTTAGTCATTTAGCAGAATAATGTTTGAGTAAATACTCGTTCAAAACAATCACTTTTTTTTATAAATTAATTCATTCATTCCTGTTCAACAAATATACCGTTATTAAAATATTTATATTTAAAATTAAAGATTTTCAATGCATTGGAGATCTCATAATAATTTTAATATATTTACAGTAGTAACATTAAATTATATTTTATGATATTATGTGATTATAACGGAGTAATATTTTCAATATAACGGTTCCATAATTAATATGGTACTTATCCCTAAGGTGGACACCCAACTTAACATATTATATTTACCTTCTGAATCTATGCAACAATACCAACAGACTGAAGGACGATGCCACACAAGGAAACTGAAGTAGACTGATGAATGTTTATTGCAGGGAAAAGGGGGACAGCAGACAGGTAAGTAAATCCGAAACAACAGGTAAGTAAATCCAAAACAACAGGTAAGTAAATCCAAAACAACAGGTAAGTAAATCCAAAACAACAGGTAAGTAAATCCAAAACAGGTAAGTAAATCCAAAACAACAGGTAAGTAAATCCAAAACAACAGGTAAGTAAATCTAAAACAACAGGTAACATCCACGGGTAAGTCAAAATGTCCGAGGCAAACATAACACAACTAGACCTGGGGCCTGTACCATGAAGCCGGTTTAGGTGGCTAGCCAGGTAAGTTTAGGATTACTTTGCCCCAACCCTGGGTTTTAGGTACCATGAAAGTAACTCAGCTTTAATCGGTGTTCATCGCCATGGTAACTTACGCTGCACGGCTAACCTGCTCCGGAGCAGGCTATGATCTAGATTAGAGATCTCACACCGAAAATAAACCAATCAGCGGCGAGTAAATTTACATATAAGTGAGGCAACTAACTCACAGTGCGTGTCACAATGGCTAGTTATTTTTAATAATGTTTTATCAAATAAAAATACTAACATAAAAAGATGTAAATATATATTACAAATATAAAATCAAGTAATGGTAACTATGTTGGTAAAATCTGATTTTAGAGATGGCATTTGCTGGCTTTCCCTTACACATGGAATTAAATGTATTAATATTCCATTCTTTTATTGTACTACATACAATATGTATTTCTTTGCATTGCATTTTTTACATTCTTGTCTGTGGTGCAGAACATCTAGGAACACTTCCACTTTCACTGTGTTGGGTGAAACATTTATCTTCTTTGTCCACTGAAGAAACTTTCTATTAAACAGCTACAGTAAGATATAGACAAAACCATAAATTGACAGGTGACGTCACATATTTTTTAACACTGCTATTTTAATCTTTTTGTTATCAAGTTACACTTACAACGAACCTACATAATGTATCATAAAGTAGGCCTACATTTTTAAATGTTTAAGATGATTTTAATACTTATAATGCCTACAACATTCCCTATGCATCTGTGTTTTTGTCACTGCTTTAAGGAAGGTAAAGTATAACAGGGCTGTTTAATTGCCCGTTGGTGGGAGACGGGGGTCCATATGTATGCCAGAGGTTTTTGCTATCCTGCCCGCAGAACCACTTCAACATGGCCCTCAATCAAACCAGAGTCAGGATTGAGATGACCATCGGATTTTTAAATGAACACTTCAACTGACAACTAAGTTCACATACTGGTATTTTTTATTTAACCTTCTTTATTAAGAGTAAGCTTCTCTAGTGTATTTTGTTCACATTTCTTCTTTAACCTATGAAGGTGAACACTTCAGTTTCTGGGGAAGGAATTGTGAAATTTCCTACAATAACAGAGACACCAGTAACATAAAATATAAATCCTCACATTCACATTTGTGCCATAATGAATAGTTCAGTACATTTATCTCTTTAACTTTGTCAGCACACAGATCGTTTCACTTCATCATGTGCTTCATCCTCATTAATAAAGGTAAACTAAATGGAAACTAATGTTAGCAGGATATGTTCATCCACTGTTGGGGCACATACACACATAACACACATCATATTACATTACTGTAATATTTACCTTACTTCAGTATACTACAGTAAATGTGTGTACTATAAAGTCGTTCAACTTGTGCATTAACTCAATCAGCAGTGTTTCTGAAACCGTTCTCTCTTGCGTAGACAGCAGATACAGTTTTTCTCCGTGGCTGAAATGCATTTTTGTGTTACTAATATTTGCGCATAATTATTTCCTAAGAAACCTACGGAACTCCCTCTATCCATGTTGAACGCGATTGGTTTAGCGATCCTGACGTCACTCATTCATGTGCACGCGTGCACAAACTAATCTTAGCTTCTGGATCAAAGCTTGAGTTGACAAAGAAACTCCTGGAGCTGCTTCATGGTACCAACAAAGCTTGATCACGTTGGTTTGGTTTTGACAACCCAAAACTAATCCTGTAACCCTGAGTTTGTTCAACTACCATCATGGTACAGACCCCTGACACTGAACAGAACAAAACACAAGGGTCAAAAAGAGTCCTGGGAATGATGATCAGGTGTGGGTGCAATCATGGTGATAAACTGGTGCAAAGCATTATGGGGAGTATAGTCTGTGATTGTTAAAAGTCTGGTGAATGGAAACGTGTGAACAGGGGGAAAAGGTGCAGAAGCCGGGGGTGTGGCTGGCAGCTGACGAGAGCTTGTTACAGTCTAAACATGTTATGCCAACAAATGGAAACACCAGCCAGCTGTTTATTATCATGTTCATTTGGTGTGTCTTTAGCCCTCTTTATAACCATTTGTTAGTTATTGAAAAATTGTTGCTTTAATTCAATGAAAATCATTAACAAGAGTCATTTGAGCAATTCTCATGTACAGCTTAAAATCAACTTTTATGTTGATATGAGCACAAGTCTTGTTTGAAATAACTCCCATGTCAAAGATAAAACACAAATACTGTGAATTTCGGCATCATTTTCAAAGCCTGCACCGCTTCCTGGTGTTTATTAATGTTAATTTTAATATATTTGAGTCAGCGATAGGGAAAAAAATGTTCACATTACTCTGTTCAATCACACTTTATGTTGGATGTCAGTCAACACAATGTCTTACGACCAGTGTATCTTCTCTAAAAAGTGTACAGGTAGAGATGGACATTTCTAGATCAGTGCATTTCGGTTCATATTGTGCCTTGAGAAAAGCTCCTATGAAGTCAGCTGGAATGATTTGCCCTCCGCCTACCATTGCATCAATGGGAATCTAGACTTGGGCAACTACACTACACCATACAAAACAAATCCTTTGGTTCTCCATGTTATTACATCATCTTTCTGTTTTGTAGAATATCTCAAGCCTTCTCTCTGACCTCATGTATGGCGATTCATTACCTGAAGTCTAGCATTAACAAGAGCGAACAGCCCTCCGCTGCTGTCACAACCTCCTCCGCTCAACCTGCATCATGGTTAAAGGTTATACTGTCATTACTTCCTAGTGCTTCAAGAGAAGCCGATGCAGTTGTCAGCTTCTGTCACTCCCTACTTCAAAACATCAGATCGCTGAAAACCCCCTGTTCCGTTCTTCTTCCGCATGTATCTCAAAATCAATGAAACCTGAATGGAACAGTCATGTGATATTATTAACGTTGCAACTCTCCTTCTGGCTTCACATGAAAGATGCGCACATATACAGCAGCCAAGTGTAAAATAAAAGGGGCACAGCGAGGGTCCGCACCGCCTGGGCTGCCACCTTGTAATTTGAATGTGTAGCTTTTGACTGCTGGGTTAAATAAAACACAACATAAATGAAAACCAAAGCTGAAAGTTGCACATTGATTTCAGTTTTTACATAGTAGGCCTACTTACTGTCAATTGGCTGATAGATTTATTCTATGGGTAAATAGATTTTATTGATTAAACAAAAGCACCGCCATTCAAATCAGACAACAGGAAACATAAAAGCAGGCCACCAAATCAGAAACATTCTATAGACGGTTTCATCTTAACAACATAAACAAACGTAACTTCACAGTGCGCATGCGCACTTTATTGACCCCAACTGAACTTCCTGTACATGTTCACAAACGATAGTGTCTGTATGTTTTTTCTGATAACCAGCAAAAGTAACCGAGAAGAACTGTTTCTTCACTAAGCATACCTCTCCAATATTTTGAATTCAGACTTCGATACCAAGCTCAACCGCTAAATATCAATGTATTTATACGGTTTGTTAAAATGTGACCGAACTAGAGGATCCATTCAACTAATTGTTTATATAATACTATTATTGTAAAGTAAAATAATAATACAAATGAATATTTACATAAATTAAACAATATACAAATAGTTTTTAGACACTAGCCAAACAAAAACAGAGGTTAACTTGGGGTCAGGCACCCGCTCGTCCGATGAAGCAGTCTATAGTTAACTTTTTAATGATGGCGCAGAAATGGAAAAATAAACAGGCTCTCAGTTTTTAAGGCAAGAATGATTCATATATTTAGTTTATTAGTTCTATATTATATCATTTCTTTTTTACATCACTATTCATGAATGTTTGTCTAGTTTTCTGGGAATTTCAAGCCTTAGTATCTGCTTCTGAAGAAGCATCAGCTGTCTACAAGGGAACACAGGGAACAACTCCAAATCACTTTGCAGCTTTTGTATTTGGTCATTTTTGCATCTTGGACAGTAATGATTCAATTTGACTGAATCTGATTGAATTCCTTGTTTGGAATATGCACCGCATGTACAATGCTGGGCTTTGAAGATACATTTAAATGAGTCAGCCTTGATATTCAGAAGTGTAATTTTGAAATACATTTATTTCATGCTAACTATATGGCAAATCCATTTACATCTTATTCATTTAATGAAAATACACTGTAATTGTATTTGTGGTATACTAAATTGGTATACTTAGAGTCTGCTAAATTAGACTAACTAATTTTGTACTTAATATACTTTAAAGAGTACGTAGCTCATGAAAATGACATTTCATGCAGTCTGATCTGTTGCCGTGTTTGAAAGTAAGCTGTCTGCCAAGTTGTAAGTCCGAAGGTGAAGAAATAACAAAGTTATTTGCTTGTAAAAATGGGAGTCGACTCTGAATCACACAAACGAGACGTGGAATAGTTCACATGCGTATCTACGTCGCTACACATAGTCCCCGCATACATTTTGCTGAGACTGCCGTGAAAACTTATCTCTCCTCCACCAAACACTGTCGCTTGTTCGTGATGCGTGTCTATCATGTCTAGAACCTGTGTTCTACGCTGTGAAAATAAGTCGGTCTTATTTCAACTACTAAAGGATGAACGTCTGAGAGAAAAATGGTTACAATAAATTTTTCCAACGATACCAAAGGAGTATAACCCCAGGGTTGTACTGTGCGCGCGTCATTTCACCAAACATTGGTTTAATAATCTTGGCGCGTTCACTGCAGGGTATTTGAAACGACGATCCTTGAACGAGAGGGAATACAAACTCTATTTGGACCTGTTAGCTCCACCGAATCCCAACCTGTAAGTTAGACTTTTGATTATTATCTTAACTTCAAGAAATATTTTCGTACCTTATGTCTGTGTTTAGCTAATGCATATAACGCTAACATTAGCATGTACTGATATTTCTGGGGTGTTACAGTTTGTTTATCTTGCTATTAACTTTACATTTTGACACATTTGCTGCACGTGCACCTATATAGATATATTTGGGTTTCATATATATCATTTTTCATAACGTCGACTTTCTGAAATGCTCTATGTACCATGACAACGCATTCACGAGTTCACCTGAGCAGATAATGAAGATAGCAGGGGTAGTAAAGGTACGCGTGTTTGGCGTGCTGTCCGGGGGGCAGGTTCCGAGCTCGCCGATTCCATCCGATCCCGGAACGCTCCCGCCCCCCAATAGGGGCGAGTGCGCCGAGCTCGGAAACGGCCGAACCCAGAACTCACCCCCCGGAGTTCTGCTATCGACAAGAGCTCAAGTGGAGGAGCCGGGGAGGTGGTGGGATGTGTAATCCTTTAGAGATGGCTTCAGGTAAGAATCTTTGTCTACTTATGTGCTGGTTCGCTTGAGCTGATAGGGTAGAGTCTATGATTGCTGATTGCGAACCAGCCGGTCTTAATTATATGCTCTGGCTTCTCCCGAACTTTGTTAATCTATAGTCATCCATTAACATCATCAGTTAAGACGAAATAATAGTATTACTAACGTATTAACAGTATTTTAAGAAAAAATAATATTTGATTTCATTGATGAGCCAAAGCACAACATGCATGTTGTCACACTGGGAGATTTTATGACAAGAGTTGTCACTTGTCACTGACTAACATCCTGCTCCAGTCGTGGTGGAGTTTGTGTGGATTAGCGTCTTCTTCCTCGTCAGACTTGGGCTCAAATTGGTAAGGTAAAATCGCCGCCATCTCTAGCTACACATATAATATACATGACATCCAACCACATGTAAACCGTAATCCTGTAACGATGGTACGGGGGTTCCATTTGCGACAAATGATGAACGCGTTTGACCAATAACAACAGACTACACCATTTGACCAATCTGACACAAGGTTAGCGGGTAGGCAGGGCCTAGACAGATGAATCGCGGAACGAATCATTTGAGAGTCAGTCAAGAGGTAAGGTACGAATAACTGCCTATTATTACGACATTATAGTGTTTTTACACATTGTATGTACATAAACTTGTTGTTGGACAGTCCATAAACCAAATTAGGACCTAAAAAACATATGCTAGGTACTCTTTAATTGTGCAGAAAAGTGCTGAAGTCCAACAAAAGATACATTTAAGTGTATTTGATTGTGCTAAAGTGGAACTATTGCTAGTATGCTTCAGGTACACCTTAAATTTATTGCATTGAAAGATTGATTTTCTTTTCAAAAGTTCTCCTGTTTTTATTGTTTTCATGACTTTCTCATGTCTCACTTGTGTCTATTTTGATTTATCCAAAGGAGTTTTAGGAGAAACATCTGAGATACTGTTGATACTTTGAGAGATACATAAGAATCTAAGGATGAACATGGGAAGACAAAGCTGATACCTAAATAAGACAATAAATAGATTTCCCAAGCTTCACTTAGAATCACAACTGTGTCTCTTGGGCTGTGTTGTCTGCAAAAGCATCAAGCATTTATTTTCTGATTAAATAAAAGCTATGTAGCTTTTCCATCAATTAAAGCAAATGGCTACAGATGATCCCCTCCACAACAGGTTCCAAAACAGCACTACAGAAAAACAAATCTACTTCTAAGAGATGAATGATAAATTAATTCCAACTGTTTATTAGAAAAGTCACTTTCAGCATTTTCAGATCAAATTGTACCAGATTTACTTTATTTTCATATTCACAAATTGTAAAACATTTCTTATAAGTCAAACAAGACTTTTATTAAATTATGAGTTTTTTCTTCCGTTTTCCAACAAAATAAAAGCATTAGGGTTCAAACATACATAGATACTTCATTGCAACTAATTCCTGTGTCAACATTATTGTCAATATGTTTTTGTTAACTCGAGAGTGAACCTTTGAAGAGCATTGGTTTCTTCTGCCAGTAAGGCGTGAGGAAAAAAAAAGATTGTTTTCTGTGTAGTTTTGATCATCACATTTCAATGTGATATCATTTTGGTCTTTCTGCCAAGATATCTACGCTGAGATGAATAATATGAAACTCAACATGAAATGAAAGCATCATTTCATTTACTTGAATTTCAGTGAAAAATTTAAATGTTCTATAATGACTCATCTGTAAATCGCAGTGAAAAGATAGCTTGCAGCTCCGTACAAGAGGAAGGGATGTTTTTGTGCAAACCCTAAGGGTGGCCTCACTTAGACTCCATTTCAAGGTTGAGAGACATCAAAGGAATGTTATGGCAGTGATACTCTAAAAGACGTTTTTGATAGACTCAGAGCAATGTTTCCCAAGTACAATATTCCCAGTTCCACCTCAAAGACGAGAGTCTATAGGTGACAACATCATCTCCATGACTCGCGCTGGGAAAAATTAATACAGTACAGGAGTTTCATGCAGCAACACTTAATAAACCTTAAAAACGGAGCACATTTTTAAATATGTTTTTTAAGTTAAATGAAATATTTGATCTACATCAACAAAACGTAAACCATTAAAAAAGCATTTTTTTATCAAGGTTGTCATGGCATTGTTTTTCACTAGTACAAGCAATATTAATACATCCAAGAATGTTGAAGAAGCCTGTTTTTTACCCTACACAGTTCATAGAATAACAGCTTTCAATTCAAAGAACATCTTTGAAATTTAATTTAGGGGTGTATCTTTGATTTTGCATTAAACACCTTTAAGGAAAAGCGACACCGTTTCTGTGAGATATCAAACTTTGTAGGCTTTCTGTGAACTAAAAAACACAAACCGGAAGCAACAATACCCAGACCAAATGTTGAATCTTTGTTATCAGAATATTAAAAACCTTTTGGTAAATACATATTTTTTATGGTAAGGTTGATATGTGTTTGGAATTGCCCAACCATTGTAAAATGATGTTCTACAATGTAAAGAGGCATGCATTCATTTACTGTTTTTTTGTTTTAAAAAATGACTTATTTATGACTTATATCAACTCGTCACATATTTACGCTTGGTGAGGAGATCTATTCTAATGGAATTCCACATGATTTACTTTTGGCAAGCTGCATTCGGAGGTGTCACAGACTTGCATTTTTTATACATCTACTGTAACACTATGAAAGGCAAATGTGCATAGCTGAGTATGATTTCCTGCACGCTTTCCGTGCAATAACAATGCTGATAAGGGTTTAGTTCTCTGTGAAAAGAGATCCTTAAAGATAAAATCTAATTCTGGCTCTCATGGTTCATTTACTATGTCATCAAGTGAGGAAAATGTCATGCCAAAGTGTGTAATTACAGAATATGCAAAACATAGCCTACAATGCACATGTGAAGCACGACTTAAAGCCTTAAACTAGCAACTAGTCAACTGGGTTGTTATTTTATAAAAATGAGGGGAAATATTTTCCAGGGAACATTGATATATTCATGCCTTTGTTCTTATTCTTTACTTAATATTCTTTATCTGCATAATGCGAGACACAGAGAATGTTGACTAAAATATTCAAAAGTGCTGTATTACACAAACAAGAGCTACAGTACTGTCAGAATATTGTTTTAAAAGATAAAACCAGCAGTATAGTTTGATCCAAAACATGGCCCTAATCCTGCTTAGGTCACAGTGTTTCGAAAAACAAGTTTAATTGGGTTTCACAAAGACAGCACAACCCTGCATGACAGAAAAGTGATTTGTGTTCATAGCCTGAGACAATAGCCCTCCATTAAATAAACATCCAATTACAAACAGGTAAACAAGTCAATTTGCCTATTGCAATTATTTCTTGAGCGAATGCAAAAGGAAGACATAAACAACCTGAAATTGTCTTGAGACTTCCTGTCTTGTCTTAATACCTCATGATGTGTGTCGAGAACAAAACATGAAGATGTGAAGAACATTATGAGCAATCACCTGTAATCGGAATTTCTGAGCAGGTGGGCACAACGCGTTCTTTGATTTCTATATGTTACTGTATATAGTTGACTCCATCAGCCCACCGTCACCAGCATCTTTTGATTTTTAAGGTGGAGCACATTATAACACGTGGTACATTATTTCACAGTTGCAGATAAATGAATAATAAACATAGGGTAATAGAAATATGATTAAAATACAATTGAGGATGATTAGGATATCTATATGTTTTTATCTATAAATTTAGGGTACAACCAACTGTAGAGTGATATTACCGTCAAATATGACAAAGTTTGACATTTTGCATGAAATTAATCCATGCTAAAGTTGACCTGTCAATAGCTGCCATCAACTGAGATAACAGCCTGGTTTTCTGCCTTCAAAACCCTCAACAAACCATTGTCTTGCTCCAGCAAATCCTGCTTATTGTCATCTCACCAATTCCTCCATCCACAAATTACAATACAATACAAATTACAATCTACCCATAAAAGGCTGAATAGTTGTGTTTGTAGAGTAATATTGAAGAAATTGAAGGAAAGGAGCAAAACGTAAATTACGTACCGAGTCAAGCCCCAGGAAATTGACTTCAAATAATTACCAAATAAGAGAATCAACAAATATTTATATCATATAAAAATGTTGACAACGTATGATTTTTGTATTTCTGTGCATAAAAGAAAACATTGTACAAATATGCTTCCCCAGACATCACTTTACAGTTCTTAAATAAAATCATGTAGCACATAGGAGCATTCCCCTCAGTCTCTCGAATCAATCGCTTTGCTTCAAGTGATAAATAATTTAATTCACCCACTTGGGACAATTGTCTCCTCTGACCACTTCTCTGTGCTTATGAACCATGAATTCAATCTAATGATGTCTCCAAAGAAACACAGAATAGAAGCATGTATGCAACTCGCTAGCTTACTCAAAACATTAGACATCATTTCATTGCTGAACACTGTTACTTTGCAAAAACTAGAAATATGACATCATCTAAAAACGTAGGGACATATAACTGGTTATGGAGTGATCTTTTATCCTCATGATATCCAGCTCACATGGTGGAGCAAAGTGGGTATAAACAATAGAAATCAAAACATAAAACAGAAGCTTTAAACCACAATACACGCGTATGGCCTACACGCGCAGGTCTTAGAGCATTTTAAAATCTGGCATCCTTCTCTCTCCTTATGTGCAGGTCATTACCTCTCTAAAACATGGGCACATTAGAATTGTATTACCTTTGATTGTCATAAAGAGGGCCAATCAGGCGCAAGTCCCTCTGAAATAGTCTTGTTAGTGCAGCTCATATGCTCATCATTGGGAATCACAGATAAGGGAAGCTGGTTCACAAAAAAAGTTTATTCTTTAATCACGGAGCTGAAATGAGAAACAGAAACTAGGAAGTGTCACTCAGATTATTAGCTAATTCACCTTAATGAACATTTCACGTTTCTTGAGAGATACCGCAGAGCTCAGCATGTGTTCAGCTTGAGGTCACAGTGAAAAGACCTGAAGCTGTCACTGTGATTGGCAGGATATGATCCCAACCTAATGGGGTGTACGCGCATGGAGCGATGACGTTTGTCTGCAAAAATCTCAGCCAGGTCAGTTACATCTGCACACGTAGTGTCCATAGAAAAAATGGCGTTTTTCATTCGGTCGCCCAAGATGCACATAGGATTTATGGAGTCAAATGATCTAAACACTACGTCATACATCGACAACCATAAAGGAGAAGCGCTCAAGCTATCCGTTTCAAGCTACATTCACAAATTTGAAAAAAAATGAATTAAACTTTTGCACTTACTCGAGGCATGATCACAAAGCATGTTGCAATTTTCAGGCTTAGTGCTGTCAGTTTGCTGAAATTTCATTATCGCTTGGTGAAAAATGACCTCACAGCGGTAGTGGCTTAGCTGGCTGAGATTTTAGCGGAAGTACGTCATTTCCCTGAACAAGAACAACAAGCGTGAATGAATTCTCACCTGAATGGGGAAGTTGTTTACATCATTTGATCAAATAAAGCTTGCACAGATTCATTTATGATGGGTCCAGCTTTACAACAGCGACAATACACAAGGTTTTTATATATATATATATAGCATGACTGATATTTAGTTAAATGTTAAATATTTTTTTTTTTCTCTGAAACACACATTATTGGTTTTACATTCAAACACTTCATACCTCCTCAACTTTACGTATTCACATATACTGTACATATATGCGTTTATCAGCAAAAATGTATATTCTGACAAACCTCCAAAATGCAAAGAACAACACACTATCACACACACATGATAGGTAAGATACAGCTTGGACATTACTTGCATGGTCTTGATAAAGCTTCAAATTAGGATTTATCTATAAACACATGAATTTTCAAGTGTTTAAGTGAATGAAATAAAAACTTGGATGTAGGATAACAGTGATTGATACAGTAACATCTTAATGCATTCGATATGCATGGAAACAGTAAGACCATACTCACTTTTGCTGTGGTATCTACCTGGAACATACACCACGGTTCAGCATCCTTGTTTATTGAGTAATTAATAATGTACAAAACAAGCTAAAGAATGCGTGAAATCTGTACACTGGAGGAGGGAGATGTGACGGTGACGTCATCAGTCGCACTTCGTTCCCTTAACTTGTTGGGAAAAGAGCGAGGCGAGCTGCTTGGCACAGAGTGGAGAGAGCGCAGGGAGAAATAAATCCGTACACGGTAAGCACTGGCACCTTTTCTCAATGTTACATCTGGCAGCCTATTTCTAACTTTTTAATAATATACATTTGAGTTTAACATCAAATTAATTGGAGCAAATATGTGGAACTCATTGAAAACGTTTACTTTATACGAATTTATATGTGCGCAACGATGTTTGGTAAAATACATGTATATCTCTCATTAAAATGCATTCTACATTATTTTATCAAATGAAACGAAATCGTACGTGATGATTTCTGCCTAAAGTTCATCACAGCGTGGATTTGTTTATGTAGTCCTCAGCCAATATTTTGTATCATCCTCAGATCTCGTGATGTGCACAGAGACAGATGAGAGACACCGACCACCATAGATTTGTGGAGATACCTGCGATAGCCAGAGCGCAGCTTGGTAAAGTCAAGAAAGTTTCCATCGGAAGCCCAACTGACACATTATGGAAAACACCACACGCCTGTTCGACCCAAATCCAACATGCAACTTTAGCATGTACTTATATTACGACTCACCGAATCGGAGCGATTTGAACTGTACGCCTCCCGCTGACTACTTTTACGCAGATCTGTATGTGGTCCTCCCGGTTATCTACTCCGTGATATGTGCAGTAGGTCTGACGGGCAACACGGCGGTCATCTATGTGATCCTGAAGGCACCCAAAATGAAGACGGTGACCAACATGTTTATTCTCAACTTGGCGATCGCAGATGACCTCTTCACTTTAGTTTTGCCCATCAACATAGCTGAGCATCTGTTACACTACTGGCCATTCGGCGACGTGCTGTGCAAAATTATTTTAAGCATTGACCATTATAATATCTTCTCAAGCATCTACTTTCTGACCGTTATGAGCATAGACAGGTACCTGGTGGTGCTGTCGACGGTGCGCTCCAAGCGCATGCCGTACCGCACATACCGGGCTGCTAAAATAGTCAGTCTGTGCGTGTGGCTGCTTGTGATCCTCATTGTGATGCCCTTCACGGTGTTCGCAGGCGTGTACATCAGTCCCGAGAGGAAAAGCTGCGTGCTGAGTTTCCCCAGCCCTGAAAGTTTATGGTTCAAAGCGAGCCGGATATATACCCTCATTTTGGGCTTCGCCATCCCGGTGTCTACATTTTGCATTCTTTACACTATGATGCTGTACAAATTAAGAAACATGCGGCTGAACACCAACGCCAAAGCGCTGGACAAAGCAAAGAAAAAAGTGACTATAATGGTGTTCATCGTGCTGGCCGTGTGCCTGTTCTGTTGGACGCCGTTCCACCTCAGCACCATCGTAGCGCTGACCACGGACCTCCGGACCACACCGCTTCTTATCGGGATTTCGTATTTTATCACCAGCCTGAGTTACGCCAACTCTTGTCTGAACCCATTTCTTTACGCATTCCTCGACGACAGCTTCAGAAAAGCCTTCAAGAAAATGTTAGAATGTAGACCTGCATGAATGTAACCAACTTTGAATCAACTTACAACTACATTGGGTTCAGTGTGTCCAGTGAGCAGCTCGTGTATAGGCACTAATGCAAATTAACTAGATTTGTGTTGTCTCAGCCACTTCTTTTCTCTTCTTACACAATAAGAACATTCTTTTCCCTGCAGTAAATTCAAGAATGAGCGTGTGTCTCCCTCTCGTGCTTCTCAGTCGCCTGTGCTTTCTTTATAGTGAAATAATGGGACTGAAATATTTTGAAATGTACTGTACATTGAAACATTAATGTCTGCCAAAAGGGCCTTAGAAACTGCAATTAGCGAACTATTAAAACTGCGCTAGCACTGCTGACGTCACGGCATCATGTGCTCATGTATATATTTGTATAGTCCTATGGAGCATCATCAGAGTTTTTCTCTTTCGGAATGAATATAATGTAAAGCGTTTATGTTCGCGTTTATCAAGAGGTGTTGGTTTAATAATACTTTAATACGCTGAAATGCTGTGATGCGAGCTTTGCTGGGATTCAAATTTGATATCATGCAGACCAACAAAACGAAGCATACATGTAACATTGCTTTTTCAATAGATGTTGTAAATAAAATGAAAGAAATCAGTTGATCATTTCTTTGGAGGTTGTGGTAGATAAATACTGTTACTCCAGCAAGTCGTCAACGTTTTAAGCATCATCTTGGGCATTTCACCACAGGGGATGTTTTTGATAATGAAGGTAATAAAGCAGATGTTGCTAACATTCACATGGCCTCTAATGATGACAGGTAGGTTACATAACCACTTGAAAAATGGAAGAATGTCTAGGACATCCACACATCTAAACATATGACTTCATCTGTTCTTTTAGTTAAATGTGGAGCTTACGGTAAGAGATGACAGAAGTTCTCTTATGATGTCTTTGCCAGGACTAGACGACAAGTTCCTTCATTACGAACTCAAGTGGAACAATAACACAGCATTCTGAAACATTCAATGGAGAAGTAAAATCAATTATTGACGTAGCATTGGGTCACGTGATCGACCGAGCAGTGTCTTGGCAACCTGCTAAACAGACATTTACATTACATTTACATTTAGTCATTTAGCTGACGCTTTTATCCAAAGCGACTTACAGGTGGGGTAGGCAATATAAGCAATTGGGACAGCATAAGTACAAAAAAAGCATAAGTGCAATAAAAAAAGAGGACTGGTCTCATATAACCTAACACAGTAAACAGAACCATTCATTATTTTTTTATAGAGTAGAGAAGAAAATAGAGTTAGAACAGATCAGTCAGATGTTGACGGAAGAGTTGTGTTTTCAGACGTTTCTTAAAGATGGCTACAGAATCTGCAGATCTTGAAGCAGCAGGCAGATCATTCCACATAAGAGGAATAGATCCAGAAGATGCGTGAGAGATTTTTTACCTAATCAATCAGACATTCCCTGATTGATATGACATTCCCAGGAAGCAAACCAATTGATTTAACGTGGAATCAACTTGTTTTATCATGTAATCAATTATCAAAAGTATTGTTTAGAGTCTTCAAGAAGGAACGAGGTGCTGTAGTATTTTTCGCAAAAAAAGTTTCTCCTAAAACACGCCACCTGGCGGTATAGATTTGTGGTATTGGATTTGTGCGCGTTTCTGCTCGTATTGTCACCAGGCAGAGACGCGCTCGACACCTCGAGGGTGTACGTGCGCTGGATCCGGTCCCTTCACAGTATATCAATCTCAGATTTTGTTACTACAATAAAACGGTTGTTATTTGTTGTTCAAGAGATACATTCGTCAACGGTTCCAAGATACATAACATGTAAAAAAGATTAGAGCAATATTTTTAAAGCCGTTGATTTATCTGATATTTATTGGATTATGATTTTGCAGAAGTCTAGTGGATGCGATGGTATATAGCAAATTCAACGACTGTGTATCAACTTTACAAATGCATGAAACGAGGAGACACGTTCTCTCGGTAACTGCGCGCAACAGACAGCAGAGGGCAATGCGCGACCACCTTTTCTGCTTATATCGGTCTTTTCAAATATAGATGGTAGCCTACTTCAAATGTAAATTGCTCGTCACATTACCAACGTTTGCAATAAACATAAAATATTATATACCTATAGAGCCTACATATATATAGGTACCTGTTATCTTTATTTCTGCGTATGATGCTTGGAGGAAAACGACCGCATTTAATATCTAATATAAGCTTTGTTATATTACATTAAAAAAAGCTTAGTTCACAATATTGTTCCCCAGCATGTCTTGCCCTTTACCTGAAAAGCCAAATATATGCCTATACCACTTCGTGTAGTTATCAACAGTTCCTTTTGACGCTAGATGGCGCTCGTTCATCGCCATCTTTTTGCTTTGCACCATTGAACACCTGTTGTCCCGTTTGATGTTTTCCAACGACAAACTACCACGTATATTATTATAAATTGTCTCTACGTTTGAGCAGACTGGCAGGCATTAAACAACGCCCAAGAGTGATCCGCATCCTTATAATTTTGATGTCTCCAAGACTTTTAAGATTAAAAGCCTTGCTGTTGCCTCATGTTACATTGTGATAGTGATCAAGTCACATTGCTGCAATTGACTTTGTGACACTCAGTTGAGCTCTGTTGCAAACACTGGGGTCTGCTGGTCTTTGATTTGCCTGTCACCTGCATCTGAGATTGAAGTCTCTCCGCATCCTGTGACCACAAGTCAAACACGCGTAGGGGCACCCTGTCAGAAACTTCAATTATGGCCCCATCCTCTGCAGCCTCGCAAATCAATGACATGCTGTTGAGGAGATGCCTATCCTGTGGGAGAATGTGTCTGTCTGCGATAAAGAAATGGAAAGCCATGACAAACGTGATCTCATTATACTTCTGTATGTTTTGATGTGTTCAAAATGTTTATTACAGACTGATGATTTGAAAGTATTGTTTCCTTAAGTAACATGAAACACAGAAATAGTTTTAACACGCATGATATTTTACATTTCGTGAAGATCATGTTGCTTTAGTGTAGGTGAAAGTATCGTATTTGAGCACTGAAATCAATAAAGTACCAGCAGGTTACAGCAGCTCACAGCATGTTTTATTTTAAAGGTGGGGTCTAACATGTATTCTGACTTCTTTACAATATTAAACGTGCTGGCTTCTCATGCTCGACAACTTGTCAAAAAAGTTGGACGTATGACGTAGGATTTTTGAGCTCAATGCACTCCCCCTGCGTTCGTATAGGTTCCTGAGATTTTTTTTGAACATGAAAATCCGTTTCGTTACAACTTTTCATAGTCCCTTATTGGACAACTAACTGGCCAAAGCATGCCCATGCATCAACCTCGCAGATCGAGCAGAAAGCGTACACCCACGCATCAACCAGGGAGAGCGGGAAAAGGAGCAGGCGCACACACCAACCAGCTGGACCAAGAGAGAGAGAGAACACTGCGTTTCCTAAGTTCAGCTGTGTTAAATTTGTTCACTGAGTAAGTGAAATTGAGTCATATGTCTGTGTTTTTTTTGTTAGCAATGAGTGCGCACTTGCTTTAGTTCCACCCCCCAACCACACGCGTGCAGGATGTCGTCTGTTTACGGAAATAATCGTACATCTGTGTCTGCCTTCAATAAATGTGATCAAACCAAAGACTCTTTGAAGATACAAAGTATTCATTACTACTCTATAGGTGACGGGTCGGGAATTTTAAACAAAGAGCCATTTTTCAAGTTTTGGTAATTGTAAAGCAGTCATTGCAGAAACTACTATATATATTTTCAAAAATGTATGTTTTTAATTGTGCATTACAATAATATCTAACTGCAGTTGGTTTGTTTTGATTCAAGTCATAATAACTCAATAATGCAGCTAACTAACACAATAAAAACAAGATAACATAGTAAAAAGTATGATTTTTGAAAATGTAATCTCATTTTGGAACCAAATTCTTCATTCAATTAAACTTAATTATATCTAACATTCAACAATTTAAAAAAGGGCACATTACTATAGAGCTGATCCTCACAAAATACTACATATGTGTCTTCATATGTTCGACTTTTTGAAATGCTGCTGATCGATAGGCAGCTCAGATGTTTTTCACTGTGATGTCATACACCGTTCGGTCTGCGCAGCACCTCATAAAAGTGAACATACAGTAACTAGTATCGTGCTAATAGCTTTGTAGTTCAGTTCGTTCTTGGTCAAGACACTTACACACCGGCATTGAAACTCCTCTGTCAACCTTGACAGCTGTATGTATGGACTTCAGATGATTCATATGCGAGAAAGACTGCTCACACGAATATGAGGACACAGCGCATCAATACTGACGCCTCGCAGTTTGCTTCCATCTGCTCACCAGATACTTTGCTGCATAGTGTATTTTTAAAACTTTTTACAAAGTTATTATAGCGAGGCAACAAGTTCTGTATGATAGGCCGCAGAGAGCTGTAACTATAACAATAAAAGCATCACGCTCGCTCTTCTTTACTCCTCGCGCTCAGGGTAGCTTGAATCTGGGCTGCGGGTGCAAGAGGTTGCCATAGAAACGTTGTTTGCCTTTGATTATTGTCGTGACGCTTGAGCATAGCACTGCATGCGTGTATTTGCCAGGACAACCTGAAATATTCATTGTAGAATGTTTGTGACAATCAAATGATGTTGAAGGGAAGACACCTGGCGAGACACATGATTTTTGAAAAGAGCCACATGTGGCATGCGAGCCATAGGTTTCCGACCACTGCTATAGGTACTCAAGATTAATATGAGATTGGCAGAAACTGTGTGTGTTGCATCTGCTTTATAAAAGTATCTCAAGCATGTCTCTTAACATCCTCTTCTGAAAACATCTGAACACATCTTCAGGAGACAATTCGTGTTTTATGCCATATCATCTGCCAGCTGCCTCCATTTAATTTCTTGTGGATCAAAATATCATGCTCTTGTTAATATGCAATCCTGCAGTCTACTTATACAGCTACAAAGAAAACTGACAAATGTTCTCAAGTATGCGAACCGTCACTGGCCAATTATAAGCCTAAGTGAAACTGGTTGTGCCCAATAGGGACTCTAAAATCAATTGCACATTTCTCTGATGTCTGGACTGACTCACACTGCCCACATGCAGATGTGGTTTAATAAGCGTCCAGTCTGTCTGGCTCACATCCATTCAGAGCAATTAACAACTCAGCAGTAATGTGGCATTGATTCGGCTCCAAACAAAGCAAATTCTCCTTTCAGCAGAAAAATGCCACATTTCAAGGAATAATCATTTTAAAAGGTTAATAACAAACTTTTGTGTCAACAACTCATATGCACTTCATTTTTAAAGACTGATAGAGATCTTTCTCGTCTCCTGGTGTAACATTTGCTTCTGCCTTCTGTCTATTGATCAGGAACAACTTATTTAAAAACAAAATTGATTACCAACTTACAAACTGTTCTATGGCGAGGCAATTTGCCCTTCACCAAAGAAGACAAATGAGCTTTCCTGTAACTCCATAATGCATAAGGATTACAGTGTTGCCATGGAACCCAAAACCAATTGCGGTTCATGTTTTTTTCACTGCAAGTTTGTTTATGAAATTGGAAGAAACCATGACTATGTTACTGCAGCATACACACTGTAAAAACGGTAATGTTTGGAATTTTGACACAACGTCAAAATTAGAGAAATAGACCGCAAATCTGGTTCAAAATAGCATAAAATTAAATTGCATTTAACATAACTTTTATTTAACTTTTATTTCTGTCCTCCCAGCTGCCGGCATATTTTTCAAAGAAAACAAATAAACATTTGATAAGCATGTGGCTTTCTTGTAGCTCAGTGGTTAACGCATGGCGCTAGCAATGTGCACACACACACACACAAAGAGAGAGAGAGAAACTCATCTGCCCTCAGGTAAGGTAAAAATAAAAGAGTCTTTGGAGTGAGAAACAAATCTGATCTTAAGAGGTGCATGGTTCCTATACTTTCCCCAGAGGTCATGACTGTGTGTGTTTTAACACTTTTTCACTGAACGTATAAAATGGGGTGATCGCACTCAAAGAACCGAAATATCCATGAATTTCAAGATGTTCTTGATATATGTTATTTTGTCAAACTTTAAATCCCCTTCCATTACCATGTTTTCCATGATCGTGGGAATTTCTCCCCTTTTTTACACCCTCCTGACCTATGTGCAGACCCTAGATGCAACAAATACCTCCACACCAGAGAGAAGAAATATGTCTCCCCGCTGACCTCTGAGTTATGGTGGTTGTCTCCGACTCCTTCTGCTTTTCTTTGGGATATGAAGGTGTTTGTGAGTATGTGTGTGAGAGGCCACATACGTATTAGTCTGCAATGCTTTTTATCACCCCACATGTCTTCTCGCTGTCACCGCATAGCTGATACAAAGACATTTGGCTAGAGGCGCCGTGGGACACACACACCCACACGCGCAATCAGCACAAACACAAGTAAGATTTACATCAGCCTATCCATCCGTGCAGGCCCTTCATTGCCGGATGGTATCCAGACCCCCACGATCCCCGGTCGATATTATGACATACCAAAGCAGAAGTCACAAACTGAAATATTAAAACACAGTTAAAATGATTGGATCAAGAAATTGCTTAGTGATGGGAATGAGGAATACGGAGCGATCCTTGCTGAGGCAAAGGTTGCACCACCAAACTGTAGCATGTGCTAATGAGAGGAGTCGAGAGTGCTAGTGCACTAATGAAATGGCCTCGTGTGATTGGCTGAGGGTGGCACTTGAATAAAATATCTTCTAGAAGGATGAAGGTGAAACCTTTTTTCATTCTGGTAATGTAGGACTTCTCTGCTGGTTGTGCATATCAAGCAGGGATGAAGCTCTATGTTATTTATTGTCACTTCTCAGTCAGGTGAATAATTCATTTAACATCGATACACAGATTAATTATTGGTTTTGCAGAATTCGTCATTTATATTTATTCACTTGGCAGACACTTTTATCCAAAACACATGGCATTCAAGCTTAACATGTTGTCTGTGTGTCCTGGGAATTTAATCCATCACAATGACATCATTTGCACCAAACGTAATAAAGGGATAGTTTACCCAAAAATAAAAAGTGTGTCATCATACATTCACCCCTGTGTCATTCAAACCCTGTAAATGATTCTCTCTTCAAAAAGCAAAAGATATTTTGAAAAACGTCTCCGTTTTTTGTCCATAGCAGCGAATGGGGGCCTAGGTTGTTTGGGAAAAATTCTTCAAAATGTTTTCTTTTGTGTTCTGTAGTAGAAATAAAGCCATACAGGTTTGAATGAAACGAGGGTGAGCAAATGAAACATAATGGAAATGTAACTGATATAATGATAGATCAAGTGAATTAATAAGCACTTCAGCATTCTTCTCAATCTTTTGATTTTGAATTCAAAAGCTTTTTCAATATCTGTACTTATTCCACTAATGCAATTTCTTCAGTTTCAGATAATCAAACTTTAAAATGCATGTATAGATCTCAGCTCAGTTGCCACTTCACTCCACTCCGCCCAACCCTGTTCTGTCAAATCACATTCAATCTTACAATACACTTTATGCACGAAAAAAAGGAAAGATGTGGATGAATTGAAACCTAATCTATGTCTACATATTTAGTGCTTTCAAGGCAAAGAAATCAATACTTATTGTTCAGTCTTTCTTTTCAGTTTCAGTGTTATCAAACTACAGCTGAGCAATGAATGAACAATGAACATTCAATGGAATCCTTTTGAAAGAATCTTCTAGATATCCACAAAAGCATTGAACTGCATACAGCGGTAACAAGTGAAAAGGAATTTCCCCCAGATATCATTTATTTCTAACAGTGTCCATGAACGTGATTTTAAAATATTAGTCGCAAAGCAAATGTATAAATGTCAAGATAACATCAAAGGCAAGTTCATTTAACTTTTATCTGCATTATAACTTTGGTATATTCAATAGCAGCAGACGTCAGTGAGTCAAACAGGGTGTCTTTATAATTTAATTCCACAGTGCAGTTTACGGCAACCACAAGAAAAAAGATGAAGGAATCATCAATGCAAACACTCTTTCTGATGTATGATAGAAATACAAAACCTACAATCCAGACCATCAATTCTTACATCTTAATAACTGATAATGAACAACTCTAAAATCTTAAAATATCCCTTTTCATAAAGGATACATCACATTTCTTAAGGCAGCAAATTATAACAGTAGAATTTAGGTTTTCCCCAAGTCTTCCTTTGTTTTCTCTAGTCATGTCAGCTACCTATATTTGTTCTGGGGTGCACTGAATCATGAAGGCTATAAAATAGATGTTGTTGGCGTGACCTTTAAAAAGTTCCTGGAAGAAAGCATTCCTTTAAGGACACAATAATTACACAGACAGTGAATGATGTGACTGAAAGCATGTTCTTCTGAATAATGTTACCTGTTGTATTGCAACAATTCTTTATCTTGCACTTAACTTTCACTACTTTATGTTTCTTTCCACGCCGATTACATTAAAGTCTGATTGATGGTATGGTTATCACTGTGCCTTAAGATTTTCACTGGTTTATTCTATAGTGGTTATAAAAGTAAAAGTGTCAAACCTGTTATACAATTATTGGATAAAATATATGCAAGGATATACACAGAACTCATGTATCCTGAATCAAACTAATGATCTTTGAATGTTTATTGCAATGCTCTTCCAGTTGAGCTGAACTGATCATATTGTTTAATAAACCGGGTTTTCATTTATATTTATTTTGAATAGCACTAAATCAACAGTCTGTTACTTTCTGATATGGGGTAAATAGATTGACAGTCACTATTAAAAACATGAAGATCCTGTTTCACAGACACGGCTTATTTTAAGCCAGGAGTCTGCCTTAGTGGAATTAAGATATTTATGTCGCTTTTATAGAAATGCCTTAGAAGAATACATTACTGGTCTGCATCTTGAGACAAACAATGGCACTAATATATATTTTAAGAAATTTCAGGGCAAGTTATATTCAGTTAAGACAGGTCAAACATTCATTTTAGTCTTAAGCATTGTCTGTGAATCTGGGCTCAATTGTGCTACATTTTAGTTTAGATACGGCTATAACAATTTATAAATGTTATTTATTGATTATATTTAGCATACAAACTGACAAAGTGTTACAGCTTTGGGGTAATATCATAGTACATTCTGTTCCAGTTACAATATCAATTTAACGTACCAAACACAAATTAGGAAAAACAATATTTATTCTACCTCACCTTCCCATTAGTGGTGAAATACTGTAGGGCAATTTATGTCAGCAAGAGTTAATATACTTAAACATTCTCTGCTCCTACAGGGAGGATTTATAATATCTCCCAAAGTTTCACAAACAATGCAATGCAATAAAATACATATAGATGTAAAAAGTAAATAAAAACATTTATAAAATATATCAATGCTCGAAGAGGAAGAATTAGGAAAGTTGTGGCAATATTTCCTCTGGCCATACAACAACGACATTCCAAAGTAATGGAACCATAAATTATACCACGTCATATCTAAACAAACATCTACTAGAATCCACGAAAATGAAAGAATGCACGAACACATAAAATATTTAGATTATCTTTAATGTGCATCATTATGCACACTTTGTTTCCACTGTTTTGTCTGAACTTCCATACTCTGCCATATGCAAACGCCGCCGCTGCATTAGGGACCTCTACATGAGGTTAAAAATAGACAGGGGGGTCCTTTAAATATCTAGAATATTCATAATGAAAATAATCTACATTTTGTGCAGACAAGATACTGTTAATATTGTGAATTCATTATTTGCAATAAGTCTATTACGTCCATTTTTAGGTGACTTGTGCACCCAAGAATGGTGGGGACCCCATGAGACGATTCAATCCAAGCACTCAATACATCTTTCTTCATATATCAAAGCCTTGTTTTATAAATAGAAAGAAATAACAAGAAAATAAGTTCTTAGAAAGCTTGGAAAGTTCTAGCGGCTCAATTTGAAGAAGAGTAGAACCACATCAAATCAGCAGGCAGTCTGCACTCCTCTCCCTTTCACTTGGATTCATGCTGCCCTCTTATTATAGGATATAGAAATCTAATACCTTCTGGCTATTTTCCACGCTTTACACATCGGCTCTCATTCTGGAAAGGAAAATCATAGCTTTATCCCAATATATATAGTATATCACCTTGGAAGACAAAGCCTTCTTTCGTACCAATCAATAAACTTCTGGCACATATAGAAATGAGCTCTAGATCATCCTCCTGGTAATAGACTTTAAATCTAGTGCTGTTCTTGGACACTAAACGGTTTGATGGCAAAGTGGTTAGGTAACGTTTCTTATAAAAGGTTATTAAAATAATTTGTGAACATAGCAGAAAACCACCTGTTTATTCTCAAAGCAGAAGAGAAATATGAGCTGTTGACACAACATAGTGACGTGTTTAAAGAAGAAAGCAACATCCTTTTTTCCATCAGCACATTAATTCACAATTAGTGTCCATACTATCCATTCTACAATGCTCCCTATGCTGGCAAAGTTTCAATGCCAAATTTTTGTCAAAAATCACCATTTCTAAACAGGCATTCTCTTGGGGATCCTTAAACAATCATTGAGAAGTTATACAAACAGTTATTCACATTTTAGAATACTATAGAAACTATTTGCATTTGCGCTCCCGTTTAATGTCACTCTTTAATAAACAAATATACAGTAATGATATTTTTAACATAAGTGGGATTAAATGTGAAATGGATGCATTTTGTAAGCTTACCAAAATACTGAGAGACAAACAACAGTGGAAAATAAAACAAGGACTAACAAGTGAGTTTTTATTATTATTGGAAGGGAACATATTATTAATTCACCCTCAGGGTGAATTGCCTCCTGGTGTCTATTACCATCTTTAGAAATGAATGTGGATGTGTTTTACTAAAAAACATTCCATCGCTGCAGAGACTACTGAGATGTATTCTGCTCTGCATGTGACCAGATGTAATGAGAAATGTCAGCCTGCTGTCAAGTTCTTTAAAGCTAGCAACAGTCTTCATCACAGATAAACAGACACACACAGGCACGCGCGTGTGCGCACACACGCACGCACACACACGCACACAAACACACACACACACTGCAAGCTAAGGGCTATTGCCACTCACTTCAAACAGAAACTTTAATAACAAGCGCTCAATGAATCACTTACTCTTTTATTATTCATCTCTCTCTCTCTCTCTCTCTCTCTCTCTTTACTGCAGTGCGGAGGCAGTCTCTGCAGTCCCAACATCTCTCTCCATCAAACCCCAATCCCCCTCTCTAACCACAGCTCAAACCCTTTACAGTAATACATCTCTACACCCCACATCTCCACCGCATCGAGAATACAACAATAAATAGATTTTCCGAAAACCTGATTTATTTAGAGGCTGAAAATTACACTGTAAATGTTATAACAGTAAACCTTTAATGCATTTTTGAGGTCTTCATAGCAGGTTATGTTTCTATGGTTCTGTTCAGTCTTTCTGTATAACATGCTCTTGATTTTTACATCTAAATCCAAAGCCAACTGAATAAGTTCCATGAACAAAATGAAAATAATACTCACATTTTAGAATAGGACGGTATTATGGGGAAAGCATAATAAAGAATAATTAAAATGATTATATATGCAAAAAACAAATAAGTTATATTTTTAGCGGTTTCACTGGGACAGGACAGTCTAAACCTGACAGGAAAGCGTTGGGCAGAGCTAGGGGAGCAGCTTTGGCAAAGGACTCAGATGGCCATTACCGCAATAGCGATGTTGTTGCGCTAAGTATAGGGCCATTGGCAGCGATTATGCAATAGACTATATGGAAGTGTGGGGATGACGTACTTTCGCTAAAATCTCAGCCAGCTATGCCACTTCCGCTCTCATAGCACTGAGAAAATGTGCATTTACTAAAAGAATTTCAGTGAACCAACAGCACTGCAGCTGCATAAGCGCCTCTGTGATCAAGCCTTGAGTAGTGCAAATGTTTGCTTAGCTTTTTTCAGATTTGTTTATGTACACTTTATAAAAATCTGTAAAAAACTGATAAATTACTAGCAGAAAATAACCAGTACACTTTCCCTTATTTTATGGACATTTCTGTTAATGCTAAAATTTGATTTAATTTAGTGCAAAATGTCAAATACAGGTAAAACAACTGTAAAAATAATATCTTTACATTAATACATATTGTGACCTTTTCTTTAACTGCATCTGAAAATGGATAGCCTGGAGTGTTTCTCTTTTTTGGTTGTTGATGTATGATGTAGCGTTTGAGAAAAAGGCGAGATCGTGCGAAGAGTTTATTATTTTTAATACATAAAATGACCATCACCCTCGCACACCTGAAGTTAATCGATAAGTGCGTAGAATAATGACCAAATCAATTCCCAAAATATAGAAAATACTATGATCCCGAACATTAGTCTTATAAACATATAAAAAAGTTGTTTTCAGTCGCATTACCTTTATCGGGTACAACAACAGGTAATTTTTAATTAAAATATATAATATAGTGTTTAGCATTTTAGCTTTCTGTTATTAAAGCTGCAGAGGGTGCTGTGCCACTAGTGACACTAAATGGAATTGCAGAAAAAATGGTTGCTTCCAAACAAAGTTTATTATATTTTACTAAAACTGAAACTATTAAAATGTTTAAAATTAATTAATTCAAATAAAATATGAACCTAAGTAGTATTTGAAAATGAGAAATGTTGCCTCAGCAAAAAAACAAAATAGTTTGAGGCACTAAAATAATTAAATTAAAATAGAAAACTAGACTAACTAAATCTGATATAAAAATACATTTTAAATAAACGTATTTAGCAATATAATAACTAAAGCATGTAAAAAATGTCTTTATTTATTATCTCTTTATATTAACATGAAAACTACATATATATATATATATATATATATATATATATAAAAAGCTTATTCAAAATATTCAAAATCTGCAATAAAATAAACCAAATAACAAAATCACCCCACCCCATCTTCCATTTTTTCGCCAACCTCACCAAGATCACATGTCGGATTATTTCAGTAAACTCAAGGCTTTAAAAGAGTAGTGGAGCTACTCACCAAATGGGGTAATTACATCTGCACATAAATCAAAAGTGACAGAGAAGCTCCTAACAGCACACCTTTATACTCCTATGTCAGACACTACACTTGCTTGAAGCTCCAGGGAACTACACATAGCCCTACACATAGCCCTTCCCCCATTAGTCTTGCTGAAGAGATGCATCTTAGGGCAAAAGAGAGAGTAAAGATTCATTTTCATCCCATACCAGTCTGATCCAATCAGCACTCACTGACCATCTACTTCCCCTCACAGAGGGAACAGATGACATCCGGACACTGGTTAATGTCATTGCCTTTGTGCAGTTGTGCTAATAGAACGATAGCTGCCTGCAGATGACAGGAAGTGCCTTTGAGAGGGGAGGGACATGAAATATCCTGAAACACTAAGAATCACCGTCCTGTATAAAAGCGAATTAAATGATGTCTGTGTGAACGAGTAAGTGAAGTCAAACAGCTTTTCTGTTCTCGAAATAGTTACAAATATAGATCATAACCACAGTGACAGTGCATGATGTCTCATTAATAAATGAGTCAGGACACAAGCTCATCCATCAAGTCACCAGATTCATAAAAACATGAGAAATGCAATGTAAAACAGTATTTACAATTATGCCTCTTTTAAGTACAAGGTCACCATGATATCAAAACTGACCATGTGTTAGTTCACCCAAAAATACAAATTCAAACTCACCCTCTTTTCATTTCAAACCTGTGTGACTTTCTTTCTCACAAAAGAAGCTATTTTTCGGCACCCATTCACTTCAGTTGTGTGGTGACTAAACCAGTGCAAGTGAATGCGTGCTGGTTAACAACGTTCTTCAAAATATCTTCTTTTGTGTTCTGCGGAAGAACAATGTCATAAAGATGAGTAAATGATAAAATACATTTTTATTTTTGGGCGAAGAATAACTTTAATTTACTTTTATACACTTGGCAGACACGTTTACCCAAAATAACGAAACACCGTGAACATAATCCCACACAGATTTTTAGGACCAGGAAACACATATTTTTACGAGCGCACACACACACACACACACGTAACAGAGGAGATGTTATTTGAGTTGTGTGTCACGCTAATGCCACTTGCAGACTTATTAAGCTGTTCTCCATGGTGACGATGAGTCATTCACTGGCTCCAGACCCTTTGCCGTTGTCACTGTCAACCCCAGCTTTCAGGAAAATAAATAAATAAATTTTAAGTTACATCTAACGATAGGTTATATTAAGTTCACATCATGTCCAAATCTCCGACATCACTTCCTTTGGAGACCTA
Organism: Triplophysa dalaica; assembly: GCF_015846415.1. Lineage (NCBI taxonomy): Eukaryota > Metazoa > Chordata > Actinopteri > Cypriniformes > Nemacheilidae > Triplophysa > Triplophysa dalaica. The sequence continues at coordinate 9,034,826 of NC_079561.1, read as the reverse complement.
TTCTTATACTTTATGTTTTATGTACCCAGTAATATTTAATGACCATATCTTATGCATACTGTTTATTGACTGCCCAAGTGTGAGTAATGGTGGTCTGTCACAGCCATATTTACCTGTGACCTCAGTTATATTTATCACACGTGAGAAAGTCTGACAGACCATTTTCATAAGACGCATGAAGCACAGTCAATGTTCCTATAACTCATTAATGGCTGACGTTTAGACAGCAGCGGTCACAACGAGACCATATGTCATTCACATATACCCTTCTGCAAGACACTCTGAATATATTTTCTTCCTCTGCATCATGCCATCTACCAGAATTCATGTCATTGCCCACAATTCATCACACAAACATTCATATAGTCAATATTCATAATTACCTCACCAGCCGAATCTCATCTTAGAGAGGCTGTTCTTTACTGACGTGAAGCATGTATTGCTTCCTTTTGGCTATTCCTCTCCTAAGCTATTTTATTTTATATGCAATTTATGTCTATATTTATATTTTCCTTTTTATATTTTAAGGTTGGCTTAGTACTAAATACCAACCCCCCCAAGTCAGCACTAAAAAAAACAAAAAGCTATTTAAGGGACATTAAAGCAACGTTTATAAAAACATAACACAAATAATAATAATAAAATATTTGTCTGTTACTGTTTGTTTTGGGCAATATTTTTAACTATATTTTTATTATATTCTTTACAGTTTGTTTTTGACTGTAGACCAGAGTTATTGGTTTTGTTTTATGTTCATTTTAGTTAATTTCTTAGCAATTTTGTTAAATATTTATATACTACTATATTTATATACTACTTTAATACTACTCTATTTATATTTACCTCTTTATATTTTAAAGTTGGCTAAGTACTAAAAACCGACCCCCCCCCCCCAAGTCAGCACTAAAAACAAAAAGGTATATTTTAAGTAACATTAAAGCAACTTTTATAAAAACATAACAAAAATAATAATAATAAAATATTTGGCTGTTACTGATTGTTTTGGGCAATATTTTTAACTATATTTTTATTATATTCTTTACAGTTTGTTTTTGACTGTAGACCAGAGTTATTGGTTTTTTTGGAGTACATTTTTATTTGATTTCAATAACCAGAAGCTTCTTCTAAGTTTTAATTTTAGTAAACAAAATAACCTTGCAGACACATTTTTTTAATTCGACTGTGAGATGTATAGTCAAAGCTGTACACGCACACACACACACACACACACACACACATCTCCTCTGTTATAGAAGGGGATAAACTAAGCCGTTGTTGGGGATAAAAGGGACATAATCTCCTCTCCCTCCCTGGACAGTTCTCTTATTCAAGAACTAAAGTGTTCATTTTCTTGTTAAGAGTTTGAACCTTGAAAAAAGATTCCCTAAAGGTTTTCACACAGAATAAACAAATCTTAAAGACAGATCATGAGCGGATTTCAATGTGTATGTCTCCACTTTTGTATTTTAAGAGGCCATGCTTATGCAGGTATGCTAATTGACGATGCGCACACATTATCCGTCTGATGAAATAGATATCATCCGCTTTGGCATGGGTATAGGGATTGCAGGCAAAGGCGAAAGCAATTTATTTAGTCCACATCTGCAGAGGTCAAGCAAATAAAATTGCAAATTGATTTCCTCTCCATAATTGGGAAGCATTGTGTGTGGGGGAGAAGCAGATGTGGTGTCTCTAAACACTGCCAGATTCAATAAGCGTCAAGCAGGACTTTCTTGTGTCCACTGCGGCAGAAAACACTTATGGCTTCTGAAGAAGACCCTTCAGGTGGTCGCAGAGAAAAATATACACAGATACAGACAGATCTTGGTAGGAGAGAGCTTGTGTATAAAGCTCTAATAGGATGTGCCTGTTTGAGGCTGTCACACACGAGGGCCTTCTTACTGTGTGATAGTGGCTTGATTGTAAATGCATCCAAAGGCTTTTAAAGCAAAAGTGCTCATTTTGTAAGTGCAGGTGTGTGTGGATCAGCTTTGCCTCCATTGCGCAGGCTAGATATCACTTTAGTGGTTGTAAATCCTGAAATCACCAACCGTATGGATAGTAGGCCTACATAATACACAGTAAACTCAATAATAATGTCGCAGAGAATGTTTAAATATCCAAATGGGTTTCTGTGGTTACAACAGGTGCAGATCCAGGGTCACACAATATAATAAATCATTAAATAATTATATAACTTCTAACAAAAATTAACAAAGGGAAAAGACATAAAATATACAAAAAATATAATTAATGCCATACAGAATGATAGGGGTACATTTTACATTGGACATAAAGACATTTTTTTCAGTTTAGGGTTAGCATTCACTTCAACCAGACTCTTTATGCTATACTTTACTGACATTTTTGAAGTAGGTCAGTGGATTGAATAAAACTACTGAAAATTTGGACAAGACAAGAGCACATGCCAGCACATGCTACACTGAAGGAGAAATACAGTGACCGAGAGAAAGAGAGTTTATGATTAGATGTTGAAAGAAAGGGGCGAGACGGAGAGAGATGACCCCTAGATAGATTGAGGTGAGAAACATGAGTGGCATTATTCATAAATCATGATGGTTAAGTGAATTGCAGTTCATAGACTGAATTAAGTGCTCTAGCCTATTTTCATCTAGCCGACTTCAGCCCATACTGATTGTTTACGTTAGTATACAGCATACAAACATTTAATGCATAGAGTGTGTTTTGTATCGTGCCACATGTGTTATTGAATTGTGCTAAATGTCTAATGATTCACACAGCTTCTCACATTGCAAAGAAAAGTAATTAACACAACTTATACGTATGAACCATTAGTCCCTCTTTTATCCTGATCAACAGATGCCCGACAAAACGTTGCAAAATGTTTTTTGAATGGAAACGGTGCGGTTGAACACCCTGTTGTGATGATGCAAAAGTTGAACTATGGCAGCTGAGAAGGCCTTATTTTGTGTTCTTTTTGAAGTATTTCCGGAGCATGATAAAAAACATGTTTTGAATACTGCAAAATTCATGTCTTATATCATCAATTGTTGTGTATTCCGAGCTGCGGCTGATACATTTATAAACAACTTTACTTGTATCCATTGTGCGAGCTGTCTCTTTAATACCGCATGGGTCATATACATGATGTTGCTGATTGGGCAGACTTTCTCGAGTCACACCCAGCAAACAAAAGAAAAAGTATCTCAAACCCTGTTGCACACCATTTCCACCGTTTCAACCGCTATACTTTCGGTGCATCTCAAATGAGATATATAGCCCTACGAAGGGCCCTTCGGGAAGGGGACACCATACAAAACGTCACTCCAAATAGAGTAAAGATGACGTTTTTATGGTTCCTTTTGCCATGTAAATTTTAAACAGACAGGTTAAAAGATACAACTGCATTTTTCCCGCTAGTGTTAACACATCAAGAGCTTTATTCTTCGATGGGAGTAGGGCATATAGGGATGATCACTTCAGAATGGAACGCAGGGTTTGTTCTTCAGCTTCTTCTTGGGCAGTTGGCAAATCAGCTTATAGGTGCATTACCAATACCTTTCGGATTGGAGTGTGGATCAGAATTTATCTTGTGTATTGAAAGTTAATCCCTGATCTCTTCATCATTACAGTAAATAACTGTGTATGGTACACTAAGAATTCTGTATGCTCTTAATTCTGTGTACTGTGTAAGGTACAGTGGTTAATCAAGGTTAAACAGACATTATTACAATGTATTTTTTTTCTCATCACGGCAATTTCCTTCCTCTCCAGTGCATCAAGTGTAATGCCAGGTAGAGCGTGATATGAGGAAGTCCACAATACTATCCATAAAGACTAACACTTTCCACTTTCACACAGAGACTCTCCCATGTTTTATTCACTGGAGAGCTTGAAGTGTGCAGACCGGAGTATTAATGAGATTTAGGTGCTGTACCTGTAGATCTGAACTGCCTTCTTACTCTTTTATTCATGCTATCTCTCTTTCTCTTTGTTTGAGGAAGAAAGGGAGCCACACCAGTGTTGACTGGCTGTGTGAATCTATTAAATCGGAATGAGGACGATCTGTGTTTGAGTTTGCTGGAACAAATATAACCATTATGGATTATACAGAGGGATGCATGATCAAACAGTCAAACACGAGACACACGAACATGAACCACAAGCAAAACGTTCGTAGGGACTGCAAACACTGACGCAAAAAAAGGACATGCTAATCAGTTGACAGAACAGGAAACAAAAAGCTGTTGAGCCATATGAACAAAGTGATAGCATTACACAGACACATTTCAAATATTCAGAAAAATCATTCAGTATGGTGGTAGATCAAACATTTTTACATAGGCTGGGTAAATTGTGCATATCAGTGGTGTTCATGTGTCAAGAAACACGTGGTAGAACCCACTGCTAATGAACTAATTAGCAATCAATAACGAGGAAAACAAGAGGGCGGAATCAAAGAAGAGACCGGAGAGAGCATATGGATCGCCAATAGGAACAAAAATGCCTCTCTCCACATTAAGCAAGGAATCCTGTCATGATTCTGCCACAAGAACAAGAAAGACATGACATGATGAGGCAGAATCATGACATCATGTGGGTGCAATGGGGGCTCAAGCTGCCTCTGAAAATGTGCCCCTCTAGTGAGAGTAAAAACCTAAATTATAACCATTTTTTCAAATTACAATGCAGTTTTAAAATTGGCACTTACAAAAATAATAAAACATACAAAATCACATCCCTTGTTCAGAAGTCAGGTAGGAACTCATCGGTGCTTTCTTTGGCCAAGGCCCACCGAAGAGGCCATATGACTGACAGGTTTAGAGGCGTGGAAAATCCCCATAGTAACAGACTGATGTACATTCATGAACGTGTCAAAAGTTATCAGAAACAACAATGATTATAAATTTATGCCAAGATCCTTGCATGCCTTAAAGAATTAAGCTTTTTGTCGATCGTGATGAATTCTTATAGCAATAGTTGTAAACACTATAGCTTACTTAATTAGATTTGAAGGCTTTGTTGTTTCCAGGTGGACCGTTAAAGAATGCGACACGCACGTCTCCCGGAAACCCTGTGAAATTCAACCAATCATATGACGACTTCTACATTTTCTTAATTTTCTTTCGAACATTTTTCTTAATCGTCAAAAATATATTGTATGTTATTAAAAAAATGTATACCGTTATTATTTGAGGTAAAATAAGTTTAAATCAAGAATGATCTGAAATTAACAACATTTCAACACAACCTTTTCTCACAAATTTAAAGGCTGCTATTGAACTATTAAAGGTATACGTCATATTATGCGACCATGCATTACTCTACAGAGAGCTTACAAACTACTAGCTATATTCTGCCTTAAGACCTTGATGACTAATTAAGAGACATACAATAATTGATAAGATTCAAAATTACTCACATTTTCCCATAATCAAATGATGTGCTGCTTGTTTTGGTTTGTAAAGCGTTGGATATGTTTTCGTATTATATTTATTATGAATGCACATTTTAAGGTTCAACATTTTGGGATTTATGTGTTCATAAACTGTAAAATAGGTTGGATATTTTTATTAAAGAGACCTTTGAGTAAATAAGAACATTTTAAATGTTTGGTCAAACTGTTCTTTTAACATATCAACTTGCTGAAGGCATCTTAGCAGACAAGATCACTAACTCTGTGTCATGCCTGAGGAGACAGCAATTTTCAGCTTCTCATTTCATCAAATTAAAATGAATTACTACATAAAATTATAACTGCATTCCCCGAGGCTAAAGTGATCCTGCTCTGCGGGTTCTTCCAACCTAAAATAATGTAGTCAGAGTACCAGAATGCACTTTGTGTGGAACACCGTCATGTTTCTGCTAATATTGCTTTATATGATAAATTTTTTTTTTCATGCTAGCAGCATTTTTTTTAATAAACAACACAAAAACAGCCTATAACAGATTTAGTTTTCTTTAAAAACTTTATTATACTGTATAAAAAAAGTATGAGTGGCCATACTAGAGCGCATAAAGGCATTAAAGAATTTAAAGATTGAGAATCATATTGCACATAATTTAACCTGTTATTTTGTGTTTAGCATGAAAACAATGAGAAATGTCCAAAAAATTACGTACCCAACTGATAATGTAGATGATTAATATTGCACACTTAACACACATGACGACACGCTTTCATAACTTTACTGCCCAAACCATTAGACCTGTAGGGGGATGCATTTAAGGATTTCATTTTTGGCATACAGCGAAACGATAAAATCTAAGCAAAAGTACAGAGAGCTTTCTGTTATGGATCATTAAGCACATGCGGAGCGTGTTTCCTTGGTGGAACGATACTGTAACGGAAGCATTTAAACTCACTGATCTGTGACTGATAGAGCTGCATATACATGACGCAGGCCATGGGGAGACAGCTAAGCTGCTTTGGAGAGAAGATACAAGGCATATGGTATAAACGTCTGGCTTAGTTGCAATATTTGTTTGTGATTTTGTGGTTCCCTTATAATGTGCTCTTTATTGATACAGTTTGAATTGAGATTTGAGATCACAGATTATAAAGATTATACTGTGTCCTCTGAACTCATACACGAGGCAAATGCCAATGTGTTTAATTTGGTAATACATGAAACTGACAGTAGAAATTCAGTTGAAACAGCAGTGTAATAAAACAATCCTTAAGCAATGTGCATAAGAATCCAAAAGGCAAATAAAAGCTGCAAGTTGATGACCTATGCACCAGTGCCACCACCATCTGGTGGCTTCAGGAAAATAATGAATGTATTTAAGCAGATAAATTATTACGTATGCTAACATTTCGAAAATGAGTTTGATAATCAAAAATACATTTGTGCAATTATATATTTTTTATTACAAACTAAAATTGTATTTATGAAAATGTCTTTGTAGAATAATAAAAAACAGACAAGACAGGATCTCCTTTAAAAATCATCTCAGGGTGAGACCTCAAGAAATTTTGCACATTCTAGGCAAATGTTTCATGTAAATCAGGCCCTGATTTTTATCAAGCTTGAAGTTTGATGCAGGTTGAACATGTATGTTTGAGTTACAACAACTTACTGTTTCATAGCAGAAAACTGAAATTTGTATTGCTGCTATAGACAACTATAGACCTTTATCAACAACTCAAGATATTTGAGCAGTGCATCAAAATGGCTGACCTCCATTCAGAGCATAACAGATATAAACAGATCTAGTTGGATCTCATAAATATCATTGAAAATTTTGTGAAGAACAAAAGGAATAACAATGATAACACGGATATTAACACACATTTGTACATCACACAGGCAAGAAATTTAAATGTGCGTTCTGTGATGGACCTGTGGGGACGAACAGCTTAAATTTTTACATCAGCTATTTTTATAGTTGCAGTTCTTTTAAAAAATCCACAAGTGGGTCATGTGATTTCAGCACAACGTACACAGTCTCAAAGTGTGCATAAACATTATTTAAGCATTATTCTAATAATTGAGACGATATTGTGACAAACCTGGGCTGGTTTGTCTTTGTCAGGGTCCTCTGGCACACTCAATGGTGACGGCAAGACGTCGTTACTTTTGGCGGGTGGACTGACAGTGATGAGTGGCGTAGCCGGACCTAGGTCGTTGTCCACGCTACAAACTGTTGGTTCTTTTTTTTAATCCAGTTTCGATTGTGGATGATCAATCCATCGATCCATCTTCTTCCGCTTATCCGGGGCCGGGTCGCGGGGGCAGCAGTCTAAGCAGGGATGCCCAGACTTCCCTCTCCCTAGACACTTCCTCCAGCTCTTCAGGGGGGACACCGAGGCGTTCCCAGGCCAGCCGGTGGACATAGTCCCTCCAGCGTGTCCTAGGTCTTCCCCGGGGTCTTCTCCCGGTGGGACATGCCCGGAACACCTTCCCGGGAAGGCGTCCAGGGGGCATCCGGAAAAGATGCCCGAGCCACCTCAGCTGGCCCCTCTCGATGTGGAGGAGCAGCGGATCTACTCTGAGCTCCTCCCGAGTGACCGAGCTTCTCACCCTATCTCTAAGGGATCGCCCGGCCACCCTGCAGAGAAAGCTCATTTCGGCTGCCTGTATCCGGGATCTTGTCCTTTCGGTCATGACCCACAGCTCATGACCATAGGTGAGAGTAGGAACGTAGATTGACCGGTAAATCGAGAGCTTCGCCTTGCGGTTAAGCTCCTTCTTCACCACGACAGACCGGTACAGCGACTGCATTACTGCAGAAGCTGCCCCGATCCGTCTGTCAATCTCCCGTTCCATCCTTCCCTCACTCGTGAACAAGACCCCCAGATACTTGAACTCCTCCACTTGAGGCAGGAACTCTCCACTTACCTAATGTGGATGATGAAACGAGATAATGAATTGCAATTTGCAATCGTGAAATTATGAAATGCACGTAGCTTGCCTGTCCTGTGTGCTTTCCATATGTAAGTGTCTGAGCACGCTATATGAAACAACCAATCAAAATGCGACTTTGCCAAACATTATGTCCTTAACTAAATATTAATTTGTATTTTAACATCCACAGAATAAACTCAACACAGTTCACAAATGAAATTTATAAATAAGATGTTAAAACATCTCATTCCTTAAAATTCTAATTAATTTTGATCGCCCCGTGGGGCCTGCCCTGCCTCCTTTTGGGTTTAGGTTTCTGCTATAGGAAACCTTCCATATTCCCTCCACTTTTTTTTTTTAAATAACCTTTACTTACAATAAAATATACACCGTTTTACGTAAACCTCCAGTCTGTTTCTGTAATTTGAAATATTTATCACAAAACTATTTAAAATAATGTTGTCTTACAGCATACATGTATGTTGAAGGTAGCAGGAAGAGCACTTTGTTTAAAATTTTGTAGGTGGCGCAATTTTGCAATAGATGGTTTCAGCAGCAACATGTCACGAATTTGTAAGGGAAGAACCCAAACGCAAGCAGCAGTGGTGAAAGGGTTAACAGATTTATTACATACAAAACAAAACACCCACAAAGGGGAACACTAGGGACAGGACTAATGATAAAACAAAGCAAAACAATTCCCACGTGAGGGCAAAACAGGAGTTCAAGGAATAGCAAAATAGCAAAACGAGCGAGCACACGATAGCAAACACAAGGGCAATAAATAGGGAGACTAGCAAAGGAAGATAATAATGGGCAGGTGTGGATAATGATACGCAGTTGGAATGCTAAACGAGGAACGAGAGGGGCGGGGCCAAAGGCAAAACTGGAGAGAGTGCATATTATGTCATGATAACAATAATATATTTCTCCACCCAAAACCTAAGGCTTTGCCATGACTCTGCCACAAGACCAAGAAAGACGTGACATGATTCGGTAGAATCATGACACAACAACATAAACAAATACTATGTATTTTTTTATACTTCAGGTAAACCAAACTGTTGAGTACATTTACATTTAGTCATTTAGCAGATGCTTTTATCCAAAGTGACTTACAAAGAGTTGAGGGAGCGATAAGCGAAATATCATACAGGAGCAATAATACAGTAGGTAACAATATAAAGTTACTGGTTTCAACAAAAGCTAGACCACTACCTGTTGAAAGAAACTACCTGTTTTTTTGTCTGTCAAGTATTCAAGTATTGTAGTTTTATTTTTATAAAATTATTATTCAATAAAAAATTCATGTTAATTATATTCATGTTAATTAATTAAAAAATAAATTGTTATGGTATAACTAAACACAGACTGGAAGTTTTTTAGAGTATGTTTAGGCCCTAAAAAATGCGATTCATTTCAGAGAATAACAATAAAGAGAGCAATTCCAATATAGGGTCCTTGCACCATTGGTGCTTGGGCTTAAAAAATAAGAAACTAAGAAAAAAATAAGAAACAAGAAAATAAGAATTCATCAAAAAAAAGATCCCCAATTTCAAATTTATTATTAAAGTTTTAAATTAATCCTTCAGTATGTTTGTCATATTCCAGTAAAAGTAACAAGGAAATATCTAATGTCTAAAAGAAAAGAAATGGGTCTGGTCATTGCAAATCAAGTACATTTGGTTTACTTACTTTATGATTGGAATATTTTGATTTCAAAGTGGAAATGAAGGTGAAGACTGAAGAAATCTTGAGCTAGAGAAAATTAACCAACTGAAAAACAGGTTGTTAAAGCTTGTCATAATGAGGGAGACTGGCTCTATGACCTTCTGCTTTGACATTTCTGTCACTTGGCAATTGTAGAGCAGGAACACCTGAGGGGAAAAAGCATGCAGAGGCGGAGTGAGACGGGGTCCTCACCGCCAGTAATTTGACATTGGACAGAAATGGTGCAAACATAGAGCATCATTCAGAGACGGAAAAGGAGAGAAAAATAGACTGCCATCTACGTTTGCTTGCAGGAGAGAAAGAGATGACTTTTACATCTCTGCATGAGCGGTTGCATGAAAGTTCTGAGCTAAACGTAACCGAAAATTATAGTCAACAGCTGTAAAAGGAATTCTGTGTTGTTTGGCAACCTAAACAGAAGAGAAAATAAATAATCACCAACTAATGTGTTTTGTGATAGATGTTCTCTCTTTTACCAAGAGTCTAAAATGCTCTCAGCTAGATAAAGAGAGGGAATAGCCGGGTAAAAACAAAACTTTGGTTGAACGCGAAACATACAATACATTTTAATCAAATAACCAAGTTAATTTATCCCTTATTTAAGCACAAAAAAGTAAATCGATCGAGTTAAGTGTGAAATTTCACTGCACGCATGCCTTACTAGTTTAATGCACAAACACACTTTACACTATAATGTGAAGAATAAGAGTGGCCTAAAGCACAGACATTGATGGTTCTCATTGAGTCTCAATGACCTTGTGTTTCGAAAGGCCTTCAGCTAAGAAGAAAAAGAAAGTTATACAACAAGACATTTAAAATAGAATGACGGAATTAATGAAAACACATGAACAAACACTCATTGTGTAACTGCCCTAATAAAAAAAAACGCTGGTTAGGCATGTTTTGAAGCATGTTTCAAGCTGGTTAGAGCTGGTTTATGCTCATGAGCAGCTTAAACCAGCTCAAACTAGCTACCATGCAACACACCTAACCAGCATATTCTTTTTTAGCAGGGTGAACATCAATCATATTTCCGAGAGAGAGAGAGAGAGAGAGAGAGAGAGAGATGCAGCATATTACACAGGATATGACCAGTTAATGAGCAACAGGGGAAACATGACTTAAGACATGACATTTAGTATTTGTGTGTGTGCATGCATAATAATATAACCCAAAAGACTCCTTATTAAACCTCAATGTTCAGTCAAAAAGTGTATAAAAACACCAAAACAAGACAACTGCACTGTAAAACTTTGCTATAATTTGGCAGCAGGTTTAATTTACTGTAGATTTAATTTACAATTTAGTTTCAAGCAAAAACTTACATAGTTTCTTTCATTAAAACAAATCTGAATGTTTTTTCCTTTTATGTTAATGTATCATAATTTAAAAAGTTTTAAGTGTTTTTACTAGAAAACAAGACAAAAATGCATAGGAATATCCTTTTTTTGCAGTGTTGCTGTGCTAATGCCAGTCTCTTGGTCATTTTGAAACTCAAATGTCAAAGTGCTTTTATTTCGATCAAAGTAATTGAAAACTGTTCTAATAGGAAAGTAGAATTAAGCAGTAATTTAATCTACAGTAAGTTAAAAACCTGCTGCAAAACTACAGTAAGGTTTTACAGTGTGTGTGAGGGTGGTTCATGGCATGGAAATATTAGATATCAATGCTAACGGAAATATTGTACAAAACTGGACATAAGCAAATGGCCATGCTTTGATAAACATATGCTTATTTGGGCCCGCACAGGGCACACAAGCTTAATGGTGTTTGTTGCTTGCTACAGCATAGGGTTTGATGTTGGTATATGTGGGCGTTTGGAATGTCACCCTGGGGGAACGATCTGCACATCATCAAAGCACATCATAGAGAAACAGAAGGAGGCTGAGAGGAGAGAATAATGCAAGTAGCGGGCAGATTTAGAAATTGTATACACTGAGATTGTAAGGATATAATTTTACAGCCATGATTTTACGTATTGTACCCAACCATCATCAAACAAAAAAAGCACACTTGAGTAAACGTGAAATCATTACCTAGTGAGGCAGGTGGCCAGATCCAAGCTTCTAATTAAAGCATTCGTTAAGGTTGCTTGTTACTACCACCGTAATGATTCAGTGAGATCAAGAGAGCATGAACTGGTCATAAAGAGGGGCCATAAATAAACTCGAGTGTAGTTAAGTCTCACAGTTCAAATTTGAGAGCAAGTTATTTTCAACATGCATGTACATGATGTCCCATGGAAGATTTTACCTTATTTTTTACCATAGATTTTACACTTTCAGCGGGGAATCTAACGTGTCGAAGGTTTGTGCACGGCCACTACGAATTTAAATCACCTTAAATTCTCAATCCTAATGCTGTTGCATACAATGATATTGTGGAAAATTGTGTGCTCCAAACTTTGTGGCAACAGTTTGTGATGGGACGTCATAAAAGTATGGGAGAAATAAGAGACCACGGCAACTATTTACTATTTATGTGTTTTTTTGTAAAATTATCGTTTTTGTTCCAGTATGTGAACTACTGACAACATTTCCTCCACATTCCAAATGAAGATCTTTTTTAATATTTGCATTCATTTGTGGAAAATTACTCACAAAGAGTGCAAACTGATTAAAATAACAGAAAAGAAGCAAGTTTATATTCATGTTTAAACAACCTAATACTAACATTTAATTAGTTTAGAATCATTTAAAAAATGCATATATGTTTGAATAAACATGATTTTCTCACCACTTTTGCATTCTTTAAGTCTTTTACATCACTGTTGAGTGACTTTGTGTCATTACTGACATTTCTTTCTGTTGAATTTCAACAGACACTGGGCTGGAAATGTCTCAATACATGCATAAAGACAAAACAGGAGATCTTTTTCCTGCAGCTGTATACTCCAGCATGTCCACATCCCTATGCAAGAAGAATAAAGAAACGTTTAAAGGGGTGTGGAGCCGGTAGATCGATTTGAGTAGAATGGATTGGTAATGTTTTTAAAAAATATATCATGTTAAATAGTTCAAAACTATAACAAGCTGTTTTTCCTTTCATATACAACTTTTTAAGGATTTGCCATTAGTGATCAACCAGTGTTACGCCATGTCTCATCGCGACTCAACAAAAACAATAAACCCCATTATAAACACGATATTTGTTGCTTCTTATTGGAACACAATTGCAGATTATAAGGATTTATGTTGACTTTTTTCACGTTGAGCGCCTGTCTGCATTCGCAGATCACAGAGAAACAACATGCTCTACAAACACATGACAAACTCAACTCGTGTTAATCTCTTACAAAGTCTTTTACAATGAAAATATACTTACAGGCTGCGAATCTGAAGCACCAGAAAGTCCTTGCGAACTTGTAAAGGTTGGATTGCCCCACTTTTTAACAAAAGCTTTTGTGAACAGCCGGCCTTGATCTCTCCCAGGTTCATGAAGCAATCATCTGTGAATTGCGCTGCACACACTTGAATAGTATTGTAAATAAAATATAACCATATCGTTTTTAGTTGTCTCATCTTTTGGAAGGGCAAACAAAGAGGCTTTCTTTTCTTGACGAAACACAATGCGTCTCCACAACATGGCTGCGGCGGCGACGATACAATGAGATTTACAAGTACGCCCACCTTACTTTGCATATACATTTGGGCGGTCTTAGTCAAGTCAAACCTCAAATTAACGTAGATTTGTGGGGGTGTGGTTACACAAGGCTTTTCACGCAGGTCTGGGTGAGCATTCGCTTTTAGATAGAATGCATCTTTTGTTCCGACACTTTCATTTTTGCAATTTTACATGTCTAATACATGCATGGGCACTTATAACACACCAAAGACACAGAAAAACATGTTATCGCATCACATGACCCCTTTAACAAAGCCTAGTGTGGAGAACCTTGGCTGGTCTTTACAAAATGTATACCTGAACCCCATCAATACCTTTTGGGATGAATTTTAACTCCAATTGTGAACCAAACCTCTATTATACAACATGCACTTATGCCTGAATGTGGACAAATCCCTACAATCTTGATTCAGCTAGTCTATTTATACTATATGCTAAATAACAAGTGCTTGTGCATCCACATACATTTAATCATATATTGTTGAGCAGCATCTAAACTGATGGAGTCTTTAAGTACGCTGAGAATGATCTGCTGCGTAAAAGAAAAGTACAAAATTAGTTCAAGTTTGTTTTGAGGTTATATTCGAGAAAAACAGTTAAGCCCCACTTCTAATGTCATCTTATATCACAGACCCATATATTTTCAAAAACGTTCCCCATGTCCACACCAAAATTGGAAATAAGATGGGGATGAGAAGTCATGTTGCCATGGCAACAAAATGAAAACATCAAATATTGATGAAATGCACGCATGCCTGCTAGAGTTGGGCATGTGTCTCATTTTAGAAACGGGATTGTTTGTTTGGCCGGGAGTACTTGACATACATGTGTGGGCTGTGACCCAACGATGTGTCTTTATTTATTTCTAGCCTGTTGCTGTATTGAAGCTAATATATTCATTAAGTATTAAATGTACAGGCTAAACTGAGAGCTGATACATTGTATACAAGCTGAACTGGATTTATGTTAAATAATGTATGAATTTTCTACTGAACAGGATTAATGGTTTAGAATCTGGGCTGTGTGAGAAGTTGATTCTATCTATGGTAAGAGAACCAGACAATCGTAGTGGTTCTGTCACCACTGTATACATAAGCAAATTGTTTTGCACTAAAGAAACAATCCAGTGACCAATATCAGATTAGGTCTTGCAAACCTCAAAGAATCCATTCTCATCTGAAGGGCCAGAAAGTCCTTGCAAAGCTGTAATGGTTGGATTGTACCACTTTTCAACAAAAGCTTTCGTGCACAGCCGAGATTGATCTCTCCCAGGTTCATAAATCAATCATCTGTGAATTGCGCTCCACACACTTGAATATTCGGATTGTACTGTTCTATAAAAGTATTGTAAATAAAATGTCACCAATCGTTTTTAGTTGTCTCATCTTTTGGAAGGGCAAACAAAGACGCTTACTTTTCGCAATGAAACACAAAGCGTCCCCACAACATGGCTGCGGCGGCGGTGATACAATGAGATTTACAAGTACGCCCACCTTACTTGAGTATATAGTTGGGTGGTTTTAGTCAAGTCATACCACGAAATTACGTAGATTTGTGGGGGTGTGGTTACACGAGCCGTTTCAGACAGGTCTGGGTGAGCATTCGAAATTAGAATTTAGAAGTTAGACATAATTAATATTGCATATAAAAATTTATTGTCCGTTTCATATTTGACCTGTGGTTCTCTCTCCTATGTGTGCTTTCACTGTGCGTGTGTGTGAGTGTGTTTGCGTGTGTGGGTCTATGTCAATGTGTGTAAGTATGTATGCATATTGTGTGTGTGGAGCATTTGTAAGTCTGTCTTTTGTGTTTTCACCTTTTTCTTGTTTTTACAGGTATATGCCTTTAGTTGTTTTCCTTGTATTCAATGTGTCTCATGTACAGCTGCTTTGTTACAATGAAAATTGTAAAAAGCTTTATAAAAATAAAGTTGAGTTGAGCATTCGCTTTTAGATAGAATGCTTCGTTTGTTCCGACAATTTAATTTTTGCAAAGTTTTAAAGTTGAAAAAATCCACAGCATATTGTATTAATACTCTAGATAAGATGGATTTTGCTTATATATTTACAGTACATGTATTATAGTATATACAGTGGAACCCCACGATTGTGGATCAAAAATCTTAAACTGAAATTGAACAGGAAATTCATAAAGATAAAAATGCAAGATTATTTGTAAGAATGATCAATTATGTTACATTGTGAACTCCTTAACAACTCCATCATCAAAAAACAAGTTACCTTCAGGTAAGTTCAAGAGAAGTTCAAATGGAACATTCTCAAACATGCTTGTATAACATAATTCCTTAGGTTTTGCACGCACACACACATTTTGTCTATCGAAATAATCTTTACAAATGAACACAATATTTATTACTTTTAAAGCCAAAATACAATTGACCCTTCGCATGGAGTTTGATTGACAGGCAACCGAACCAATCATAACGGAAATATTATGCGCCCCCCCTGTAAGTCCTTTGTGATTGTTGGTAGCCATCACAAAGTCATGTCACAGTGTGAAATCTTAGTGTTAATAATGTACAACAATGAAGACTTCTTTAAACCGACTCATTCAAGAAAACTTCGAGATTTACCTCGTAGACTGACAGTCATTCGATCTGCGCTGAAGGACTGCATCTCATCAACACTGCCAGAATTTTATCGGAGGTAAAATTTGATAATCACAGTTTCACCCGTTGGCTAAACATTTCAGGAACCACTGGCGTTATCCAGACGTTGTGTAGTTACAGCAAGCTCAGTATATTATGCTAAAGATTTAATCTTTATTTTGTTTTCTTAATTCCGAGTCACTTTTACATCCTGAATATATACTTCAAATGCATATTGCAGACTTTCTTATTGCTTTTGACTTAAAGTACACAAATTATTATTTTATGATTAATATTCTTTAGTTATATTTATATAGTTTTACAATTGTCAGAAATGAAAGGCTATATGAGGCAACAGAATACACAACGGTCACTCGAAATCAACACCACCAAGCCTATGACAAACAATAGATGTTTTTTGAGATTTGTGTCCATGTTAAATATTTGTGAGATTTTTATGCATCCCCGACAACATCTGTGGTCGTACACCATGCAGCAACTTATCAACTGCCATTTTTAAGACATGGCAAAGCTTTTAAAATCACGGGCAGGTCATTACTGGTGTGATTTATGTTAGAATGTTGTGTGGAATGAAACAATAACTCCCTTCCGGATTTTGCAAACATGTCATCACCATAGCTCTTTAAATAATAATAAAACTAAAATAACAATGTAATTAGAAATGCAAAACATGTATTTCATTAGAAATCTGAATGAAATAAAAACCATCTAAATAGTGCACTCAGACCTTTGGCACCCCCTGTTTTTGCATTACATTTATGCTTTAACCTATATTTATCTCGCCCTTATTTTTAAATGACTACAACTCAGCAACAAACAGAAGATCTTTTTCATAACTGCTCTTTAATAGAGGAGAAAATATTTCCATATAGTTGCTTTGTAAACATCCACAGCACAAGATGGGGTTTCTTTTCAGTCCATCAGAATATGATCCCATCAGTAAATAAATATGCAGGTAAATGAACAGCCAGTCAATGCAGCGGGTAAACAAGTCAAGAAACAAACACAATATCAAGTAGCACTGAAATGTACAATATCTCTATATTTCACTGACACTTATATATCTTTTAAATTTGGTGTATTTGTAGTCTTTTCACATTCAATGGTCTTCGATGTAAACCTATGATACAGTAGTGCAAGCTCTTTCTTGTGTTTCTCTTAAGTCGAGAGTCTGTATGTATACCAAGCAAGAATTAGAGCCGAGCACAAAACATTCAAGAAGTTTGTGGAGGTTATACTAACCGACATCAACAATGCTAAGCCTCAAAAGCGACTGACTTCATTGTATGCACATATATTATAGAACAACACAGCAACTGTTTGCAATACTTTTCGTTTCTGTACAAATATTTTTCTTTAAACTTGAATCTGTGCTACCAAACATACATAATATCAAATGTTTTTCCTTTTTTTACAGTGGAACCAAGAAAAATAGCAACTTTTTTGAAAATAACAAACAGGTTTAACAAGTCTCCGTAGTTTCAGCTTTTGTGTCATAACTGTATATCGTTACATAATATATAGTATAAAACATACACTATATGATGTACTTAGTACAGTCCACCACTTGGCAATATCACGAAAAAGGGCAGAGAAGTGAAACCCTTAGGTTTTGATTGTATAAAGCCATGTAATCCTACAGGCTTATCTTTCAATAGAAACATTGTAAAGAACGACACAAAAGCATCTATACAAGTCTGCAACATTTAACAACAAAGTGTAATAATTCCCCCACAAGAACGAAATAAGTCATGTAGACAAGGACATCCAATTAAGACACTGTAAAGTGAGCCCCTTTGTCCCTAAAAGGGTGTGTCATTTAATTTGACTCCGCCCTTACTCTTAGCCCAACCCTTTCCCCCGCCCACGTGGCAGAGGTAAGTGTGGTGCTAGAGATTTGTAATCTGAGTGAGCTCAGAGTTTGAGTTTCCTGTCCCTGGATTGGGTCGTGGCTCAGGGCTGACCAGGGGCAGCTTCACGCCTAGTCATGCGGGGTTACTGTTCCCGTCCGCAGTCTTGCAGTTGTAGGCGAGCTCGCGTGCAATATTGCGCATGCGGCCCGACTGCTGCGTGTCGAGGCCAAAGGGCGATGGGTGGCAGAACTCACGAAAGCAACGTTTGAAGTTTTCGTCGAGGAATGCGTAGAGGACGGGGTTCAGGCTGCTGTTGACATAGCCCAGGACGATGCAGAAATGCATGAACACCACCGTCTGAACGCTGCCTAGGTTGAAGCCCAGCGACTGCGCCAGGGCCATGATATGGATGGGCGTCCAGCACACGATGAAGGCGGCGACCACTACCAGTACCATGCGCGTGATGCGACGAAGGTTGCGGTCTTTCTCCTTGGACCCCGAAAGGATGCGGACGCTTCGGAGACGTTTCACCATCAGGCTGTAGCACACGCTGATGATCGCCACGGGAAAAAGAAAGGAGAGGAGGAAGATGCATGTACCAAACACTGGGTCCCAGTAGCTGCGAGGGTCGGGCAGGACCAAGATGCACTCGATGCCTGATGAGAAAGAAAATAAGAATGTCTTTTAATATGGCCGATTATTCTCAATGGAGTTAGTCCGTTTCTCTCAAACCTGTCATTTCTCATAATATCTCAAAAGAGACAAATACAGAGTTTGAACATGAGGGTAAACAAATAATGACAAGATTTATATTTTTGAGGTGAACTAACCCATTAAGGGTGGAATCTAATATTGCGACCACCATTTACTTGCACATGTTGCCCAGTTGTTTTAACGCCTAATTTACAAAATAACTTACACAAATTAGGTAAACTGTCGGAAAAAAAATTATCTTGCGTACAATTTAAGTACTGTATTGTAGAGGATTCACCATGTCTTTTTTTGCCGAAAAAATGGCAATAATTGAAATGTGTTGCATTGCTAATGTATTTTCAAGCGTGCATTGGCGTCCCATGCTTTAAAATTCTGAGAACGACTGACAGTAAATATTCAAAAATTACCAGAAAATATCTGCACTCATAAAAATAAATCTGTTATCAAATCTTCAACTGGAGATAATGTAAATAATAAATCCCTTGTAGAGGTGCATCCACAATATTGATTTTATCAACATGAACTTTAGAGAAAATAATGTTTTTCTCAGTTAATCATTTTTTTCTGCCACTCTTAACATTTTTGATAGCAGCCTCAGACAACATTAAAAGCCTCTCCATTCTTTGAGAAATTTCAATTACCGGTGCCAAGACTTGCTTTCTCACCTGTATCTCGGCAGAACTCTTCTTTTAAGTTGGCAAGAAGGTTCAACATATACCCGTATAGACTGAAGAAATCCACAGATTCTGGATTAGATTCACTTGGAATTTCATAGCCTGGCTGTATAAAGTGTATTGGTTGATCAAAAGCAAACCATGTACAGTACTTAAAATATGTAAGGCCATTTGTTGTGCAGTAGCTTTTAAGAATAAGACCAGTTTTTGATGGAAAGAAAAGCAGCCAGCAGGTCCCCAGCATGTATAAAAACCCAACAATACTGATTTAATGTTTCTTTAAAAAGAACTAAGCCAATTTAATTCAAAGCTAAACATATTAATGAAAATTTAAATAAAACTACAATTTACAAACTGCGACTCAAATTGTTTTACAGTTTTGTCTGCTTTGTTATTATAAATGTTGCAAAATAGCAACAATAAAGAAAAACTTGCCAATCTAAACCAGTAAAGATAACATTAAAGGGATAGTTCACCCTTATAATAGAAATTCTGTCATCATTTACTCAACCTCATGTCATTTCAAACCTGTATGACTTTCTTTCTTCTGCAGAACTCAAAAGAAGATATTTTGAAGAATGTAGGTAACCAAACAACGGCGGTGCCCATTCACTTCTATTGTACAGACACAACACTATTGCAAATCATTGAGAACTTCCGTTTGTCAGTTACGTTCCTCCAAACATTTTTTGCGTTCTGCAGAAGAAAGTCATACAGGTTTAAAATGGCAAGAAATGACGACAGAATTGTCATTTTTGGGTGAACTATCACTTTAAGATTGAGGAATGTACGGTCAACCCTTTCTCATTATCACTGCTTTGTGCAGGTTATCTCTGTCAACCGTGCTATCTTCTCTTGTGTTTTGTAGAATATTGTGTATTATGCTACAGTATGTGCAAGTTTGCATCACAATGGCCTGGAACTAAATATACACCCCTTGCCCTAACTACATAAACAAAATATTTTTTTGACAGCAGTGAGATTAAATGGAGGAAAATCTATCCATATAGTCTAGTAACAATGTCATGACGAATGTCACCAACAACAATCATCTCAATTGAGTCCTTTTTTTGGCAGTAACAGTTTTTGAAGAAACACCAAAGGCTTAAATGACACTTAAAATATAAGTGTGAACTTCAGTATGTTTCCTGGGCTATGAACCCAGATATAAACTAATAAATATACAGTTTATCTCTCGGTAGATCTGCATGCATTCCTGGAGGTCAGTACATCAAAAATATGTCTCTAACTGGTGGGCATCTTTTTATATGTTAAACTATTTTTCTTGCTGCAATGCAAAGTTATTGTAATCCGGTATGCTGATCATTAAATGTTTTATTGAATGCATTCTCAAAGTGGTGTGAAAACTATGTCTCTTAAGTGCATGTTTGTTTGCTTGCTTGTTACTTTGATATGTTGAAGCAAAACAGCATCTCTGAGAAGTAAACATGGAACATTTGTCCACACTGACTGGGCATTTGCTTATGGACCTATTCCACCATCTCCCTCCACATCTACATCTCTCTCATCCTCCCTCTCTTTCATTCTGTCAAAGGCAGCAGAACGCAACCCGCATGAAGTGATGAATAAATAAATATGTTGCAAGTTGGCAGCAGTGGAAAACACTGTTTATGAAAGAAAGCTGTTCAAACATTCTGAAGAAGATACAGTACTCATCTAACTACTCTGTGTTTGTCCAAAGCTTTAGTTGTTTTTATAAAACTATATGAAACACACACGCATGCCCGCGCATTAATTCTGTATGATTTATAAGCTTGCTTCCTCATGGGGACCAAAAAATGTCCCCACAAGGACAAGGATTTTGGATATTGCCAGCTTGAAAATTGCCTTAAAAATATTTCAAATGAAAAGAATGTTGCAAAAACATGACAAAAATACAGAGCAAGAACATGGTTTTGCCATTTAGCATCATGCCGAAAATATGATTTGTAATGTTTATTAGTGGACTTCACGAGGAGGGAAGCAGAGATTACAAGTCGTTTACGTTGAAAGTTTGTCCCTTTAGGGCTACTGCAGAAAACCTGTGGTGTTTGTAGATAGAAATAGCTCATTCTAAGGTAATAAAAGCATAATACTTCATTATGTTAGGTCTTTATACACCTGTGAAGCATGGGCGCCGTAAAGGGGTGGAAGGTTAGGACGATTCTAAGGGCCCAGCCTGATTTAGAGCCCAGAAGAGCAGACCCCCTTTTTATTTTCCTATTTCTTTTCTCTTTTTTTTAATACATACATTAAATATGCTAGGGCCTCTCGTGCACTAAATGTGTATTTTGTCCGTTTTGACCATAGATTTAATATTTAAAAAACAAATAATGTAATTACTGTTTCGGTCACAACCCTCCCTGCTCCCTCTCACAATGGTTCATTCCACCTGCGCTCGCTAGTGTAGCGTCTCTTGCTTATTGGACTTGCCGCAGACAGTGACACACGCAGACACGTCACATCAAAAGTCAGGGAAACAAAAACGGAAAGAAAAGAAGTCAAGAGAAGACAGAGAACGCCAAAGTCGACAGTATGTCACACAGTTTTTCAAAAAGAAAGGTAGCTTGCCATATTCCTGTATTCCAAAACTTATTTTTGTTGCTACATGACCTGCTTTTATCTAGCTAGCTTAGTAAAATAATTACTGAATTATGATTTACATCCAACAATAATAACATCTCTGCTGTCTCCGGGACGGGTTATCATGTCTCGTAGACACAGATTCAGCGGCTGCTGCACACCCACGTCTCCCACCCCCCGTCCCCGTCTCAGCCGAACAAGGTGAGCCTGAGCGCGAAACTTCGCGAAGATTGAAGCCTCTAAACACGTCTTATCTACTGTGTTCGCCACATGATGATAACTTCGCAAAACAAAAAGTAATCTACACGCTTCAAAAATTACAAAATTAGTTTGCCGTGTCGTGTGTTCTGTGAAGTGACAGTGCGGCTGCTAAGATCGATACTGTCAAACTTGACGTTCTTAATATGAATAAAATGCCCCAGAAAAATATAATATAAAATTGAATAAAACGTGTCTCTACTGTAGCTGATGTTTCCTGAATGAGCAGTTTGACCCAGCTAAAGCTTGTTCATGTTAAGTATATGTCAATACATAATGTTCTCTTGTGCTTGCAATTGCAATTGAGATAATAAATGTTCTCCCTTTTATGTAAACAAGTACATATTTCTAAAAAAAATTCTTGTTTTTGTAGGCTTTGTACTCATCTTTAGACATTTTAACTATGCAATGTGCTAAGTATCTTTTTTTAAGTATACAGGGCATGTTTATTGGGTTAAATTTTATCTGTAAAAAATGTAGGGGGCCCAGAAATTTTGGTTTCCATAGGGCCCAGAATTTCTGGCGGCACCCCTGCTGTGAAGACATGTATACTATATTGCATTTCTGTCAGTAAATCCTCAAAAATTTCACATTGAACCTTTAAAACAATCAACATTACAGTAATGAGAAACGAATCAGAATTACCATACAAACTTACACACATGAATGCATATCCTTACATATAATTATATAAATATATATATATTTATTATAGTACAGTATGTACACTGTACTTAAGAAGAAGGACAACCTCTCTATGGTGTTAAAGCTGTTTCCTGCTGATGCAATTAACACCTCTCTCATGATTTTTTACAGAAATACACCACATTTAATAAAAACACGTTATGATTATTAAGAAGTCAAAGCCACAGGGAGGAAAGGCACCTACTGTTCTGTTTGAAAACAGAAGCAATTAAGTCTAAAGAATCTGGTAACTGCTGAATGATTTCATTAGCATTGAAATGCCCCATTGTATGGTACATGTATTATTAACATGCCATCCCACACACATATACACTGTCATATTATGGTTTGCTGCAGACCCCAGGTGCTGTTATTTGTTAGTCGGTGTGCCGTTGTTTCCTGTCGTAGCAAAACAGCTGCTCTCTTGTTGGAAAGCTGCATAAATGTTTAAAGGCCACAGTCTTTGGCTGTTTTAGAGGCTTTGATTGTTTTTTTTGAGTGTTTAACAATGGATGTTCATGTTTCGAATTTCGAAAAACGCTTTATATTTCACATATTTCAAGTCTATTGTTCATAGCTGTCCCTCTTCTCACAAAACGACTGGATTTATTCCGGTCTATATAAAGTCCCTCCTTCCGAAACGCTCTGATTGGTAAAGCTGACCAGGTCTGTGACGATTGGTTCCCCGCTTAGAGTGTGTGTGTAGATGTCCCACCTATACCATATCAGCGAGCTTCCTTCGGGCTGTTGTGATTGGTCGGTGCCCCTCTCAGTGCACGTGTTATAAACTTTTAGCAATAAACAGTAACAATGGATTCAATTTAAATTGACTCCAATTTAAACACACACACACACAATATCAGTGTGTTACACATAACAGCTTTCACAGCCGATGTTAAAGTCATGGAAGCTGTTATTTGACCGTTTAATATCTTAGAATGTGTGTAAATGAAATCTTATAACCAGCTGTTGGACTATGTTGAAATTGAAAGTGGTTTAGCGCGTAGCTCTCTAAGGAAGATTCCTGTGGGCGGAGGTTATTAAAAACACTCGGAATGATGACATCCTGTAACCGGGAAGTAGAGGTCCGACCCAGCCGTTATCTGTAGTCCTTGAAAATCGTATTCTGTTAAAGACAATATCTCGCTTGGCACTGAAATTTGAGCTTTATCATTTTGCAGGTATCATTTATGCTCTTACAGCAACATTACACACTAACTAAAGGTTGAAAAACTGTTTTGGTCAACAACTCCTTAAATTTGGTGCATTTAATATTTTCAAGACTTATATATAAGTCTTGTTATATATAACAAAAGTTGTTTTGTAGAAACATCCTTTTAATTTTAAAATATTTATTCACACAACTGTAGACACACTCACCATTGTCATCCTCCACGTCTCCAAGGACCATAGCAGGGACCCCGATGGCTGAGGCCAAGACCCACACACAGATATTGACCACCTTAGCCTTGTGGGGTGTCCTCATGTCCAGGGCTTTCACAGGATGGCACACGGCCACGTATCGATCCATGCTCATCACGGTCAAGGTGAACACACTGGTAAACATGTTATAGTAGTCGATGGAGATAACAGTCTTGCACAGGGCATTGCCGAAGGGCCAGAAACCGAGGAACACATCTGTGCCCTGGAAAGGTAGCGTTGCCAAAACCAAGGCATCAGCCAGCGCCAGATTAAAGATATAGATGTTGGTAGCTGTCTTCATCTTGGTATATCTATAGAAGTAAAAGAATAAGAATAAGAGACAGTGAGAATTAAATAATAAACCAGGTCGAGTAGTCTAAAATTAGTAAGTTACTTTTAGTGCCTGTTGCAATTGTAGTGGCAATATTGTATAATATAAATTGTGCAATGTAATAAAAAGATCGTCCAAATCTCTGATGTCTAATGATCTGTCTAGAATTATGGTCCTTGCATTTAACAATAATCACAAACAAACCATGTTTAATACAGTATATAGAAAATTTAAATAACATTTTGCCTTATAACTGTGTATGTACCAAGGCACTTCCTGTTTCTTTACACAACAACATCGACATCCCCTGGCCTGGTGTGCATACTACATCGTTTTATCCGTTATCCTTGATCCTTGTAAATTCAGACCGTTTTGATAAAGCTGTCATGTGTACGTGAAACTTTTCAAAAACGCATCATGTAAACGTGGCCTTATTGCATTACATACCTTTCTATCAAAGTTGTCTGACATTATCAAGATTCATTTGTTCTCACACAGTTTAACCTTTGAGGTATTTCGTAATTAATACCATTTTCTGAACTTTAGACAATAAACTGTGATAATGTGAGACATGTTGAAGTTGTCTGAATAAACATTGGTTTGACTTTAAAGAAGAGTGTGAAACTTTAGTACTTTATTGGCATGGTTGTTTACAATACTATCAATGCATCAAAGACAATGACGGAAGTGAAAAAGGTACCAATAATATAAATAATAAAATAATTTGATGAAAATTTTAACACTTTCATTCATGAACAACTTTAGTCGGAATTGTTATGGCATGAAAGCAATATTTGAGGATTTTTACACAAATTCTTCCCATATTTACATATATTTTCCACATACAATCACTATAGGTGACTATCACAGTTATCTTAAGTTTTGGTTTTGTCGCCTTTGTTCATGAATCATTATTAGTTAATAAGTCCAACACCTGTTTCTGTTCATCCTTATTATATAGTGCGCTTGCTCACAGCCCTTCCGTGACAGTAGGCTTGTTCGACTTGATGCGGCGCTGCAAGATCCAACAGGCGGATGACATCGAAGTACCGCGATAGCGATTCGAAACCAAATTTTTAATGATTTTTTCGAAATCGCACTCGTGGTGCTTTGGTGTAATTCGCCTGTCGAACAAGCCTAGTGTATAGACCAATTTGCAGTCGACATCATGGTTACGTCACTGCCAGCTGCCTGCCCATACTGGTTGCGGAAAAACTGTGAAAAAAATGGAATACCGTTGTTGAATATGCCATTTTAAGCTAAACAAGTCATTAAATGAACAGGCTGGACTGACGGAAACTGTGTTTATTTTATTTCAGGTAAGGTTTTCTATTATATTTTTAAGTCCTAACTAATTTGTATACCGTATCCGTGTAATTCTCTAGTCGTTATGAAGGCTATTTCTTGTTTTTTCTGCAGCCAAGATGCATGCGCATCACGAATGTTTACAAACTTATAATTAGCCTATAGGATGCGTCACTGTGCCATTATGCCATCAAACTCATGCATGCACTATATGAAACGGTTGTAATAAAATGAACTTTTCGCAGGCTGTGCTGGATGGACGGACGATTGCACTCTTCCTCACTTGCACTTGTCTATATGTGTGCGCGTGTGTTTCTATTGAGTAAAACGTATAATGAGTTTTGGGAGTTTGGAACGGTTCTTTCTTATATCTGTAACCTTATTACAGTGAAAGAAAAAGTGTGTCTCAGTCTGTGGTCACTGTATTAGTGAGGTTTAGACTTTTTTCTTCTCTTGGAAACCAAAAGAATGACGCATTTCTCTACAGCTAAACTGTGCTCAATCTGTATGTAAATCTGTAATGATGGTGATGCTGGAGATACAGCCAGATCAAATGTTTTATCGTGATCCAATAACATTTCGACTTACTTTGATGTTTATTCTTGTTTTATTACATTGTCATAAATTGATGCTATAATGCTTTCTTCCTCCTCTGGCGTCTCTTTTCTGGCCATTATGCAACAGCGAGAGCCAGACAGAGTAAGTATAGTGTCAAAGAAGAAAGAAATCAACACATTACTCCTCCAGTTGTGATTCATGCAGGTGTAGAGCAATTTTAATCATCCTACACTCAAAAAACACCAAGAAACCATGAAATGCATGCTTAAATCAACTCAATGTATATGTGAATTTAAATGCGAAAAACTGTCATTTTCACAAGTGCCCTTTTGAACTCCATTAATACTTTATTTTATGATTAAGCATCCATAAAAAATATTTAATCACATTTTCACACAGGTTTGGTAATTACAGCAGTGTGATAGGGCGATAAATGCACTCAAAGGAGTATACAGGGTATATACCACTGTGATCTGACAAAAGTAATAATATTTTTATTCGACTTCATAACTCTGATTGTGAGGCTGTGTGCTGAGTCAGAGAGAGCTATTCCACTGATATTAACAGGCTGCTTAGTAGCCCCTTCGGGTTTATTGTGAAAAGTTGAAGCAGAAAGTAAAAATATCACACTAAGAAATATTGTATTTAATAAGGAAAGGGCAGACTTCGTCATTACTGTTGAAGCTAACTGTAATTCTCTTATATTGGGCTCATAATTACAGAGAACGCCTTATTTTGATCACAATATTAAACAACAATAACAGCTACTTTTCCTGATAATAAAATCAACAAAATAAAATGTAACCCTACAAATTCCTGTCTCTAAGCCAGTGGGCAGAACAAATGAATCAATGAATTAGATATAGACGGTTTTATCTTAACAACATAAACAAATGTTACTGCGCTTGCACACTTTTGTGACCCCAACCTAACTTCCGGTACACATTCACAAACAAAAGAGTGCCAGTAGATTATTTCTGATAACAAGCAAAAGAAACCGAGAAGTACCGTTAGCTAAACTTGTCTCTTTTATTTTAATATAGACTCCGATACCAAGCTTACCCGCTAGATGTCAATGAATCATACGGTTTGTATAAATGCGACCAAACCACGGGACCCATTCAACAAATTGTTTATTTCATAAAACGAACCTACAACAAAATTAAACAAATCATTTATTTAATACAATTATTGCATTGTATATTGTGAAATAGTAATACAAATTAATATTAACATAAATTAAATTAAATATAAATAGTAACTGTATATTATTAGACACTTTCCAAACACAGAAGTTAACGCACGTGCACGCACGTCCGATGAAATTGTCTATAGAGCGAAAGATACAGAGCCCTTCTCGTATTTGTCTCCAGTAACAGAAGCCAGTGATCCCATATGTCTACTGTAGAGTTTTAAAAGAGATGTCATGAAAGAACCTTCCATCTGGAAGTGAAATACATTATTAGTGTCTTTCGTTTTCAGCAGCAAGAGACAGCTTGACTCATGAATGATGGATGGCTTGTTTTGATTGCCAGAAACCCAGATAATACATATTTAATTACGAAAAACTCCTACATAATTCTTTATTAAAATATTTCAAAAGTGTATTTTTGTCAAGGGAAAAACAGAAAGGATTCTCAAGCTTTGCTTGGATTTCGTGATTCTCTTACTGTGTGTCATCAAGTGTCTCTTTTTGTATTAATTTTAATGCATACACTCTCAAAAAAAGGTGCTTCAAAAGGGTCTTCGATGCCGAAGAACCTCTTGGTTCCATAAAGACCCTTAAAGATCGGGTAACAAACTCAGTTTTTGCACGTTACAGTAACAGCACGCAACACATCAATCCCTTTGTGTTTTGTACATTATGCAAATACACGCCAATTGCCAACAAGACATAGACATATGACTTAGTTTCACTTACTGAGTGCAGTTCATGTCCGGCATCTTTTAGCGCTGGGACCAAGCCATCTATCAGTTTAAACGATCTCCAAATCCAGTGTTATAACCACTATTTATATAACATCCATCACTGAAATGCCATGAACAAACATACACACCTAGACTTCAGCTCATGTTGACGCAGCGCCGATCACATTGATGGTAAGCGGGTCTCGCTCGTCGGTTGGCTCGTGGGGGGGGGAAAGGTTCTTTAGATTATAAAAAAGTTAGAAAGAGATGGTTCTTTAAAGAACATTTGGCTGAATGTTTTTTTGTGGAACCAAAAATGGTTCTTGTATTGCATCGCTGTGAAGAACAGTTTATGCACATTTATTTTTAAGAGTTTATGTTGAGGGTATACATAAGTGACAGAGAAGGCAAGGGAAACTCTAAACGTCTCTTTTGGCGTAAAAAAACTACTGTTGGTATTTACTAAAGACACACAGTGAAAATTAGCGCTGAAAAGGCGTGGACACAGCCGTTTTTGCGACTGGCCTTATTGCTTATGAATTTGTAGTAGTTTCCATTTCAGATGCAAACTTTATGGGAGTGTATTTAAATTAATCATGCAACATGATTTATTAAGATTCACATTTGTCATTGTACGGGTATTCGCGATTTTATTTAACACCCAAAAAAAGCATGTATTAAATCATGTGCTATTTTGTGCTCCTCTTAGTAGATTGAGTTGGTCATTTTGGGAATGAGATGTATTGCACTTGTGTTATGTAATGTGCGCCTTGTTATTACACTTTTTTGCCCTGTTTAGTCAATATGGCTCTTGAATTTAGGTACATTAAAGCAATGATGTTAACATTATGTGAAACATTTTTTCACAAAATTATTCAGATGAAGACGATAATATTTCATTTTGTCTAAAATTATTCTAATTAAAAGCATTGATATGTCATTCCTAAATCCAATTAGGTTTCATTGTCACATTGAAGCAAGCCAGCCAGTGATTACATTGAAAAATCATGTAAATATAGGGCACAATGTACCATATGAATAAAATGATTTTTCGTATTGATTAAAAAAAATATTTCACATGTATTCTGAATTTTGCACTGCATTGTGTTGTGCTTTAGGGTTAATGTAATGGATAATGTCCTGGTCTACGCCGGGTAGAACACGCGAGTCTCGCATCTTGTTTTTTGTTTCAGATGTCGGCCCGGTAGTGGGTTGGGGACCTCGGATTTAAAGAATACATTTTATTTCCTTTCTTCTCAGTATCGTCTGGTCATTCAGACTTGTCACCAGTTGAGCCATTTTGGCATTTCTTTTTTTTCATAGCTTATCAAGTCAAGCTAAAAAGAACAGAGATGACATGAAAAGTCATACATTGCACAGCAGGCATGGTTGTAGCGAAACATAAATAAACTTGGATGAGAAAAGTTAATTCTCCCTCGACACAGAAAGTTTACTTTGAAATGTGACACTGATAGTTTGGGTCGGTTGAGGAAGGGACTCGAGAGAGTTGTGGTTGATCTTTGACAGCTCATCCACATTTTAAAACCAGGCTGAGATCAGACAAAGCTGAAACCAGGCCCTGACCCTCTTGAAACGTTGGAGAGGAATAGAGGAGAGAGAGATCAATACAGTAGAGAGATGGAGAGAGTGATGCAGGTTTAGAGATCCGGCAGTTCAGAACTGAAGAGCTGACGAAGCAGCAGCGAGAATACATTCACACACATAATCTCTCTCTCTCTCTCTCTCTTTCTCTCTCTCTCTCACTCTCTGTGTATATAATCTTGTCACACTTACAGAATTTTTGGCTTAACTATCTATAGTTTTTTTTTGCATAGGCTAATCTCAGTCTTTCAATTGATGCCGTAATGGGAAATTGTGATAATCAAGGGAGAATAGACACAAAAAAAGCATCCGGGTTTTTAGTCTCTTATAATGAAAATTTGCAGATAACATAGTATTGCAATGCAGTCGGTGTTAGTATCATAGTATTTGATGAAATCATGTGATTAGATGTAACATGTTTCAGTATGATTTTATCTCAACATTTAAGAAACACACACTTTATTGAATTTAAAGGCAGTATAGCCTGTGTCTTATTGACAATTTATATGAAATAAACAGTTGCATCAAAAGTGCTATTTATGAAGCACAAAGCAAAACCACTTACGTTTGAAAAATCACTTTCTCGTCTCTTCTTGAATAGAATGAACCATTAAAGTTTCTCAATCGTCTAGATGTTAGATGAAATAACTCTTTAAATATATATTCTGATTGACAGGGAGAGAGACAGAGTGGTGTTTTCATGTGTAATTCAACTCTAATTTTTGGTCTATGATACAGCCTTCCCATATATTAGATATCCGTGCGGAAAAAGGGAATGAAAAATCACTTGATCTGTGGGATGAATTTTACATGACCTGCCATGTATGATGATATATTTATGTTAATTCAATCATTTCTCTGTCTTGGAGCCAAAAAGTCCCCAGGGGACGGGTGGAGGTAATCAGAATTTAATTTCATCTTCTGCAGAGTAATATCTCAAATCTTAAAAGGCAACGTTGTT
The DNA here is from genome assembly GCF_015846415.1 of Triplophysa dalaica. Lineage (NCBI taxonomy): Eukaryota > Metazoa > Chordata > Actinopteri > Cypriniformes > Nemacheilidae > Triplophysa > Triplophysa dalaica. The sequence goes on along the minus strand of NC_079561.1, from coordinate 9,003,656 downwards.
CAGAGAGTGTTTGTCAACTTTTGTCTCAAATGATATAATATACACTATGCACTTAAACTATGCACAATGCACTCAACCATATAGTGTATGAATTTCAGAAGAGTAGTATCATCCCAAATGGAATCCTTAACGTATTTATACTAAAGAGAAGAATATCGGTATCCCAGACGAGCGCAAATGATATCAATCGCACAGCATGCGTGCAAATAAAAACCAATTTGTGCATTGTACATTTACAATAATTGCAAGTGTTAGACGTGAGAGGATGAGTTAGTGTTTGAGAAACTATTTGTGCATGACAAATTAAGAGAAAGGTGTGTGGGTAAGCAAGACAATATATATTTTATAAAAAACAAAATAAACTTTTTCAAAGCTTCTGAATACTGTGACAGGTACAATGTTTTTATTTCACATTTATAAAGTCAATGCCAATGTTACTATAAACGGTTTCATCGAATGCACGCGCCTGGCCCAAACATCTGGTCTGTGTGTTTTATACAGAATTAATGATCACGGTAATGACTTTTATAATGAACTCAATATAAATGTAAAAAGACATGGACAATTAACCTGTGTAAAGGAGCAGACCCTAAGCCCACATCAAGCAACATGCGCCACAGTCCTCGTGGACCCCATTAATACCGACAAAAAGAACCGGAGAGACGGATGAAAATTACACAATGACTGGCAGTTCACTTCAGTTGCCATGATGGGGATGATTTGTGTAAATTAGACAAAGCACACTTTCTGACTGATATCACTTGCAAAATAATGACATGCAGGGGTGTGTTAACTCTGGGGGGAAGGAATAACTAAATATTGTGAGATGATTATATTGCACCTTTATAGATTACGGAGCAGACCCATAGGAGTCTCTAAATTCAGTAATAAAAAAAAATATTTATGTATTAATAAAAAAAAACTAAATCCAGTCAGTTGCTTTGGCATAGGGCTAAACAATGGTTCACCAATGTCTGCCTTTTAGCTCTGCCATAATGTAAAGAACATTTATGATCAACGTCATACCGGCTGTACAAAAAATGACTTTCATAGAGTAAGTAAATTGACATTTTTAATTGCATCCATTATACTTAATGTTTCAGGCCAATTAAACCTATTAAAAACGGACTTCTTGAAAGTTTGTTTTTATTGCGTTAATATATATATTCATATCCTTGCAACCCAGCTCATAAACAACATCAGTCATCATTGAAACAGTCGAGAAACACCAACTCCCAGGCTAAAAACGATTCCAAATCTAATCTGTGTCCATGAATCACATGCCAAACTCTCACAGTGCGCTCGAACACATTTAGCGGCGTGCCTGATGAATCCCATCAGTGCCTGTGTAAAGCTTCTGTTTTGATTGAATGCATTCAAAAACAAAATTGAGTTTTATGCCAGCCAGTGCCAGCGCTTCAGCTAATACCCAGCCGACTCGGTGAGGATTACAGCACATGGGAAAGTACTGCAGGAGAATGCAATGACAACAAACAACTCAATTCATTCTGCGTGGGCACAAATCAAACAAGCACGGTGCTTTCAAATGAATTTCAATAAACATTGGTTAGAGTATTGTAAAAAGCCATTTAGGATAGCAATACAATGCAACATAAAAGCAAAACTCAATGGCAAGAGCAAATATTTAATGTTAATGGTCTGTGCATGTAAAATTTATATTTAATTATATCACTACATCTAGTGATAGAAGTTCAGTAGTAAAACAGAGGAAGTTTGGGATGAGCAAAACATCCTCAGTACTTTTGATACCTGCACAGTTGAGAGCATTCTATCTGGCTGAATTACCGTCTGGTGTAGAAACAGCACCGCCGGCAACCGCAAAGCACTGCAGAGAGTTGCAGGAACTGCCCATCGTGTTGTGGGAGATGAGCTTCTCTCTCTCCAGGACATCTACACCAGGCGGTGTATGAGGAAACCCAGGAAGATCATCAGTGTTCCAGCCACCCAAACCACAGGCTGCTCTCCTTGCTGCCTTCGGGCAGATGATACCGGAGCATCCGGTCCCACACAAACCGGATGAAGGACAGTTTTTTCCTCAGGCTATAAGACTGCTCAACATCAAAACTGATACACTCCACAAACTCACACTTCTTTTGACCATGCACTACAGTTTCATGGACTATAACGCACCATGCATTGTACCGAATGCAATAACAATCCATTACCAAACTTCCATATCTATATCTGTACTATCTGGACTTTATGGTTGATCCATTATACATACACGTTCATTTGTACACCTGCATATTAAATGTGTATGTTCAACGTCTAATTTGTATCTCTTGTGTATATTGTGTATATACTGTCCATATGTGTATAATGTATAATGTCTTTATTGTTCAGTCTGTCTATTTATACTTTGCACTGTTCATCTGCACTACATACTGTCACTTAAATCTGTAAAGCCATCCAGTTGTTTGTCATACAGTTGTCTGTCCAGCTGCATTCTACTTTGTATGGATTACACACCCAAAACTTTAACAATAAAAGTGAGTTGAGATAGAATTAACTCATGGATGTTAAATTAAACATAAAGTTCAACATCTTTATTCTGAAATTATGTACTGGTCACAGTTGTCACAAACAAGTTGATGCATGACGGGCAGAATTAAGCAAAATAAACTGATTTCAATAATAATGAATAATAATATTTTGTCAGGAATCTGACAGAGTTCACATTTGACAACAATTACAAACAGACGCAAACAAGCATGCGACCTGTTGCATTTTAATACACGCACAACAAATTGAGATACTTCCAAAACAAACAGCCTGGAAAATATGAATACAGGGGAGTAAATTGAATTACCTCTTAATGTTCAAAATGAATGATTTACAAATCCAAATAGAAAGAGAGCATGATAATTGTACATTTTTCTCATTTGGCAAGATGCTGGAAATCCTCATTTACTGTCTGCCAAGTCTAGTGAAGTGTTTGCATCAGACTGTCTTATCAACTGTATGCACTGCAGATGCGTAAACATTCCCATTTTGACGTTTCTTCAAATACAGACACTTTTAGCCTCAGGGATTGATTTTTTTGTAAAAAAGCAGTTTACATTGTTTACTTATTGTTTTATGAATGAATGAATGAAAAGTTTTATTTCGAACATGTAAAAATAATAACATTTTAGATTATAAACAAAACAATAGCAACATAATCTTAACATATACATGTCCGAAAAGGATTAGGAAGAAGAAACAGCATATATATTACCCCCTTCTCAACTACCCAATTATGATCATCATATTATCTTTGGAATTCTGTCACCATAAACCATTATTTAATAAAATAATTACAATTTGCTGCATGTGTTTGTTTTTATCCCCATACAACTAAAGAATCCAAAAACCCACATAGTTACATTTATATCCACCGTAAAGATGAATAATGTCAAAAAAATAAACCAACACAAAAACACGACTACAATAAATAAATGGCTGGTGCAAAACACCTTGTGAAAACCCTTCTTCCTCCCTGTACCTTGTAAAAAAACATATTTTTGTACCGCTTTTTAAACTGGCTCATATTTGGACACATCTGTTCCACACTTTTACTCCACATACAGAAATACAAAAACTATTTTAAATGGTACGGACACAAAGATGATTAAAATTATTTGAAAAGATTGAAAATGAACCAAATCATTCCATTTTAGTGTATTTGATTTTAAAAATAATTAATTTGTATGATCTCTGAAACCAGTATTGGGAATTATCCTAAACGTTCTTTTTTGTAACATAGATATATGAAGGTAACATTTTGATATTTTGATATTATGTTGTATGCTGTAGATATTATTGTCTTACTCTTGAAAATATGTTTTAAATATAAATACATTATGAATTAACCTTTACTTTTTTCTTGTGTTAAAATTATTCTATTAATTTTGCCCACACAAATAAATATATGTAACATACAGTATGTATATACAGTACTGTGCAAAAGTCTTAGGTTACCATACGAATTTAGCAATGGTATTTAAACAATGCTAGAATGACTTTATAATAATTTCTCAGTCTTGTTATTGGAAAACAGACAATACAGAATATATGTGTGTATTACTAAACAAAAACAAAAAATAATCTGACAAAAAACAGCTTTTATAATGTTGCTGTCCTTCTAAAATCACGGATGTCCAAATTCAGGGTTTTTCAGGAAACTAAAAAAATCACTTTTTTAATGTTTAAATAATGTGTAGTCACAGTTGACAAGCACGTTTAATACTTTTATTGTTTACATATTTGCAAAACCCAGTGATAAACATAAAGGGTGACTAAAAATGTTAATAATAATAATAATGTTTGCCTGAAGAAGCCATTTTGTGTGTGTACGCGTGCGTGATATACAGTTGACGTGTGATGTTAAAACAGTCTAGTGGAATAGAGTAAAAATCAGTTAAAAAAGTAAAAATAGGTAAATCACCCCTTGAGGAAACTTAAAACTGGTAAATTGCTCCTTGATGCTGCATTAACAAAAACGGCTCAGTGTGTAAAGAAGATAAAAAGGTAACTCAGCTTAGTTTCGCGTTCACATGTACACCCATTAGAGCCATTAGACTTAAAAAATCGTACAAATCAATAAACGTAAAACCCACATAATGAATACTAGAATACTTTTCTGGCATAGTGGGGGTTGTTTCAATAAAATAGACCCTGTATTCATGTCCATGACCTTTGCTCTGCTAACAAAATGCTCCACCAACTGAGCGACAGAAACACCGTTTACTCCAAATGAGTCTGTATAAATGCCTGACCTTTTCTTAATACATACAAAAGAATGGCAAAGTTTTAAGGCCGAACACATTCTACTGTTAATAACACTTTCACACCCATCTGTTTAGAGTCCTGATACAGTCATCGTCTTTCATGTGATGTACCATTGCTCACAATTTGATCTGTCTGTCTCTATTACTGAAGGGTGAATTAGTTCTTGAGTAGATGTTAAGTGACTTGCATTCTCTTGTAGAAATGACTTTCCACTGCTCGGCCATTAAGTGAAATCTTTTCCACCAGGATGAGCCATAGTTTAAACGTTCATCGTCATTATACATTCTTCTAAATGTTCAGTGACAAGCGACAGGTGCTTCCACAGCATCTAGGTAAGTGCATGTCTGTTATTTCGGAGGATGTTGATTTATTCAGGAAAAATTGATATATTTAGGTTAGATATTCTTGTGTTTGATCTGAGATGATATTATATCCCGCCAGCAATTCTGTCGTTCCTTTTTGGCTCTTTGGCTTTGATCATAGCTAATGAATTGTTGTGAAAGGAGCACACATTTCAAATTCTCATAGAGCCTTTTGTTTTCCGCATTACGCCGAGAAGCAATCAAGTGGAACTAATAATGCCAATGGTAATACGCCCTTTGACAGCACCATCCACCTTGTGTTGAACAGGACTTGGTGGATAAATGCGTCTACATAATGGTGCATGCAGATAGAGAAGAATGTATATTTTTTGTTAATAAGGAAGCTGGAATTATTTAGGCTTGCTTAGCCTTTCTTCTAATAAGGTCACACACAATAATGTGAACTTACACTCCGAAACATTTATGCATGGCACAAGGATGCAATAAAGTTTTCTTTTACAACAAATTTTCATCGTAAATGAATGACATGTAGACTGTGGTGAAGAAGGCGGGATGGGAGCCGTGAGGCGGGGCCGGTGGCGTGAGTGATAGTTGGAATCAGCTGTGCGCACACCGGTCCCGCATATCTCACGGAGGAAATCGGGAGCATGAGAAGACGAGTGACGGGACTGCTGACGAGAGAGGACCGGCCCCGGACATCTGTTTACGTTTGTATTTATGTTCCGTATTATTGTTTATTTATTTAAGTTATTTCAATGGCTGCCGGTTGCCACCTCCTTCCTTCCTTTTTCTGAACCCCGTTACATAGACCATCTGTGTTGGAGGTCCATGGTTGGAGAGTTGTACATGTACGTCTTTGGCAGACGCTTTTATCCAAAGCGACTTAAATTGCATAATAGTATGTATCAGACTGTGTGAAAGTTTACATCAGAAATGTATGAGGTAGAGTATGAGGCATGTGGAGGACGGTGTTATGGGTAAACCTTAAATAAAAATAAATTGTATTCTCCCTAATGTTGTTTAAAACCTGTCTATGACTCTTGTGTTCTTCTGACGAACACAAAAAAGCTATTTTGAGATGTTCTCTTTATGGTTCTGTCTTCATACAATGGAGTTCAATGTTGTTGGGTTACAACATTTTTCAAAATATGTTTATAAAGAAAGTATTTCATACAGGTTTGAAATGAGTGAGTTAATGGTGAAACGTTTTCATGTTTGGATAAACTTTATAGCTCCATTGGCTGAACACAGACGCATGAGGACGCTCAAAGATTTCTGAACCGGTTGAGAAATGGTCATGAAAATCATAGGCGATCTGATTCAAGTCTGTGATTTTCATTATATCATGTTGATTGTATTTCAAAATGAGTTATTTATGCTCTTCTTAACTCATTTATGAAACATAACCAGTCAGATTCACTCTAGAGTCATTCTTCCATGAATCAGACTGGTAGTGCATGTTTGTTGCTGGGTTGTTTCCGATTATTTTTTCTGTCACATCATTGAATTCAGACTGGAAGTACATTACTCAGGTGAAACATAACTTCTTTCGTAGTAGTAATAAGAAAAATGCTTTGTCAGGTAAGCTATATGCTTCATAGGGAAATTGCATTAAATTTGACCACAATTGATCGAATCAACCTGGCTACATTAAGTTACACCAACTGATGTCTTTTGGATAGATCAATTAGAAATGTAACCTTCAGAATAGATTTTTAAATGATCTAAACATTACAAATGACTCTTGCTTGAGTAACCTCATGCAGTAGGTCGATTCAGTCATATTAATTTGAATTTATATACTCTGTGGCAAATTTATTTCACCACAAACAGCTGTAGATATCCACTACATGTGAGGGGTTGCATGAACTAGTCGACATTAATGCTCTGACATTTAAAGCTTGACGTGACTAGTCACGTGACATGAGATTTTATGACACTGTACCTTTAAGAAAATGGCTGACTGTTCCAATAGACCTGCGCGGAGCAGATTTCAATCGCACCTGCTTCAGCGGGATTCTGTCACACTCCCGGCAATAATATATGTAGTCTTGTCCTGCTTCCGCATCAGTCACAATGTGTCCTGTTTTCGCCTGCACTCATTTACGATTCGCCTGCAAACACCCACTCAAGTCATGTGACTTGAGTCCCCCACCTCTGGCTGTAGGTATCCACCTGCTGCTCTTTTACTGCATGGTCCCGCTACCACTGACCTCACGGTTTAAAATAGTTGTATTGTAGTTAAGTTCGGTTGCTGCTATAAATAAATTTATATTTATTTAAATACTATACATTTAGAGTCTATATTGCGGGAGTCCCGCCATTCTCCCGCAGCCCGCCCACCAACACATTCTCACTCCTGACTCAACACATTCTCACGAGTGTCTGACTGCCCACACCCACCTGCTCGAAAAACATTCCTTAGATCTTATTTTATTTATTAATGACATCATTGACTAGTCGACGTGACTTTTATTACATAAAAGTCGTCTTTAACACATCTGAGGTCGTTCAACTACTACATGTCACTGTTTTTTACAGTGAATAAATATTAGGCCTACCAGTATTTAAAAAAAGGTTCTTAGTTCTTGAATGTAACTGTGACCAATTAACATTACAGTTTCACCAGGACTGGAGCAACACAAGCTAGAGCTTTTAAAGACCTCATTCCTGTTTATTGATTTTTAGGTAGGCTATAGCATTGCTGTGGTCAAGAGGGGCAGGCGTACATGCATGAATGTGTTTTTCAGCATCTTTAAAACAAAGTGGTGACCTCAGTGACCCTGAGGTGATTCAATTCTATAGCATCGAGCAGAGAGGTGACGTCAGCTGCTGTGCAATCGACTTGAACAGCTTTCACTAGACTGGACTAAACTGAGATTCTAAAGACCAATTTGGAGTCGTCGCATACTGGTTGCAGAATAACAGTGGAAACAAAGCAGAAATGAGTAGACGGAGTAGACAATTCCTTCAAAAACATGTTTTTGTGTTGTTGAATGTCAGAATAGGAATTGCATATTTATGGAATTATTTCCTATGGAATACCGCCGTTGAATATGCCATTTTAAGCCAAACAACTCAATAAACGAACAGGCTAGACTGACAAAATCATCCGGGTCTGTGTTTATTTTATTTTAGGTATCCGTGTAATTTTCTAGTCGTTATTAAGGCTTATCTCTTGTGGGTTTTTCTGCAACCAATAGCGTGCACATCCCGAATGTTAACAAACTTATTATTAGCCTATAGGGTTAAGACATGGTTCTTTTGAACGCTTTTGAAAATGGTTAGCTCTTAAGGCCTTGAACCAACTCCAGTAAGAGAACACTGTGACTTTCTCAACGTTCTGTATCTTATTCATAAAATTAATTGGAACTCATGTAAGTGACCAAAACTCACTCATGGCTTTTCATGTAAAGCCTTGAATGAATTCCCCAAATGAGCAAAACTGAAATTAGAGTTATTGTTTAATATAAATAAGATTATTGAATTATATTGTAGCAGTCTATCTAGATGAAAAATGAAGATAAAAATGCTGTGACGCACAGATGAAAAGAATGTAAAAGTTGAATTCTTCTGAACTTAATACCATTTTTGTGGCTTACACAACAGGACAAATCTTTAAAACGTTACATTGATGTTTTTAGCAGATGCTTTTATCTAAAGTGACTTACAGTATATTCAAGGCAAACATTTGTTATCACTATGTGCATTCCCTGGGAACTAATAACTAATGCAATGCTTTATCTACATTAGCACATACTGTATGTACAGTTTACGTTCAGTTCAGTGATAATTTGTGAAAATGATAGTTCACCCAAAAATTCTGTCATCATTTGTTCACCCTCTTGTCATTTCAAACCTGTGTGACTTTCTTTCTTTTGCAGAACACAAAAGAGGATCTTTTGAAAAATGATGTTAACAGGAACACCATTCACTTGCATTTGTTTTGTGTCCGTACAATAGAAGTGAATGGTGTCCAGTGCTGTTCGGTTACCAACTTTTTTCAAAATATCTTCTTTTGTGTACTGCGGAAAAAACTCATATACTGTAAAAGCTGAGGAATTCAGACAGACTGAGTGCATTGAGCATGCATCCACAATAGGGGTCTAACAATATACCGGCATTTACAATAACCGAGATATTAAAACACACAAGTATCATAATCCTAGTAATTCTACACACATCGTGATATTGTAAACTACTCAGCACCCATTACAAATTTTGGCATAACCGTTACAACTCTCTCTCTGCATTCATAAAACACAAAATAAAAAATGAATGTCAATAATTGCATCATTTATTTCTTTTTGATTAACATTTTGATAAATATTGAGAAAATATTCTTATCGTCGTGAAAATTGGATATCTTGATAGCCCTAATCCATAAATAAACAAATTCACTGATGCAAGCTGCAAAACACATAACCAATTTTTTACGTAATAAATGGAAGATTGCAAAACCTAAAGAAATTTTGTCCATGCCGTGTGGGGGAGGTTAAAGTTATCATGCTGGAGAACAATAGTGGTTTCCTTCTTTTGATGAAACTGCAGAAAGATTTGATCATACAGTAGATACAGGGCAGTCATAAAGGGATCTTATATTAGATCCATTTTACAGAAAGAAGAAATCGCAAGAGGGCCCGACATCAAAACCAGAGCCCACTTTGATTTGACATTGGCCACAAAATACCACAAACAACAGCCAAGAAGCATTTGCACAGATCAACAGGGCTGTGCCAATGCTGTTATGTGGCTTCATATTCATTGTAATGTACTGTCAGATCACGGACAGAGGATGAATTCATTATGCTTTGACTTAACAGGCCTCAGCTGAGTCAACTAGAAATGTATTTGCACGAAATGCCCATTCATAAACACACACTTCCGCCAAATGGCTGGACAGATAAGTGGATGGATGGATGGATGGATGGAGGGATGGACTGAGCTACCTCAGTAATCTCAGTAATCAGTCATGCATATGATAAACTAACAAATGTACAAAATCTCTTATTAGGAAAAATGGAGTTGCAATTATACACAAGTGCAACACAAGCTCGCATACTGTGTCATCCCTCACAGCTTGTCAATCATTCTGATTGGCTGAGAGACTGTTGAAAACGCTGGTCTAGCAAGTGGTAAAGTATTGCTGCGGTCAACTGCTTGCATTTACATTCCTACACACAACAAGTGATTGATTCATAGGCGCTGCACAACATGTGAGTGGGAGAGTGAGCAATGTATTGTGTGCGGTGAGAAAAACAAAAAGCAGCTGAACTCATCAAACTGGACGCCAGTCATCCGAGCAGAAGAAATCATACATTGGGTTTATAATTAAAGCCTTCCCTTCAGAGAAAGAGATGGGTGAGCTGGGCTTGAGTGGGTGAAGACCTAAAGACTCAGGAAACTGTGGGTGCCTGATGACATCACTGTGTGCCATGTGGAGGGTCATTACAAGACAACCAGACAAACCACATAAGCAGGTCATGTGACCAGAACCAAATGGGATGAAATGAACCAGAGGACATGTGACCTTGACATGACGTCCAATTTTAAAGATTTCTGCCCTCGTATCGGCTCATATTATAATTTAATTATATACAAAAATGACATTGTCATATTAATAGAAATCTGTGTTGGGATCATCATTAATAATTCATCATTAATAATTACTGAGAAAGACTTGAAACAGCATCCGTAATATTAACATATTACAAAAAACTGGAATAGATAATGTGAAAGAATGATTTGGAAAAGGTACGGACACTTACAGCACAGATTACTCTTAATGTAAGAAAATGTGAGAAACAATGAAGCAGTGAATGAAACTAAGTGGCACATTTGTTTAATAGATTTCTGATCTATGACTGTAGCCTTTGCTGACACAATGACACTTCAAGATGAAAGCATGTGGTTCTAAGAATTAAAGAGAGAAGGGGTTGGTGGGGGATGATACGCAATGGGAGGTAATTGAGTGAAAGCATGTATGTGAAACAGAAAGTGTGAAAATTAATTTAGTATCTTTAGGCCTAAAGATGCATGGTTAAGGATCTCGATCGGGGGGGGGTTGGCATGCATACGTGTCTTCTGTATTCACGTTGCGTGCATTCGCATGTATAATATGTCTGTCTGCCATCACATACTTAAGTGGTCCACCGAGAAAACTCACAGAATGCCAGATGGCCAGTCCGACCCGGCCTTCAAGTTGTTCCAAGCCTTCATACATTTTTTGTTCTGCTGTCTGTAACCAAACAATGCTCGGGCACCATTGAGAACTATAGTATGAAAAATCTACTATGGTAGTCAATAGAACATTTTAGTTTCCCGCATTCTTTAAAATATTTTATTTTCTGTTATATATAACAAAGACATTGAAACAGGTTTGAAACTACTTGAGGTTGAGTATGACAAAATTTTCATTTTGGGTGAACTATCACTTTTCTATCTGAACTATCCGATTTTTACAACCCAAAATAATTCAAGGTAGTAATATTATAATAATATCAATTTAAAAGTAATCTAAAATGGTTAGGGTAAATATTATAAATAATTATTTAATGTTGCTCAGTGGTTAAAGCATTGCGCTAGCAACACCAAGTTAATGGGTGTGATCCCAGGGATCGCACATACTAAAATACAAATGTATAGGATCATGTAATGTAAGTCGCTATGGATAAAAGCGTCTGTCATATGTATAAATGAAAAATGTAAATGCTATCAGTACTTCCTTTAATATTTGAGTTTTCTTTTTTTGGGTAAATAAATTGCTCTCCAAATAAAGTTGCAGAAAGGCAGAGAGAGAGAATCTGTAACTCTTGTGAATCTTAAAGCAAACTTTAAACTGCTGAATTTGACACTGAAAATCAGATTCTACAAAATCATTTTTAAACTGTTTTCAATGAACGTCAATTAAAAAAAATACGAGTTAGAAGGCTCTCCATGATTACTATAAAAATGTACCTATTACTCCCTGTTAATCATAAACATGTACTCAATAGTCACTGACTGCAGCTTTAATCATGTCAAGCTGCCTTGAAATATTGCAACGTTGTAAAAAGCATTACAATATATAAAAAAATGAAACTTAAATTTACAATATGTGTAGAATTAACACAGTATCGATAATCATGGCTTTTAGTATCACGGCTATTTACATTTATTCATATAGCAGACGCTTTTATCCAAAGCTACTTACAGATGGGGTTAACAATGGAAGTAATTGGGACAGCATAAGTGCAAGACCGGTCTCATATAGCCTACCTCAGAATAAGGAGCTAAGATAGGATTTTTTTAAAGAGTAGAAAAGAGATAGAACTCAGAACTGATCAAGTGAGTGTTGACGGAAGAGATGTGTTTTCAGATGATTCTTAAAGATGGCTGAAGAATCTGCTGATCTTGGAGCAGCGGGGAGATCCTTCCACATACGTGGAACCGATCCAGAGAAGGTAGTGAGAGAGATTTCTTACCTTTATTGGAAAGCACCACAAATGTGTGCATTATTTGACTCTCATAATGTCCAGCATTCGTTTTAAGCATCAGGTCGCAAGAGACAAAAACATACACTAGTACCCCAACTTTGTTTCTAAGTGCTCCCAGAGACACTATAAATGTACGGACAAAAGAATTGGGACACCCCCATCTAATGAATGGTTTTGACTACTTATTTCTGTGAGTAGAAATCTTAATGCAAAAGCCTATAATGATATTCTAGAGAATTGTGTGCTTCTGATTTTATAGCAAAAGTTTGGGCAGGACCCTTTTCGTTCCCATTATGACAATGCCTCTGTGCGCAAGATTTGGAAATAAATTCAGTCTATAGTGTGAAAGAATTTGACTGGTCTTCATAAAGTCCAGACCTGAACCCAGCTAATCACCTTTGAGTCAAACACTTATCACCCAGACCCATCAATGAGTTAAATGCAGAGCTATAGTCAATTAAAAACAGAAAAATGGCCTTGCAAAACGGTTGCATCAAAAAATTTAACAAAGATTGGAATTACTGGAATATATAAACATGTTTATTAGAAGTGAGCGTCCCAATAAATACAGTTTGCGTTGAAACACAAATTTCTTCAATGTTTCTTAAAGGTGCAGTGTTGCACTAGTTTTACAACAAAACCCTATTCTTCATAACCCCTGCTAATGGCAAATAGAAAGTGTTTTTGAATTGGAGCACCTAAAATTACAGTAACATTGTTGATAGTGCTACAGAGCCAGAATGACATTCAAAATTAAACCTGGGAAATCCAATGTAATTTTGTATATAAAAAACAATTCAATCCAGGAGCAAGAAGCTCACTTCTTGAAATTCGTTTGCTATGTCTCCAAAAAAGGATTATAGGCCAATATATTCTTTATATATGATGGTTTATGACTGTTTTGATTGTCTGATTGACTGTTTCTCCTCTGGATATAATTGTCTATTACTGCTAATGAAAGTGAGTGATTTATCATTTATTGAATAGTTTATTGGATACACGTGTGTTGAGATGTAAGTATATATATAGATATAAATATGAAGAGTTTCTAGATGTGAAATACTGAAGAAGAAACGCTTGTTCATTTTAAACATGAACTGAGCACTTTTTTTGCACATTGTGAATAAAGAGGATTGCCAGGTTTTTTCCGGCATAGAAACATTTGAGGGTCCGCCTCCGTCAAATTTGGCGCCGCCTCAGTCTCTCACAAAAATTATGTCGGGTCTCCACAAAAACACTCAGTTTGTAAGAATTTTGCAGTAAAATATCCAAAAACCACTACGCCAATGTTATATATTTTTTTCAACTGCTTTTAAATCCTGAGAAAATCGGAATTCTTAACAGTGGACCGAGACCGTTCAGTCGCCTGTCAATGGCGTCATATCGCGTTACCCTTTGTTCCCACCATTACTGACGTAGCAACCGCATGACACTGTCATAGACAGATGCGGGTAGTTTGTACCATCAGTCCAGCATTATTACAAATGATGTGGGTATGTTCAAAATAACGTTTACTATGATTCATTTGAACTTAAAGTACCAGTGAAATACAATAGGCCTACCTATTTTTTCATGAAATATTGCGACGTTTATTGTAAATAGTTTATCAATGTGGGCCATTCTCTTTTTACATTTTTTGTGCCTTCATAATCTGTAATTAAAATCGGCAAATGCACTTCCATCCCGTAATGACTATCTTTCTTAAACGACTTATGCTAGACGACTTTTCTCATTCGAAATTCCAAATGCGTAAAAATACGGAAGTAAAAACTACCGCAACTTCCGGTTCACAGGGACTTTAATAATTGCAATGATTGTTTCATCAAATTTTTATGCTTTAATATGTAAAGTGTTTGGTAAAGCCACTTAAAGAAGACCTACATTTGTGTACAAGATAAGGATGGCATCCCCTCCGCCTCATTTTGAGACAGGAAAAACCCTGATTGCTTTTATCTTGCCTGTAATCCTTTTTGGAGACATAACAAACACATTTTAAGAAGTGAGCTTCTTGCTCTCGTAAAGAATTGATTGACAACTTGAAATCGTATATAATGTGATTGGAATTCAGCGCAAGATCCTCAGTTTGTCTTTTTTGGTATTTAAAAACCATGCAGAAATACATCACCATTAAGTCTCTGCGGTTATTAGACACACAAAATTGAACAGAAAAGTTGCCTTTACAACTGTCACCAATTTAATGTAAACAAACACCTCAGTCAGTGTGGCACAGGGTCATGACCCACTGGCCTACAGTCACACTGTGTTGTCTAGGCTGTGAGAATGCCTAGTGGTTCCTTCCCGTGGACCTATTTGCCTTATTTTAGTGTTTAAACTGCATTGCCAAAGATTCCACAGTCCTTTTCATCCGCCTTCTTGCCCAATAATATCAACCAAGCAGGTGAACTTACCTGATGATGACGTACATGACCAAGCAGTTTCCCACGAGCCCCACAACGCAGACGATCATGTAGACCACGACTATAGTGATTTTGACGCCACGAGGGAAGAGGCTGTCAGTCCCGTTGAAGGCGCTGAAGTTGTTCTGGAACAGAGACTCGTTGTACAGATGGAAGTGTCTGGGGTCAGCATAGCCGCTGAAGTCATTTGGGAACTCCATGAGCTACCAAAAGCCAAACAGCAAAGACAGCAACACATAAACAAACGCGCGCACTGCAAGCTGTGTAAAATGACAACACGCATACGAGGAAATCATTTGTTCGATGTTTCATATCGAGGGATAAATGTTTATGTATTGTAAATGAATTGTGGATGCAGTTAATCCTATGGGATATGATATGCAAAAGCTATTGCATGCCAAACCGAGAGCACACCGTTTACTGTACTGTCAACAGTTTGCGCATGAGACAAATACAAAACATAACCTCTAAATTCCTTGTAGTAGATGTTCAAACCGGACAAGGCAAAAAGTATTCAATCATTTTCTCCCAGCATCGCTCCAGGGAGCACAACTAAAGCGTTGGATATAGTAAGACCACATACCGTTGTTTAAAGAAATGCCCCAAATCCCTTATGATCGTTTATGCCTGTTTGCGACGCCGCGTCCTGTAAGACTCCTGTAAGCAAGCGCAAATCGCCCTGTTGCCGTTATTCTTCTCTGTTTAAATCAGTCTCAAAGCTGCGTTTTCAACAGCAGAGAAATGCACATCGCTGTGTA
The DNA here is from genome assembly GCF_015846415.1 of Triplophysa dalaica. Classification (NCBI taxonomy): domain Eukaryota; kingdom Metazoa; phylum Chordata; class Actinopteri; order Cypriniformes; family Nemacheilidae; genus Triplophysa; species Triplophysa dalaica. Next base: position 8,987,892 of record NC_079561.1, on the reverse strand, counting down.
TCGCAGGCATATCACAACCGTATTTTTGGGCGAGCGCAATGGGAGGGGGAGGTGCGGTAAAGGACTTGCTTGTTGTTGCGAATCTTCAGCAGCGACTTGCATCTCCACTAGGTATCTTTTTCCTCTCTCGCTCTCCCCATCTGTCTTTCTCGCGCTCTCCTGGCACGCGCTCTAACCCAAACGTTGAATACGCGGCGGTGGCGCGCGCCTGCAGGTGTCTGTGGTGTGCGCGCGCCTGAACAGGTGTCAGTGATGTTTACTTTTGTCTGACTCTTGACAAAGATGTCAAGTTCTTGGTCTTTGTCATTTCCAGTTTTTGTATTTGCCTAAACTCGACGACATCGCTGGGTAACGAAGTACAACGGATGGTTAAATAATTGGTTTGCATTTAAAATGAAATACTGCGATATGCAACATGTGCCTTAAGAAAAGGGTTTTACTATAGTAACCATAACCATGTTTTTATATTTGTAGTAAAACCATCGTCATCACTATGGTCTTAACTATGGTATTTGTAGTAAAACCATGGTAATACATAGGGTAATCGAAAGACATACAAACGCTATTACTATACTAACACCGTTGTTAGTATTCCTAAGGGTCAGTCCACATTTGCACAATGGAGCTGCATGCACGTGTGTTTTCTGAGTCCCACGGGAAAGAATAGAGCAGTGCACAAACGCGTTATCAACTCTGAATGTCACTGATGCACGTGTATGCGGTGCTCTTAAATGTTTCAGCATTGAGCCATCACTGCTTTAATGTGTTTATGAGTGGGAGTGTTGGCTACAGGGGGTGCTCATGCTCAGGTTGAAACGCACCGGTGATAAATCACAGCGTCGTTACTTTGACACACCGCGTCAAACCCAACAGCCGCACAAGCATCGGTTCACCTGTGCATCATTATGCATATAGGAACTTCGAAGGCTACTTGGTGCACTAATGTAGTCCCATTAACGTTTTGCTCTGTGGATAATTCCTCTCCTGTGCTATTTTTCAGTGCAATGTTTGCACCAAGGGAATAAGAAAAGCTCCCAACATTAATAAAATCAATGCTGGTGAAAAAGTGTTTAGAAGAGTTTAATTGTGAATTAAGATTGTAGTGGTTGCTGTCCTTGGTCCTGAAATCTACAAATGGCAAACATACGAGCTCTCAGTTGCCGATAATAAGCATTTAAACAGTAATGTTGAACTACAAAATAATATAGACCATACACTGCATAAGATAACTGAAAATGGTCTTCGCTGTTTAACCACATTATCCTGAGAGTGCAGTATCACTCTGTAAAGACAACCTGTAATAGGCTGTTTAAAGGAATAGTTCACTGGAAAAAGAAGAATTTCCCATAAATTACCATTTGAATGTAACTAAGTAATATCCTGGCTATTCCCATTTTTGGGTTATGGTTTGGGTATTGAAATGTTGTCACAGGGACAACATGGTTTGAGACATCACTCACTTGGGAAAACTGGTTTGAGCAGAGAACAGTGCGAATTGCCCTGATCCTCTCTTCTATTTTAGGTTGAAGGAATAATTCAAACCGTGTTAACAGACCAGCAATATTGCAGCACAGCATACATTATTTTAATCCCAGTTGATTAGACCAGTTGATGTAAATATGAAATATCCTGCTGTGCATTTACATAACAGGAAATTAACAGCATGTTCTGTTCTGATTCATTTGATCACGGGTATCTTATACATAGCAAATGGGTTTGCTATATAAGTGTCAATGTTAAGAATAATATGAAAATGTTGCACCACTCAAATGCTAATGGAACCTTCCTTCGCAGTGTTGTAAAACCTGGCAGTATTACTGTGCTGATGTAATCCCTGATGTCATGCGCTACCATATCTATTTTCCCCTCTCTTGTGTACACATAGGCAACACGCCCACCGTTGAATCAGTTCCATTAAATACGATAAGGATTCACCTAATAGGTTTCAGATAAGATGTATCCTTTAACACACATCTTTTATAACCCCTTAATCAATAAATTAATTTCTGCACCCATTCTCTAACACAAGGGTTTTTATTACACAGTAGACATTCACCAATTTTGGGGGAGTGAAGGCTTCAGTGCACTGACAAACAAAACAGAAGCATGTATTAAATAAAAGCAGAAATATATATTTTTAAAATGCAAAACAGATACATTAAAGGCAATTACTTAATGATTTATTTATGAGTGCATGCTGGGAACTCATGCAAACATAAGATACAGAGTTCTTATATTTTTTAGTTTAAACAAAAAAAAATCATGTTATTTTACACCCACATTTGTTTTACCATATTTAGAATATAAAGTAAAATTCTAGTTTTAACAGTGTTAATCCTTCAAAAGTTGTGATAACAAACAGACAAATAATTTTTGTTCTGCCCTCAGAAACCGAAGAATTATAGGATTTGAAGTGAAAAGAGGTTGATGGAGCATTTAAAGGGCTGAAATGTGAAGACGCGAGTGGAGGTCTGCGGGGAGCAGATGAGTGATTACAATAATGGCCCGCCAGCTACATAGTGGGAACAGAAAATGACCAATAATAGATGAGAAGAACCAGGGAGGTTAAGAGATGTAACTGCTCCAAAAACACTGGATGGAGAAACGATGAAAGAACATTGAAAGTATACTGGGATTGCGATGCTTCTTTCAAACATTTCAAAGTCTCTGAAATCCACAGGATTTCTCTGTTGTCATTTAATGTGACAGTGCATGGAAGAATGCTTGGAGGTTAGAAGTTGAAAAATAAAAGGGTTTGATGCTGAAAATAAAGTAGTTTTAAAGGCAGAACAATTTTGAACATTGTTTAATTTACAAAAGACATGAAAAGTATGCTACCTGTAAATATGCCACCTGATAGCAAAAATATGACAAGGAGAGCCATTCAGATTCACTCAGAGTATACACCAAATAAATCTTATATAGTCTGTGGGTTTTAGTACAATTTTATTTTTATACCTGCTGAGTTTTCTAGAAAAGCGCTAAACATTCTACATCCCGTAATGCCACACTAACTCAACAGGATATGAACGCCACAAAGCACTCGTCATCTATGTGCTCTCAGCATTCTGACACCTGCCAGTCATGAATTAGTCCTACAGCAATCTGTCATGTTGTCAATGACCACCGATCATGCCTATAAATGCTCCGTAGCAACACGACTTATTAGCAGATCAAGGACAAGAGAACATCCTGTGGGAAAACACACACATGCGACCGAGATTTATCAAAGCTCATGTGTGTAAAGAACATCATAAAAGAATAACACGATAAAGAGCTGACAATTGATGCCCGTCATTGAGCAAGTCAAAAGGTGTGCGTAGAATATTTATAAGAATATAAGAATTTTGAAGTTCAGAGTGTAAGTGTGGCTCATTTCAATCCAACATACAAAGGAAATAGAGGTTTAAAAACAGAAACTGAGAGAGACGGATCATTAATCATTTATCGTGCAACCATTTCTTTTAGAAATTACCTGTTTGAGTTTGTATTGATTTTTAAGCTCGATTAAAGTTGCAAACTGTGTTATTGACTAGATAACAACAACCTGAGAATTTTGCACTTGCGACACATTAAAAGGAGTTGAATCACAGAAATGTGATGGTAACACTTTACAATAAGGGTGTATTTATTAACAATTACTAAATACATTAGCTATCATGAATTAACAATGAACAATATAGTTTTTCATAATTTATTAATTATAAACATTAATTAATGTTAGTTAATACAATGCTGGTTCATTGTGCATTAACTTGTGTTAACAGATGCAACTTTTAAATAATAGATGTACCGTTTTAGTAAATGCTGAAATCTCAGATTTATAAATGCTGTCGAAGTTTTGTTCTGTCTTGTTAGTTCATGTTAATTTATGCATTAACTAATGTTAACAATTACAACCTTATTGTAAACTCAAAACTCCTATGCATTGAACCATATTTTTTGTTTACACATTTCATAACATGTGCAGTTAGAGACAACAAACAACTACAACAATCCAATTCAGGACCATGGTTACTTTCCCTTACGGCCTTTCTGAGATTGTACTGTGTTCAGTTCATTTCCAGATAATATTTTCTCTCTGACTGGTCAGACGGGTTAAGCAGGCACGTGCCAATGTTGCTTTCTTTGCATTTCAGTCAATTACAAACACACCTACGCAAACACAACCAGAGACACTCGTACCAGTCATAAACAAGACAAACAAAACAGCCAGTCTGCCAGTGGGTGTCCTTTTCATAAACAAAGAGGTCTGACTCCACACTAATGATTCCCACCCGACCACCAATGCTAAGCTACATCAGCATCCCTGGGTCTCATTTGTCCACGAACCTGTTGAAAACACACACACGCACACCTGATTCTTTGCCATTATAACACTCAGAAATCATGCGTCCCTCTAACACGCAGGAAACTGAAAATTGTCTGTGTCAGCTTCCTGGATGCAACACGAGAAGCATTTATAAGGCCCGGCACATGTAATGAATGAGAACACGAGCGAGACTGACTGAAAAGCAATAACTAATTATCTCCATCTCATATTAGCCAACACGCCACACTGAACATTTGTTTCAAAACATCGCCTGTTAGGAATGTTTTGATGAGGAGGAAATTGGTTTAGAAGGCGGATGATAAACTGAAAATCTAAAATAAAGGAAACGTTTGAGCCGTGAATCAGCTTAGCTGCTTCGGAAAAGCTTGAGACACATTCTTGTGCTGCCCATCAGCCGGTTAGGAATATTGGCATGTCAGGATTCGATTTTCCTGTGGCTCCATAGTGATTCATCACATAACGCTACAGCTAAAGCAATTGGCTGAAAAACACATGTCCAGAGCATGCATGACCAACGATGGCAAAATGATCTTTCAGTTGGGGGGGGTCACGTGAGAGCCAGTTGCCATTGAGATGAATGGGAAAGTAGCTTTCTCCGGGTAATATAGAACAATTAAGAGACCATTCCAAATGTTTTAGATATATTGCGGCCATGCAAGTCCAGTTGAGTTTCAATAAAATTAAACCTCAGGAGTGTCATAAAGACATCTTACAGTTATGTGAGTACTGTCAGCATCACAAGACACATGAAAACGGATTAAAATCCAGGTTATCACATACATGTTTTTTCTAAATACATCTACAAATACAACTGTTGTATTGATTTATAGTGAATTTGAACGTGTTTTTTTTTCAGTTTTTGAGGTCTGAAAAAATACAGCGCATCTTTTCTTTTATTTGGAGGCATTTCTCCTGTTAAAATTTTCTGCAAAAAAAAGGAATTTGAAACAATGTTGCTTTTTGAAATATTGTTAGTAGTTCACAAAATAAATAACAAAATTGACAATATAGTAAATTTTGTAAATTTTGTAAAAATACTTCAAAATAGTAAATAAAAAAACTGAAACAATTTGAAATGGTCTCTTAATTTTTTGATTATGTATATTTTGTATTGATCCTCCTGAAAGAGTAACACCCAAAAGTATTTTTCTGGTGAGAATCATATAACAGTGTTATTAGAAGAATGGATCATTTAGACTGCAAATTAGCAGATGGCCAGATATGAGCATTTAAAAGTCTTCTTCTGATGTATTGAGACTGTGGGTGTGAGGGTGCGCTTATTATGACCGTGCGTCTTTCACATCGAGAATGGCAAACCCCCTCCGCACGCGGACATTCACGCACAGACCCTCTGCACGTCACTCGTGTGGGCAGGTCAGCCCCTGCCCATCTGCCTGACCTGCTGGAAAGCTGTGGAGGGAGAGAGAGACCGAACAGACAGGCAATTACACTGACGCAGAGCTTGACGGACAGCCGTGAAGGTCAAAATGCCAATCTGCAACACAAATGTGCAAAAAACGCACGCTCACACTGAAGACAGTGCTTTCTCAATCAGAACAGAATGTCTATGTTGGAGGTTTGAAGAACTGTGTGGGATGTCTGATCTGGGTGTCTGGGTGGGTGTCAAAAATATACTTTGTTTTTGTGGATCGATCGAGATGGAATAATGGTGAGCATTACAAATAGACATGTTTTTTTTGTAATTAAGACTTGTCAGAAGAGGCGTAATTCCACTGACAAGGATACAGAAAGGGAGAAAAAGTTTTTTTCTAAAGGAAAAAATCATTTATTTGCTAAATTTATAATAAATCAGAAATTAATAGAAGGTCTCAGACTTCTCAAAGTTTAGTGTGATCCTTAACATTTCAGTAAAACAAATTTTATATGTAGCACCGTCACAAGAAATATTTGAACTCTTATTAACAATTTACTTTTTAACAATTGACTTTGCCTTTCGGGGGGCACTGTGGCTTAGTGGTTAGCACGTTCGCCTCACACCTCCAGGGTTGGGGGTTCGATTCCCGCTTCCGACTTGTGTGTGTGGAGTTTGCATGTTCTCCCCGTGCCTCGGGGGTTTCCTCCGGGTACTCCGGTTTCCTCCCCTGGTCCAAAGACATGCATGGTAGGTTGGTTGGCATCTCTGGAAAAAATTGTCCGTAGGGTGTGAGTGCGTGAGTGAATGAGTGAGTGTGTGTGCCCTGCGATGGGTTGGCACTCCATCCAGGGTGTATCCTGCCTTGATGCCCGATGACTCCTGAGATAGGCACAGGCTCCCTGTGACCTGAGGTAGTTCGGATAAGTGGAAGAAAATGGAATGGAATGGAATGGAATGGAATCGAATGGAATTGACTTTGCCTTTCCAGATGTATATGACTTTTATTAAAATATTTGTTTTTATCGTCCAGCTTTAGATAATTTACGTTTTTGTCCATTGACTTTTGGTCACTATGACATACAGTTTAGTTCCATCATTAAAGTGATTCAAACAACTCAAAACATCCATCATAAAATGTTACTGTATATAGGAAGAGTTTGGTTCCAAAATGAGATAAAATCATATTTTCTATCATGTTATCATGTTTTTATTGTGTTTTATTGTGTTAGTTAGCTGTATTGTTATTATGGCTTAAATCAAAACAAACCATGTGTAGTGTTATTGATATTAATTGGAATGCACAATAAAAAACATTTATGTTATTTTGGAAGCAAACTCTTCATATATACAGCCGTGGAAAAAAAGAGACAATGAGTTTATTGTTTATAGGTATGTGTTTAGGTCAAATGGATTTTGTTGTTCTTCTATGAACTACTATATTTCTCCCATATTTCAATTTCAACTTTTGCTTCTATTTGCATTTGTTTGCAGAAAAAGAAAACTGGAGAAACAGAATAACAGAGTTAAAAAAACAGAAAAATGCTCTGTATTTTTTCAGACATCAAATACTGCAAAGAAAACAAGTTCATATTCACTTTTAAGCAATACAACAGTAATATTTGTATTTAGGAAATTAATTCAAAAATTACTTTTCATGTGATAACCTCGATTTGTATGACAGTTTTCATGTGTCTTGTGATAGTGTCAGTCTTTCATATGGCTGTTGGATGACTTTATGTCACTCCTAAGGTTTGATTTTATTGAATTTCACCAGCCACTGGATTGGAATGGCCACAATACATCTAGAAATGTTTTTTGAATGAGAATTTTGATTTGAATTTCTTCTGTTATTGCTCAGCTGACAAAGTGAATCAATACATAGGAGATTGCTTATGTGTGATTAAATGATGTGAAAAAAAATCTTTTTGGGGGGAATAATTCCCTTAAATGAAGAAATAAGTGATCATTTTTCAATTGTCATTTTGATTTAATGGTTTCTTTTTTACTACACTAACAAAAATTTGACAAAAAATGAGCCTGTTAAATCTTTGATTTTAATTGTCTGACAAAAATCGGTAGCATCAAATCAATTCAATCCAGTCTTGACACACACAATCCCACCAACTGCTTCCTTGGATGTTATTTTACTTCTTAATTATTTATTTCTAATTACTTTCTGTGATACCTGTATGACATCTAAACCACACCTGCTGTGAGTCTGACAGTGAGTGTGATGGGATTCACTTCATCCACTGAATTTATTGCAGTGACATAAACTACTGACCTTACAAATGGAGTTTATTCCACAAACCCCCCCTGACTGCCACGGGGGACGTTCCTCAGCAGCAGCAGTGCAATAGACATGTTTTAAGTTCACAAAATGAATCATTGTGTCTCTATCCAATCAATTCAACCCATCAACAACATAACTAATCCTTCACTAGTAACTAGGGTGTTATGGATGGTCAACAAGGCCCTACAATGTGGCACCTCCAAGCTCTTCCCGATCCCTCTAATTTATTGTTTGCCAGTCAAAAAACTCAATCAAAACACAGCAGCACCAACCATACTGGGCCAAATAATATGTTAAGTATCATTTATGAACAGAGCACTTGCAATATGACATACTGGACAGTATTTACATTTACATTTAGTCATTTGGCAGACGCTTTTATCCAAAGTGACTTACATTACTTTATCCTATACATTTTACATAGGCAATTGCAATCCCCTGGGTTCGAACCCACAACCTTGCGGTGTTTACGCAATGCTCTTACCACTGAGCTACAGGAAAGCATTCGCTGAAGATAAATACAGAGAGGCTTGTTCAAAATCGTCAACCTTAAATTATCAGACTGAATTATATATCTCTGAAGTATTTTTTCCCATTTTTTCATACAAAAATGAGCTAAGAGCTATTAATCAAACCAGTGAGACCAAAGAGGCTTGGTTTAGTGCCACCTCAAGAATAATAGCGTAGCACTGAGACTGTGAAGTGACATGAGACATTGAGGGGCATATTACATGCCTAGCATCTTATATGAGGAAATCACAAAAGAGAAGATGTGTCTCTTCAGATTTCTGTTTCCTAGTAAAGCATGAGAACAACTTGAGTGGTCTATTTAAAAATTCTCAACTCCAGCGTCTTAAGGACCTTACTGGAAAGTAAATGAGGATTAAAAGACAGTTATGTGATAGGCCATTGATATACCTTTATAATTTATATTACGTTATGAAATTTACCAGCAAAACAAAATAGTGCTGATACACAACACACTTCACAATCATTATTTAACATTAAAGCTACAGTTACATTACTAGGCATTTTTGGTTCACATACACAGAGACCTTATTAGCTGCATTAGCAAAGACATTCTAAAGGCAGAGTGGTTTCCATATTATTAACATATTTATAATAGGTTATCCCTTACATTTCAATTTAATTCAATTCCATTCAACTAAATTTGTAATTCAGTTTGGATGTGTAATATAAAAGATATAGAAAACAGTCCCACAAACCTGTTGACAGCATTACATTCAACCCTTATTACAGTATTATATTTTTTTATGTAAAAAGCCATAAATTTGTACTTTCCAAATTTAGGGCTGTCAAACGATGGTTAATCATATACAGAGTAAAAGTATGTGTTTACATAATGTTTGTCTCCACACTCCACACCATATATAGTATTTATTAACATATAAGGGTCCCTATCAAAAGAAATGTGCAAAACTGATTTTATGTCCATACAAACAATATTGAATGTAAATTATATGTCTACTTTTATGGAATCAAAGCTTTTGGAGAATAAAATGTCAAAATTTGGTTAAATTAATGTCACATTGTCAATCAGTGTAACACAATATTTATGTACGGTTCTTGAAAGGTTCTTCAATGATGGTTCGGGTTATAATAAGAAGGTTCTTCTGAAGAATTCTTTTTCAGCTGAAATGGTTAATTGTTTTATAAAAGGGGCCTTTTTCCCTACCATTTTCTGATTCAAATAAATCAGTTATTTAGCAGCTGCCTCCTGGTAGGTCCTGCATCAAATCCTGATGTAATGGAAATTTAGAGAAATCGGGCTAACACTCGGAGAACCAAGTTTTTGTGGTGTTTAAAGTCAACAGTGTTAAAGTGAGACAAGTAAGAACTTTCTATCAAATGGAACACATGGGGAAAGGTGACAGTCTGAGACTGTTTCTAAGTCATCAGATAACGTTCCCTCTGCTCTAATTGGCAAATTTAACGCTACAAAGTCTTCACATTTAAGCTGCCCAGACAGCAAAAGGCACAGGTGCCTATTGTATTGGGTTTGTAGGTGGCAGATTGTAGGGTTGAGACCCGGCTTTCCATTTTTTCTCATTCAATTTAGAGGAACCATCTGACCGTAACATTTTTTGTTGTCAGGATCAGTTCTCCTGCTTTAATAGTCCTGAGATGCCCGCAGACGGACACACCTGCCCACCTTAAATTATAAGATAACGTACCTGTGTACTTTAAAGGTCAAAAAAGGTTTATATCTATTTCTTGGGTCATACCTTCCAAGGTGGCATAGTTGGTTTCTCTTTTCTAAGTATATGTCTCGCATGGTTGAGAACAACGCGTGAGACTTGTTACATCCTGACATGGCCGCGTTTCGGCTACGTTCTAAAGTACTCGACAGGGCACGGTTACACTAACATCAATCATTTTCAGTCAGGACCACTTACGTTTGAAAACAGATTTTATTGAATAGTAATGCATCTATTTGGTATTGGGGTTATGGTTCTGTTCTGGGCCAACTCCATGCGCTCGTCCGGCACGATTTCCTGGAAAGGGGGGGGAAGTCAGAGAGTCGAAACCCCCCTGGGTATGGAACCGAACCATGATATACATGCATGTGATACACAAACGCATGATCGCTGAACCGCAGATTTTATTTAGTAAATGAAGTGGAGTTGGGGATGGAGGGGGGGGATCCGGTGAGTTACTGCCGAGACTGTGATGCGGAATGAATGGGAATTTAAATGCTGCACTGTGGTGTGTGTCAGATTAGGATTGGTGCATGTCAGAAAAGCTGACTGTCAGCTGGAGCAATCTAAACTGACGTGACCTGCCTGAACTAACGCGATGCTTGATTAGTCTCCATGTCTCATCTTAAGGCTTCTGAAGACAACTGAGACTTGCTTCATTCGGGTGATGCTCAAGGATGATGATCACAGCTGGAAAGTGGTGGGAATCTGCAATGATCATTGCCTACAAATTTGAGCCCCATGCCAGACCCTATATTTTTGCTTGGCCAAACACTCAAAATCATTATCACACATAGAACTAATGGATGTAGTGTCCAACCACTTAACACAGTAAAAAAAAATTCTATTTAGCAACAAAGGTTTTCAGCTATCGATACAAGCAGAAGAACCCTTTTTCGGTACTATTTAGAACCATTTCTCTTAAGAAACAAATTCAAACAACATGCTTATTCTGACTTGGTCATGTTAAAATATATAAATAATAAGGGAGCATATTAATATTGATATAATGAGTAAAAAAATGTTATTGACAAATCTGCAAAACCTAAATTACAACCAGTTAGTCTTTTAATATATCATTAATAGATTTTTGTTCTATATATGCCTTACAATATTGTTACACTGAACGACATTTTAGTGGGTGTCTTCTGTAAATGAGGAAATCATTTGTATATTTTTTGCTCAGAAAAACAAAAATGCAATTCAATTAAAAAGAAAACTTTTTCTTTTTTTAACAACAACAATTTAAAGCAGTGTTACATTTATTGTGTTTATCATTAAACCCATTTTCGTCTTTGACCCTTACACATACATGTATACATATTTAGGAAATATTTACTTGTGTTTACCAATAACTTTGTTTGTTTGTTGGCCCTCCTTTTCTGTGGGGCCTATTGACTGCTTTTTCAATTATTTTAGGTTTAAAGTCAATGTCAGCAAATCCTGACCCACAAACAAAATCCCGTCCAGAGATAAGTGAGGGAATACCACCAAATTGTGTTTTACTGTGAGTCTGAGACAACAAGATCTAATTATATGACAAGGGTCTGCCCAGAAACGGCCCTGTTTCTCCATTTACTCCCTCTCCTCTCATCCTCCTTCACGCGCACTATACCGTCATTAGCTCTTCTCCAACTGTGATTCATTCATTCTGCTTTGACCTTTATTTAAACAACAAACCATTTATCAGCTTCACAATTGACCCAACCTCTAAACGCACTCCAAGAACCTCTTGAAGTTGTTTAAGACTTGTTTCGAAAACTACATACTAACAGCGGACACCAGTTAAATTAAAATACTGTACATTTCTTATTTTTGTTCACATACTGTAGGCCTTTATTACATTAACATTTAGTCATTTAGCAGACACTTTTATCCAAAGCGTCTTACAAATGAGGTAAACAATGGAAGCAATTGGAACCACAAAATGATAACAAAAAGTCATTCCATAGTATACAGAGCTAAGTTATTATTTTTATATATATAGAAAGAGTACAAAAGAGATACAAGTAAGAACTGATCGGTCAGGTGCTGACGGAAGAGAAGTGTTTTCAGCCAATCTTTAAAGATGGCAACAGAATCTGCGGTCTTGTGGCAGCGCCAGATCACTCCACAAATGTGGAACCGATCTAGAAAAGGTATGTGAGAGCGATTTTTTACCTTTTCGTAATGGCACCACAAGACGTTGTTCTTTTGCAGAATGTAGGGATCTGGCGGGTACATAAGTCTGCATTAGCGAATGAAGATAAGGGGGTGTCGAACCAGTATTAGTCATGTCGGATAAGAGTCTTGAATTTGATGCTAGCGACTATATGGAGCCAATGTAACTTAATGAAGAGAGGAGTGACGTGTGCTCTTTTCGGTTCATTGAAGACCACTCTTGCCGTTACATTCTGGATCTGTAGATGTTTTGTCGTGCAAGCATGAAGTCCAGCTAGTTGCGCTTTGCAATAGTCCAGTCTCGACCGATCCAGAGCCTGAACTAGCACTTGCGTAGTATGATCGGATACGAAAGGTCTAATTTTCCAACTATTGTAGAAGAAAAATCTACAGGATCGAGTGGTGCTGGCAACCTTATCTGTGAAATTTAGCTAATCATCGATCACCCCTCCCAGGTTTTTGGCCATTCTGGAAGATGTGATGGTTGATGAGCCCAGTTGAATGGAGAGGTTATGATGAATCTTTGTGTTGGCCGGGATTACAAGCAGTTCTGTTTTTCCAAGGTTCATCCGCAGGTGATGGTCCGTCATCCAGAGTGAAATGTCACTCAGGCATGCTGAAATGCGTTGTTTCCGAATGACAGAGCCCAGGGATGTCATGTATATAGAAAAGAGCAACGGTCCGTGCACTGAGCCCTGAGGCACCCCTGTATCGAGATGTTGGGACTGAGAGATCTCACCTCTCCAGGACACTCTAAATTACCTACCTGACAGGTAAGACCTGAACCATTGTAGCACCATTCCAGAGACACCCATAGCCTTGAGGGTCGACAGGAGGATGTGGTGGTTTACAGTGTCAATAGCGGCAGATAGATGTAGTAGGATGAGTACAGATGAGTCAGAGGTGGCTCTTGCAAGTCTCAAGGCTTCAATGACAGAGAGAAGCGCAGTCTTAGTGGAAAGACCGCTCTTGAAACAAGAGTTGTTGCTGTCCAGGATGTGGTTCTGTGTGAGAAAGGAGGAGAGCCGGTTACATAAAACACGCTCAAGAGTTTTAGCAACGAAGGGGAGGAGAGATAATGGTCTGTGGTTATCTAACAGTGCAGGATTAAGAGTGGGTATCTTCAGCAGTGGGGTAATTCGGACCTCATTGAAGACTGTGGGAAATGTACCAGTAATGAGAGACGAGTTGATAATGTGGTTCAGAACAGTAGCAACCAATTGAGATACGGCCTGGAGGAGATGAGCGGGGATGGGATCTGTCAGGTCGTTGGGTGGTTAGAAGACATGACCTTGGAAATATCATCTTCAGATAGGAGAGAGAAAGAGGGGAGCGAGCATGTGTCAGGGGTTAAAAGGTGTTCAAGAGGCGGCAGTGCAGGGAAATGACTGCTGACGGTGGTCGTTTTCTTAACGAAGAAAGAATCGAAATCATCAGCTGTTAAGTCCAATGAAGGTGCGGGGGCAGGCGGGCGAAGAAGAGCAGAGAAAGTTTTAAAGAGAGTATGAGAGTCAGGTGAGTTATTGATTTTAGCGTGGTAGTACTGAGTTTTCGAAGAGGAGACATCTGAAGAGAAAGAAGAAAGGTGAGACTGATAGAGACAGAGGTCGGTAGGTTCTTCAGATTTGTGCCAATTTCTCTCAGCAGACCTGAGTGTGGCACGATACTCACGGAGAACATCAGATAACCAGGGGGGAGAAGGGGATGCACGAAATGGCCTAGATGTAAGAGTGCATAAATTGACTAAGCAGAAGGTTAGTGTGGAAAGATTGTCGGTGGTGCGGTTAGTATCCTAAAGAGAGCTGTTCAGAGGGAGGGAGCGTGGTGGAGACTGCAGAGGATAAGAGGGAGGAAAAGAGTGTTCAACACCTCCAAGAAATGTCCAAGCTGACCTGGGGGACGATATTACATGAATTTTTTTTGCCAGTTGAGATACAACAGAAAGTAATGGACTAGGAATACGGCCAGGAAATTATGTTTAATGTGAACATGTTCTCATCAGACCACTCTAACATAAACACTGCCCACTGATAACCATTGTGTGACTTGCAAAGAAGACAATGACACCAAAACAATGTCTAATTTACTCCTCTATTATGAGAGCAACTGCTAATTAGCATACACTATTATTATTATTATAAAGAATAACAATGTACATGGTGAAAAGACATTAAAGGAAAAGGGGAAGGCACTCACCTCAGTCATCTGAGATAATGTGTCATTTAATTCAACTAGTCCAGCGAATTAAAAATATCAAAGAGAAAATCCAGGTGATGCTTCCTTTCTAGTCAAGAAAGCACGCAAGATGGACTAATAACCAAAGGAACAGCCCATTTAATGAGATCTCACATTTACATAAGTACAAAATTAGCATCCTAAATATGCATAACAGACTCTTGAACATGCTTTCAAGAAGCAGAGCTTCAAAATCTGGTTCAGTAACTCTTGTCATAGGCTCAGTTTTAAGAACATCATCCATCATCACTGCAAATGACAAAGAGTTCAGAAGTGAGTCTAGAATGTTATGAGAGGAAGTTCCAAGAAATCATTGTCTCATATTGCATTACGGCTTACATTTATAATACATATTTCTGTCAAGGGTTTAAATAAATAAAAATCTTATTTTGCATAAAAAAATATGCCATCATTTCAGAGTACCAGTTTGGTACTGTGGTCTGCCTTTAACATAAGTTAATGAAGCAGCTAACATAAACAAACATTGAATAATACTTCTAGAGCAGTTAATTTTAGTTCACGTTCATTTCAATAATTAATAACAGATTTTTTAAATCAAAAGTTGTAATTTTTTGCTATATGCACAATGAACTAACATGAATAATTGTATTGACAACATTAAATTAACATTTAAAAACAAAAGAACTGCATGCTTATTGTTATTTCATGTTATGTTATGCATTACTGGTCATTCTAAAGAAAGATCACAAAAAGCGTTCATTCAACCAACTGAGCAACTGAATTATTAAAGTAATTGGTCATCATTTTGTGTGAACGCTTATTTCAGGATTTCTAAAAACAAATTACGCTTGTAAAGGGAAGGATTTTTTCTAATAGACACACACAGGACGAAAATGCCTTTGATTTCAGCTCAAATTATCCTGAGGGCCTTTATCAAGACTGACTGTCCAACACAAAGGTATACAAAACATTCTATTTGTTTCCTCTGTGTCCGCTTCATGCGAGACTTGGCCTGGCTTTGTACATCCTATAATTTGGTTGAATAGAGGCAGAAAACAGGATCCATGAATGTTGTGTACAGCAGTTGCCGGCTGATTAAGGTTGCCAGAAGTGTTATATCAGTGAACCTATCTGATTTCTAATTCGTCCCTTGATTAGCTCTCACTGCCCACAGAGAGAAGATTAATGCAAAAATAGAGATGGATAAAAAGCAAAACATAACAGCATGGGAGAAAATAACACTGTGTCCTTTTGTTGATAGATTACCAAAGATGAAGGCCTCATAGCTTTGTTTGGATGTTTATTTTTCAGTTTAATTCCGGAAACATGCATTATGTTCCCTTAGAGATTTTGTAAAGATGTCATCCAGTTTAAGTGTGAATATTGTATACTACTCCCATTGTAGGAAAATTGACCTTATTATTTTTTTGTTCTGTTGAAGACATTTTGAAGAATGCAGGACAGCAAACAGTTCTGGGGCACTTTTGGCTAACATCGTTTTTTTCCTACTATGGTTATCAATGGGGGGAAAAACCTGTCTGGTTATAATCATTATTCCAAATATCTTTCTCTGTGTTCATTAGAACAAATAAATGTATACAGATTTGGAACAACTAGAAGGTAAATAATTACAGAATTTCCATTTTTGGGTGAAGTATACCTTTAATCTTGCGAGATCTTGTGGCATGAGAATTTGCAAACCCCTAATAGACACCCTTTCATTTTTAAGGAAACTCATGGGAAGACTTTTCAGTGTTGATAACAGTAAACAATAAAAACAAGTAATATGAGTGTTGGTACTTTTTCCGTACTGTTCTTTAAAAATATGTTGAGGCTCTTGTTGGTGATAAAGAATGGAATATTTTTCCTTGTTGTATGTCCAAATAGTTCAAAATTATCCTGCTTCAATATTTGTAACATCAAATAGGATTTAAATTAAAAGTAATCTAAATGTTATCCAAAAGTAGTCAGATTACGTTACCAAAAATGTGTTATCTAAGATATTACGTTACTAACTACAAATTGTCATGTAATCTGTTACCAGTAACTGATTACAATTCATAAGTTATTTTTCCAGCTCTGTCTTTGCCACACAATATGGTTTTGTCATTGTTTTTTAGCTTTTCTTATAGACTTTATGTACAATTAAAGTATCAAGAAAATCTAAAAAGAACGGATACTGATGCAAGAATGAGGCAAAACATAACCGCAGATTTG
This sequence comes from Triplophysa dalaica, assembly GCF_015846415.1. NCBI lineage: Eukaryota > Metazoa > Chordata > Actinopteri > Cypriniformes > Nemacheilidae > Triplophysa > Triplophysa dalaica. The sequence goes on along the minus strand of NC_079561.1, from coordinate 8,971,099 downwards.
CAGATAAATGTGGTGTGCTATTAACACTCCTTCTTTGATATTAGCTGATTTCTTTTCATGCTTCAGAATAGCACAGATTCCCTTGCCAGCAACTTTTCCATTTCTCTGACGATGAGAATATTTCATTTAGTTAATGATGCATTTACCCAGAGGAATGAATTATAAATACACCATCTCCACAATCCCAAGAATCTTATTCTTTCCCTTAATCATCAGATCCACTGTAGCAATTTTACTGAATATGGAGCAGATCACTCTCTATTTTAGCAAATCTATTAGAGTTTATTTGACGATCAGTATGTTTTAGTATATTACAGTAAATTGGGAAGGAAAATATCATAAAATTCTCACAAACAGTAAAAAAAACACGTAAATGTTACAGACATCATTTAAAAAAATAAAAAAATATCTCAAACAATTTTTTACAATTTTTTATACAATTTCAATTGATTATTGTCAACATTAAAAAATATACAGTATATTAAATGCTTCAAATTATATTTGACCCAAAATGCAAAATCTGCAATCAATAACTCACCCATCAACCAGTTGTTCCTAACCTGTATACATTTCTTTGTTCTGCTGAACACAAATGAAAATATCTGAAAGAATGATAGCAATGTTCAGTTCTACAAAATTTTTCTAAATATCAAATTTTGTGTTCAAAGGAACACACTTTTTTTCTTCTATGGTAGTGACTGATGTCCCAGAACTGACAATTCCTTATATTCTTCCAATATATTTGTTCAACCAAACAAAGACATTTTTATAATTTTTGAACAAGTCCAGAAGATTAGTAAATGGTTACAGAATTAAAACTTTTTAGGTGAACTATCCCTTTAACTAAGCGTCAGTGCTTCCTACAGCACTAAAATAATAAAATAGCATAGATGATGGATGGATTAGTTGTATGTATTTGATAGTTGTTTAACGAACGTTTAAACAGCCACTACAGAGAAAAAAACTGCACTTGGACATTACAACTTGGTCCTGTATCCTCCAGCATGATTTCAATGATCACTGATTATAAAAGCAACTAATGATGAATGAACTCTCAAAAAATGAGGTTACACTTTGAAGCCCGTTCTCAGACATAGCTAGAAGCCTTTCTCCAAGCAAAGACGGATCTGAGAGCAGGAGAACACAAACCCACCCTTAATGAGGACAGCAAAGATACAGGATCTGAAGAAGAAGGCAACAGGGCCACAGCGATAGCATCAGAAAAAAGAGCACAGTGGCTAATTAGAGCAAACCTTGCTTTTATTTACAGAGAGGACACAAGATGTGACATAAATGAGACTCAGAGTTAGTCATTATGCTGTTGTCTGGGAGGTCTTGCCAAACAATGAACACAAAAACGTGGGCATTTCAGCTTGAGGAACCCGGGTGTGCATGGGCATTCTTGAATATGAAAGAAGAGCGCCCAATTACGTAAAAAAAAACTGTTCCACAGATCTGAACTTTAGCCAGCTTTAGATTCAGACCTGAATATAGACTGCACTTAAGACTACATAGTCTTTCTGTAGCCTTCTCCACAGACCTGCTGTTTTAGAGAGGTGAAGCATTACACATTCTATCAACATTAACACACCTGTATGACTTTCTTTCTTCTTCAGAACACAAAAATATACATTTTGAAATACCCTGATGACCAAACAACAAGACATTTCTCAAAATATCTTCATTTGTTTTCTGCAAAAGAAAGACTCATATACAGGTTTTGAACCACATGTGGGGTAATAAATGATGACAGAATTTGTATGTTTGGGTGAACTGTCCTTTTAACTAACCACAACGGAATATTTGCTTGTTGAATCTGTGGCCTAAGGGGTTGTTAAATCAAAACCTCTTTTCCATGGAAGGAATACAAATATTTTAAGCAAGGCATGCAAAATGCTTTACACGCCTCAGGTCTCTGTGTTCACACATGCATCCTGATTTATTCAACAATCAAAGAACAAACAGTGATCCCAGAGGAGACGGCACAACATCTATCAGTGTCTACTCTATATGCTAAAGTGCTACTGGGCTTAATTGTTAAGACCAACCAGCACTAACCAACACAATACTACCTGTTTGTGCAGAAATAACGTATATCTGTTGTTGTTTTTGTTAACCACGTCACTCTGACTTGCTTTTAACAGCTGAATGTGGAAATTAATCTTGCTCAGTTCATTTCCTCTTCATCTTCTACGTACAGTTTCAAACTTGGATTCCTCCGACACTCAGTGTCTTCATACAGATATGGTGCCAATCTGTTGTTAAATAGCCTCACTTTGGATGTCTCGTTTTGGGGGTGTCTAGTGCTAATAACGCGTGCCTGTTTACTTTGGATGCCATAGTGTTAGGAAGTTGACAGGAGCTTTACTCAGCTTTATTAGGGGTGAGCAGGGATTGAAGGAAATGACTGTTGGCTGCAGCTGAGGGAAATGAAAGTGGAAACCATCAATTTGGGTGTAGATTGTGGTGTATTTATCGATTAATTCCATCTGACCCATCAGGTCACCACTTGTGCCAGGCACTGCCTTTCCACTGTTGAGGATGATTCACCACCTCCAATTGCTTTCCCATTATCACAGACATGAGTAATATATGAAAAACTGGCTTTTAATTTGTTGTTAGAGGGGGGATTTAATGCTGTTTGATGCATTCTGACTTCTTAACAATGTTAAACGTGCCGGCTTCTCATGCTTAACATGGCAACCTGTCAAAAAAAACGAGTTGGACGTATTACAAGGCAAGGCGAAAGAAGTTTCCCGGCCTTGCATCAACCAACGAGTGATAGGACGACCCACTTATCATCAAGATTGGCTGCGCTTCATCAAGATTGGCTGCGCTGCATCAAGATTGGCTTCTCTGCAAAGTGTTACTCTTGTGGTAGTTGGAGAAGTCAAGGTGTGTTTGTTTGTTCGCATAATTTCAGTGATGGATTTTATTTACGGTGGATACAACGCTGGATTTGAAGATCGTTTTAAGCTGATAGATGGAGCGATCCCAGCGCTAAAAAATGCAGGACATGAAATGCACGCGGTAAGTGAAACTAATTCATGTCTGTGTTTTGTTGGCAATCTAAACAGTTTTCTATCTTTTATAATTGGCAGAAACTGCCTGTTCAACCGGACCTCTGAAGTTGCACGTAAAATCTTTCATTTTCGATCGTTACTCCAAGACAGACAACAATAGATAAAGACTTTTTCCTATGAATGTGCCATACGTAAGTTTTGCTTTTCTATCGCCATATTTGTTTGAAACATAAAATTGCAGGTTACTTTACATACATTTATTTATGTGGAGTCCTGCACAGGTAGGCATACTGTTTGATAAACCCGCTTCCGCCCGCAGACACAGTCATTAAAAAGAACACCCGACTCGACATCCGACAGCAGCACTCATTTAATTCCGTACCCGACCTTACCTGTTTGACAAAATTGCCGCGACCCAAAACGCACCCGCATTACATCTACATGATGTAGATGAAACCATTTATTTTCTTAAGCAATAAAAAGGAATAGGTTGTTTGCGCATGTCATGGCACTGTGCGAAGTGCCGATGGAGGGAATCAAGTGATTTTCTCCATAGGATATCACTATAACAAACTCAAAATACTCAAAAATAACTTTAAATCGGAAAAAGTGATAAAATGATGGTGATAAAGAGCTTGACGCGAGATTTATCACTGTATCCGTTTATTCAGGAATTGATCTTTGCAGCTAGTGTTTATTACAAGGTTTGACAGAAATTTGAGCTCACCTGTTCGTTGTTTAGGTACGTTAACATTTCCTGTGAAGTCCAACCCAACAGCACAAAATATTACTTGGAAATTTGAGCGTTATATGGATGATACAAATTCAGGCAGAAATATAGATTTTCGAAGAATGTATTTATTAACAATATATTGAACCATCTGATCTTTTTATACTAAACCCCTGATGACTGAGTTCATTTTTGAGAGACAACAAACTTCTTTAGTAAGTAAGATCTGCACATCAGAAATAATACCATAAAAATGGAGAAGGGGTGCCTCTTCATAGACCACAAGTATATGAAGTCTATGACCCATTCGGGGAAAGGTAAGGTCTCTGAATAGTAATTTTTAAATCAACTTTTTTTATACGGTTTCAAAGTGACAACATAAAAAACATTACTGCGCGTGCTTGCGTTCGTGGAGTGCCCTTATCTTCCGATAAATATTCACAAACAATAGAGTGCATGTAGATTATTTCTGACAACAAGCAAAAGAATCAGAAAAGAACCGTTACTTGGCTAAACTCGTCGATGCAATATTTTGTATTTAGACTCCGATACAAATTTCAACCGCTAGATGTCAATGTACAATGCGGTTTCTTTAAATGCGTCAAACTACATTACACATTCAACAAAAAGTTTATTTAATACAATTATTATTCAATAAAATAATTACATTGAGAAATATTAACATAAATTAAATTAAATATAAATAGTTATATTATTAGACACCTGCCAAACACAGACCGGAAATTGACTGCAGCCCCAGCGCACACATCCGGTGAAACAGTCTATCAATGGCTGTGTCTCGTTTCGGGAGGCTGTGTCCTTGTGTCCTCTTAATGTCTCCTCCTCTAGTCTAGTAATGGTCGTTTATACATAACATAAAATAGTATTTGTCTTTTAAAAGTTACCATGAAGTTAATTGAGTTGTCTCCTGCGATTTCGTTTAAATGTCTTCAAAACTTGTCACGTGATTGCAGGTAAGAGAACATAGGGAGCATCAATGCGAGAATTTTGCGAATTAGACAGCCCTTAAAATGGCTGACTCCCTGGTCAGTGCCCTGACTACTGAACAAGGGAGCTGATTGAGGCAAAGCCTATAGAACACCTGATTCAAAACACACTAACAAGTTGATGATAACTAGGGAGATTAATAAAACGTAAATAAAGAGATATGCATTTTTTTCTTATATATAAAAATGAAACATGTCTTTACATGTATAAAGTAAATGTTTCATGACCAAACCTTTTCCCAACCCTTTCTCTGTCTTAGTCTAAAAAAAGTATTTCTTTGTCTGGGTGTTAAGAGTCAGTTTTTACCCCATGGAATTGTAATTACTTCCTAAGTAGGGAATGTACCGCAATTTACTGGTGATCATTTCTGAGTCATGAGCTTTTTCAAATAGCTCATTGGTTTGAAAAGGTCTTACTGACATGCAGCTTGTAAAGAGCACAGAGTATATACTGGAATGGGTTTCAAAAGTCTAAGACCACATTAAAAAGCAGAGATTCAAATGTATTGGACCTGGGAAAAATAAATTTGTAGGAATTTAAGAATGAATACAACAACTAATACAAAATGATCAATGATCTTTATGACACAAAAAAGTGCATGATTTTCAAGATTGTTTTCATTAAAGCACAGAAGAGGGTCTTTTGGACATTGTCAAATAATGCTGGGATAATATGGACCATCAGGTGTTGCTTTGTTAAAATTCTTTCCTCTTTGAATCCCTTTCATGTCATTCCAAACCTGTATAGTCTGTATAATCTTTCTTGCCTCTGCAGAACACAAAATATGATATTTTGAAGAATGTTGGTAACTAAACAACATTGGACCCCACTGACTTGCAGTTCACCTTACAAAGCAAGTGGCCTATTCTTATGTGTCCATACTTTATATGCGTGCAGTGAAGCGTCTATGTTCACATCGATGTGGGAATCACACTATGATATAATATAATATAGGCGAATTGATCAATAAGAGTTGATCTTACCCTAAATTTTCATAATCAATTGCTCATTTACCCTCTAGATGATGTCTTGTCCTCCACACCATATGCTGGGGAATGTGCAACTGCCTGATCTAGCAGCGCATGCAATATCACGACTGCAGCCGAGCTGAAATCCGTCGGGAGCGAAATCTCTTGAAGTAATCACATCTGTAACAGAAGAAAGACGAAGGAAAGCGGGAGAAACAGACAGATCATAAGTCAAAGCCTCTTTCTCTATCTTCAACTGTATCCCAATAAAAATAGGTGCTTAGCTTGTCACAAGAGCTGCCGTTTGGCAGAAATGCTTTCGTATAACATCCATGATCCACATCAGCAGGGTCGTTCAGCCACAATTTCTCACTCAAAAGCTGGTTCTTCACTTGTCAATCACAGAGGTAATTGTGTTGTTTCTGAAAAAAAGGAGTATAGATCCACCAGAAGTGCAACATTCTGAAAGGCCTGATGAACTGGACTTGTTTATTGTGTTATACCGTTATATGAGGTCTACTTATGACGTTTGCGTGGTTTTTACATTCAAAAGCATCAAAATTAATCAGTAGTAGGCTTTTTCTACCCAGGTTTTGAGGCAAACTCTGCATAAGCTCGGTTTTATTGGGCGTTCCGCATTGAAGTCACTTGGAAGTAAACACCCACCGCTTTGATTGGATAGAAGTTTGCGTAGTTGGAGCCTTCTGTGAATTTGGTTACAAGGTTACACATTAGCCCCATTCACAGTTTTCGCAGGGCATTAGTATTATCTGGAGACCTCCTGTGATTTTTAAGTGACCTCCTCACATCAGTATTTTATGTGACGCATTCAAATGGGAAGATTTTACTTAAATTTACTGACTTATTTCCCGGATGTGATGGCAAGGCTTTGCATATGGCTTGTATTGCCTATACTTGTATTGCGTTTAATGAAATACAACCATACCTGTCAGCATTTGAGACCAGTGATCTCGAACAGGACAAAAGATCGAAAAGTGCTCAGGGCACATCAAGCGATCTCTAACAAAGCATAGTGACGGATAGCTCAAACATGTTTTACTCACAAAAGATTGCTGCGCCATTCCTATCGGATCCAATATTGAACGCACAGCACTGCCTTTTAATTTTAAACTCTCCACAAATTTAGTGTCGACCTGTGCCTTGCTCACGAAGGAATCCTCTGAGAAATGAAACGAACAAACGCTCCATGTATTCCCATATGAGCTGGAACGTCTTTAAAAATAAACTTTAATCAAACATTCCTAATATCAGAATCCAAAGGAAGGTTACGCAGCGACTGTATTCTTCCAGAACCAGAGATGGCCAATATTTAGCTATCTTTAATGGCATATTTCATTATTGCTTGCTCGCTCCATCTGGTTCCGCGCCACTTATGGTACTTCAGTTCTGTCATGTGCAAACCAGTGGGCGGGACTTAAGAAGTAGTCGTTGATATTTTTCTGTGGAGGCGGTGTTCAACCTATCAATGTCGTCATAGCAATGTGCATTCCAGAACTTGCTGTCCGCTGTGCCTGGTGTCAATAACATATATAATTTCAGTAACAAGGGCGTTTTCAGTTCTGACACTTACATGATGTTCGCGTGAAAACGATTTCCTCTTATATAACAAAAGCACTTGTTAAAATTGTGATTTTAATTCTTGCCTCCTTTAAACTCACAGAGAAATCAGTGAACTGTTTATATAAGAGGTGACAACGATCTTTCATACACGCAGGTAGAAAGAAGATGGAGATGGAGGAGGGGGTGAGATGAGGCACAAGATGATCACCATGGAGACAGAAAGAGATAAAGAGAGATGATAATATAAGTTAAATTAGGAATTGAAAAAACCTCATTAGAGCACTGTATTGTGATTTTACATTATCAAAATGTTTTGTCAGGTAAAGAAATTTCATCAGTGCTCTCCATCACATTTCAATGGTGAGAGAAAAACGTACACGATCGGATAATTTTATGCAATGCATGAATTTTTTCATAAATGCAATAAGGTACACTTTTACCCGTCTCTGCGCAGTTACACTAACCATATTTGAAATCACGCTACCACAGTATTGTTGTGCATGTTCATTACGTTTTTCAAAGTATCAAGTGTTATATACCATTCAGGTACTGGTAATGAATACATTTTTGTGCATGTAAGTATTTCTGCGAGTGGTAAGATAAATGTGAAATGACAAATCCTCCAGAGGATAACAAGACCGACACATTAACACAGGAAGAGCCAGCGTCTGTGTGACTTAGTGTCTGGAAAGGTGAGAGAAACAGATAGAGAGACAGAGAGATGAATTACAAAAGGTTATATCACAAATTCCAGGAATGACATTTGCCTCCAACTATGAATTTGACATTCCATTGTTTATGGTTTAGGTTGTATAGGTTTACAACATATCATGCCATGACATGTGCTCCAAAAAATCTCAAAAACTGTCACAGCTTTTAAAATATGTGATGCATTGGAAAATTAAATGTCAAGGGTATAAACAAATATGCCTTTTTTCAGAACTAACCTATATGTTTATAATTACCATTTTCACACACTAAACCAGCCGATGTCAAAGTTTAAAGGATGTGTGAAGTCGGTTCCTTGAGTCCTCAGTCAGAGCTGAAGTTCATCACATTAACTGTGAAAATTTTCTACTAAAAAACCTAAATCTAAGAATCTGTTTTTACAGACTGTTTTTTCTCCGTGTTGTTCTCTTGAAAAACACTCTTGTGCTTTAAAAAAAAATGCTACCTAATTCTTTTTGTTTTTATCTAGCATCATTGCATTCAATATGCTTATGAAAGCAACTGTTAACTGTGCTGTATGTTGCTGACGTAAAAAAATACTTCATTAAGATAAACACACAAAGTAAACAGATTTATATCTCTAGCTTCATCCAGCCCTATACAGTAAAAGCGTCCAGGGAAATAAAAAAAGCACAAACAATAAGATTTCCAAGGTCAAAGTTCGTCACTGTATCGAAATCCCACAATACTAATTTAAAAAGCACTTTGTAAAAATATGCAGCAAGCAAGTGTTTAGTAGTTTATCATTATATTTAATTGTTTTCTCAGACAATTTCCCCACAGCTTGACCTTCAGTGGAACGCATTATTCTCAGTGCGCTCCACCACATCCATAAAACCCTTCCCTCTGGACAAATACGTACTGAGAAAAGACCACCTGTCAGTCCTTATTTCCGTCATGCATCATTTATGAGCATAAACTGATTCGATTCATTTGAAAGGACACAAAATAGATGAGTGGCCCGAGCTATGGCAAGAAAGAAAGGACAAAAATCCAGAGGTCACTGGAGGATGCAACATAACATGTACTGTGTTTACATGTCTGCGTTTCAAATCATCTTGCACTGCTCCCCAGCCAGCTTCCTGACTTCAATTCAAGTTTATTTATATAAACTTATTTATATAGACTTACAATGCGCACAAAGTTCTCCTTGCACATTAAAAGTATTTATTTGTAGCGTTTGCATGTAGACTGTAGCATATTTATAATCACTCTCTCAGTAAATTAGTAGGTTAGTTTGTGTAGGTTAGTTTGTGTATAGGTTTATTCTGGTTTTTACTCAAATTTATGTTGCACTGTGGTCCTGTGAGGCATGACATTTCGTTCCACTGTATGTGCCCACATGTAGCGGAATGACAATATAGCTCAGTTTGACTTGAGTTGATATGTTGACAATTGCATGAATTATTTAATAGTATCAATGAATGCAAAAAAAATGAAACAGTTAGTAAATACCGATCAACATCTATGATGTGCATAGAGGTCTGCAAATTTAAAAGCATTCAAAGATGCAATAATATCTGTAAACACACAAAAAACAATCACAAACCCACTCATGACTGTAAATAAACCATTAGGAATGCGCACAGTTTAAACTTCCGAATAAGATCATTTCACAAATAATGTCAAAGAATGGAGGTTGAAATTAATTTCATGACGAGTGTAGTAAAATGATAAAATTATTACAAGCGAGTCAAACTGAAAGAGATTACGTGTGAAAGGTTAATCCAATTACTTTCCTTTTTGTGCGCAAAATTACTCAGATGTCTATTAATGAAGGAAGAAAAGTAGGCTACTATTTGGTGTAAAGGAAAATATGTAACTAAATACTGTATATATGTATATATATATATATATATATAATATTTAATTAGTCTAAATAATTACCGCAAATTATGGCGTGAAATAGTCACCAACCAGGTCAAGGTAATCTTAATGTTCAATCTGAAAGCTCTTTGCAAAGAGATGTTATGTTGAAGAATTAACTTTATAAAGGGATTTTTTGAATATTTCCATTTAGATCTTAAGGAACAAGGTCATCATATTCGTAAATTATATTCCTATACCTTACTTATCATGTTTTAACACATAGCCTACTGTCATGATTCCACTATCATGTCATGGTTATTCTTGTCTTGCGGTGGAGTCATGGCATAAGTCCTTGGGTTTTGTGTGAGTAGGACATGTCTTTGCTTACATATTGGCTGACATGCGCCTTTTCATGTCTTGTCTGTGTTTTCCCTCCATCTCGTTTCCTTGTTACCTTACCATTAGTGTTTCATTACCCACACCTGTCCCTTGCCAATTATCCTATGTTCGTTTCCCTTTAAAACACCCTCTTGTCTATTGTCTTGTGCTCTTGGATTGTTTGATGTTACGGTACTATACCTCGTTCCCTTTCTGTCGGTCTCTCGACGTTGTGTCGAGAACGACAGATGGGGTTCGCCCTTGAGAACCAATCAACTCTGACTACTATAGAAAAGGCCAATGAAATTTGGCGAATGCAATTTGCATGCCGGGCTCCGCCCCCGGAAATCCGGTATAAAAGGAGGCCGGCGTGCAGCATTCACTTACCTTTTGTTCTTCAGAGCCATCGCTCATGAGTACAACTCAGGATTCAATCCTCTACAACTACACGCTGGTGCTACGACGTGTTACAGCGGATCGTCCCTTTCTGCAGCGACCTTCCCCTGGGCGTCTCGGCGGTTCCGGAGGTGTTAGAGATTTTTTCTAAAAGTCCTTTTCAGGACTGACTGAGCATTCTCCAGCGCGGCATGTCCCGCTGTTCTCTTGGGTGCGGCACCCTCATCGAGGAGGGGGATGGACACGATCGCTGCATTAGGTGTCTGGGCGTCCAGCACACTGAAGCAGCGTTCGTTGACACATCTGCCTGCACTGCGGGCAGATTGTCATTCAGAAGTTGCGGTCACGGGTGGCTGTCTTCCTACGGGAACCAGCCACCATTTCGTCTGCTACCCGGGCTGTGACATCTGTGGCTACGGCCCCGATGACCACCCACGTTAGCAGCGTTAGTGATACGGGGAACTCTGCGAACGTAAACCCGCCAGCCAAGTGCTCACGGGCCGATCGCACCCCGATTCGCTCTTCTGAACGTTCCCCAACCGGCGGTGGCATACCGTCCGGATCCTCACGCACACACTCGGAAACGATGTGTGACGTAGATGAGATGTCGCTCGCAGCATCGGAGGGAGACTGGCATCCGACTCTGCCGAATCCAAACTCCACCCCCAGCGGTCGAGTTCAGGAGGAAGCAGAAGTGATGTCATCCGTGCTAACCCGGGGATGCGTGGTTCCCGAGGTCGGTGCGCGGTGCAAACCGCGCCCACCCCGGGTGCCATGTTTTTCCCGGAGGTGCATGAGGAGCTGTGTAAAACTTGGAACGCTCCTCTCACGGACCGTTCCAGTGAAACCAGCTCCGGCTCCCTTACTTCCCTCGATGGTGAGGCAGCCAAGGACTGCGTCGAGATCCCCCGGGTGGAACGTCCGCCTGCGGTGCACCTGTGCCGCGGACGGCTACCACCTGGGGGGGGATCGACCACTCCTACCGTCCAAAGCACGTAAGACTTTGGCATCACTGGTGTCGAAGGCTTGCGATGTTGCGGGCCAGGCTGCCTCCTCTCTCTATGCCTTGGCCATCCTGCAGGTCCGCCAGGCCAGGGCGTTGAGAGGGCTCCACGAGGGTAAGGCCGACCCGGGTATAATGCAGGATCTCCGTGCCGCCGCTGACAGCGCTCTACGGGCGACTAAGGCGGCGGCACGGGCCCTGGGTCGGACGATGTCCACGGTAGTGGTCCAGGAGAGACACCCCCGGCTATACCTTGTGCAGAAGAGTGACAGCAAGGAAGTCCGCTTTCTTGATGCACTCATCTCGCAGGGTGGGTTGTTGGTAACACCGTCGAGGACTGCGCTCAGCAGTTTTTTGACGGCGAAGCAGACAGTGGCAATTAACCACATTTTTTTTTTTTCACGCCGCGACTCGGCCGCCTACAGGCCTCCGAGATCTCACGTGACGTCTGCTTCCCTGCAACCCAGGACCCTTTCGACATCGGCTCCGGTTCCTGTGCCCCCACAGGCGGCACCCCGGAAGCAGAGGTCGAGGGGGAAACCTCCACCCCGTCAGCAACCTCCTCGCGAGAAGGGACACTGACGGGAAGACCCCAGGGAGAACAACATCGGGCCCGAACCTTCACAGCCACGGCTCTGATCGGTCGGTACGGGACGACTCCTGCCTCGTCACCAAAGCCGGGCCCTTGTTAGGGCTTGGCGCCCACTTACTCACTGAGTTTTCTGTTCTCCCCGGGTTTACTTGCAGCCGATCGCACACTCCACTGGACTGTGCTCGGCGAACCGACCTCACACCCTGGCGAGGCGTGAGGTCGTACACATATACGACAGCCGTCACCACTCTCAAACCGACAGTGCGTGCCGTTGTCCCGCCAGGCAGGTAAGCAGGCGGAGCAAAAACCTTCCCTCCGGGGACTCCCCGCGACATGGTTAGCTCCGCCAGCCGACGAACCACCCCCCGTGGGAATGATGAAGCAGACCGTCCCCTTGGTCACCCTGTCACAGTCCCTGGGAGCTCGAGAGCTGCCCACACTGTCTCGCTGGCTAATGAGGGCGGTCCGTCTTGGTTACTCGATCCAGTTCGCCAGAGACTCACCCAAGTTTCGGGGCATCATCTCTCCCTCTGTCAGAGGCAGGGACGCCTCCGTACTTCGGGTAGAGGTCACCACCCTTCTGGCAAAACAGGCATCGAGTTCGTCCCTCAAAACCAAGATGTTCAGTGGGTCACCACCCGCACTTCATCGTTCCCAAGAAAGACGGCGGGTTGCCCCCAAAGGCTGCGTACCCTGAACAGAGCACCTTTACAAGCTGCCATTCAGGGTGCTCACACAGAGGCGCGTCCTGACATCTATGAGGTGTCAGGATTGGTTCGTGGCAATCGACCTGAAGGACGCTTACTTTCATGTCTCGATCCTCCTCGACACCGACCGTTCCCACGGTTCGCGTGCGAGAGGCGGGCATATCAGTACAGAGTCCTCCCTTTCGGTCTGTCCCTGACCGCCCTTTCTCCCTGAGAGGAGGAAGGCGAGCGGGTACTAAACTATCTCAGCGACTGGCCTATCTTGGCACACTCGCGAGATCTGTTATGTACACAAAGGGACCTGGTGCTCCGGCACCTAGGTCGATTGGGACTCCAGGTCAACCAAGAGAGGGGCAAGCTCTCCCCAGTGCAGAGCATCCTCTTTCTCGGTATGGAACTCAGCTCTGTCACCATGTCGGCACACCTGTCCGCAGTTGTGCCCAACCAGTGTTGAACTGTCTGAAATGAACATTTTAGGCAGACAGCGGTCCCCCTGAAACAATTCAGAGGCTCCTGGGACACATGGCGTCCTCGCGGGCTAATACCCCTCGAGTTGATGCACATGACACCGCTCCAATACTGGTTTCAGAGTCGAGTTCCGAGGAGAGCGTGGCACACCGGCAGCAGGCGCATGGTGATGCTGCCCTGCTGCCGACGCACCATAACCCCTAGTCTTTATGACTTTTTCGACGGACTCAGGTCCCTCTGAGCAGGTTATGAGGCAGGTCGTGGTGACGACTGAAGTCTCCCTGCAGGGGTGCGGTGTAGTGTGCAACGGGCACGCAGGTGGGGTGTTGGACGAACCCCCGCCTGCGCTGGCATATCAATTGCCAAGAGTTGTGGGCTATGCTACTTGCACTGAGCAGGCTACGGCCTCTCGTGCGAGACATGCACGTGCTGTTCCGAGGACAGCACTATAGCTGTAGCGAATACAGATCGTCAGGGTGGCGTTCGCACACAGCAGCTAAACACAACTTGCTCGACGCCTCCTCCGGTGGAGTCAACAGGTGACTCGTTCCCTGCAGGCCACACACCCCGGGCAAACTGAACTAGACAGCCGACGTGCTTTCTCGCCAGTTTATGCCTCGTGGAGAGTGGCGACTCCACCCCCGTGCAGTCCAGCTCATTTGGAGGCTGTTCGGGTAGGCCCAGGTAAAACCTGTTCACCTCCCGTAACACCACCATTTGCCCGCTTGATAGTCCCTGCCCTCGGCACGGATATCCTTGCGCACAGCTGGCCGCGGGATGGGCGGAAGCACACCTTCCCCCCCCCAGGAGCCTTCTTGTACAGACTCTGTGCAAGGTCAGGGAGCAGGAGCACCAAGTGTTATTGGTTACACCACACCGGTCTAACCGCACTTGGCCTCAGAGCCGATGCTCTGGACAGCGACTCCCCCTGAACCATTCCCCTGACAGAGGACCTGCTCTCTCAGGGGAAGGACACGTTCTGGCATCCCAGATCAGACCTCTGAAACACCCATGTCTGGTCTCTAGACGGGACGAGAAGATCCTAAGATGGCTACTCCCCCTATACGGCTGAGACCATCACCCAGGCTAGGGCCCCATCTACTAGGCGGTTACACGCCTCTAGACGGTGCCTCTTCTCGTCCTGGTGTCTTTCTCAACGAGAAAGACCCACTGAGGTGCTTGATCAGGATTGTGTTCCCCTCCTCACGAGACTGGAGACTAACATCTCCCTTCCACACTGAAAGTGTATGTAGTCGCTATTGCCACTCATCACGACTCAGTCGGTGGAAAGTTTCTAGGGCAACACGACCTGGTCACCAGGTTCCTAAGCAGCGAGAGGGCGGAATCCGCCTCATCTCCGCTCCATACCCTCTTGGGACCCTAAGTGGTCCTGGGGAGCCTCAGGGCCCCCCAAAGAGCCCCTCGGAGGTTCCGATCTTCCTCATAGAGTAAGACGGCCCTCCTGACGGCGCTCACTTCTTTCAAGAGGGTAGGGGACCACCGAGCATCCTCCGTGTCCCTGGATTGCCTTAAACTCGGCCCTGGAAACTCTCACGTTATCTTGAGACCCAGGCCCGGATGCGTGCCCAAGAAGTTCCCACTACTCCCTCCGGGGCCAAGTGGTGAACTTGCAGGCGCTCCCCATAGGGGAGGAAGACCCAACCCGATTAGTGTTGTGTCCAGTACGTACTGGACCGCACGCAGAGCTCTGAAGCTCTGACCAGCTCCGTGTCTGTTGGAGGACAGCAGAAGGGGAAGGCTGTCTCCAAACAGAGGCTGGCGCACTGGGTCGTGGACGCCGTTACGACGGCATTCCGATCTCAGAATCTCCCATGCCCATTGGCAGTGAGGGCTCACTCCACACGGAGTTTAGCCACCTCCTGGACACTGGCAGAAGCGCCTCTCTAGCAGACATCTGTAGAGCTGCGGGTTGGGCTATGCCCAAACACCTTCGCAAGGGTTAACAACCTTTGCGTAAACCCGGTGTCAGCCCACGTCCTGCGTGGCGACATGTAGGACTGGCATCCGGGGGGGCGTATGCCTGCGAAAGCACCTTTCCACCCTCTAACAGGTTGGGTCAGTGTGCTATTTACCTTTTCTTCTTACCCGAACACATCGCTAAGAAACTGGTACCTCACCAGCCTCCCTTCTTACCCAGACACTGGTTAAGAATAGGCATTCCATCCATCACCAAACAAGCACCCCCTGGGGGCTGGCTGGGCAGAGCAGCCTTCCCCCTTAGGCCGGGATACCATGTGAGCTATCACAGATAGCTCTAACCGGACCTAGTGCTACCGGACGTCTGTAACACCCCCTCCGTGGGCTGTTCCGTCTGATGTATCCTCATGAGAATGGTTCCCACTCCTGGTAACCCATGAGCTTCCCCAGGTGGGCCTCCACCTCGCGGTTAACTACTCAGTCCGCACGTTCCATGCGTTCTCCTCCAAGGACGAGACCATACCTATATCCACCATATTCCTCCCCACGGGTAGGAGGTGGCCTCTGTAGCGCTTCTCTGATTAAGAGTCGCGCTTACCCGGTGTAAACTGATCTGGATGGCCTCTCGCCTATAGAGAGCTAAGGCCCCGTCCGTGAAAGTTACCGGTCAGGGCTGTACCCATCTTTCTCCAAGAAAGCTCTGGAACCCCCCGACCACCACACTGGAAGGTTACAGTCTCACGAAAGCTTCGAGATGACACGCCCAGGCTTGTTACCGTCGCTTCGCTAGAGATTGTGACGCGATACAGCGTTGTGGCGTTTTCCATAGGCAACCCCATCTGTCGTTCTCGACACAACGTCGAGAGACCGACAGAAAGGGAACGTCTTGGTTACGTATGTAACCTCAGTTCCCTGATGGAGGGAACGAGACGTTGTGTCCCTTATGCCACGAACACGTATCGTATTCTGCTGCAGTTTGAGAGGTCTCAGGCTCTTCAGAACAAAGGTAAGTGAATGCTGCACGCCGGCCTCCTTTTATACCGGATTTCCGGGGGCGGAGCCCGGCATGCAAATTGCATTCGCCAAATTTCATTGGCCTTTTCTATAGTAGTCAGAGTTGATTGGTTCTCAAGGGCGAACCCCATCTGTCGTTCTCGACACAACGTCTCGTTCCCTCCATCAGGGAACTGAGGTTACATACGTAACCAAGACGTTCCCTGTACTCTGTCCTTGTAATCAAACTTCTGCCTTGTTGCTGGAATTCTGTAGTGTGAGTTACCCCCTGTCTTTTGTTCTGTAATATCTATATCCCTTGTTAATATTACCTCGTGTTCTATAAGTTTAGTTTAGTGTCATCCTAAGTGTTTGTAGTCTAGTGAGTCCTTGTCTTTGATTTCTGTTAAAGTTATCCTGTCCTGTTTTCCCCCTCGTGGGTTTTTGTTTTGCCTCTTCAGTCTTGTTTGTATAAATAAAGTCCCTGTTATTCCCCTAACCTCTGAGTCTGCCTGCACTTGGGTTCTACCTTCCCCAATCCCTGACAGAATCCAAGAGCCAAATTATGAACCCAGCAGGCAGCTTCTCAGCCTCTACCCAACGGGAGCTGGCCGATTGGTGGCAGACTACCACTACCAGGATCCAAGGGGGAAATGGCCCATTTCCTCCACAGGGCGATCGGACTGTCGCAGAGTACGCCCAGGCGTCTATAAGAAGGAGGGGTTTTCTTCCAGAGGCCATCATGAACGCTTTCTTTCTAGCGGGTCTGGTCAACCCGCCATCACTGGAGGATCGAGAGAGGATGGTCCGAGGTTCCTTCAAGGAGCTGGTCGTTGACCTCACCTCCAAGCACCTTCCAGACCCGCCAAGCTCCACTTTAATCTCCATCCCAGAGGACCAGACCCTGCAAATAGGGGTCATGGGCCTCTCTCCACTGTCCGCATCCTCTCCACCACCCACTAGTCTCCGTGGACGACGTCAACGAAGGGAGTCGTGGGACTCCCCGTCCGACTCCTCCAGCACGGAGCAAACCATCTCTTCCACCACATCTCAGCCGTCGGCTGCACGTCCTGTGGGCCGCTCAAGGAAGAAGAAGCCGAGGAGGGGAGGGCAGCCGAGTCCGGTGGTCCCGAGTCCGGTGGTCCCGAGTCCGGTGGTCCCGAGTCCGGTGGTCCCGAGTCCGGTGGTCCCGAGTCCGGTGGTCCCGAGTCCGGTGGTCCCGAGTCCGGTGGTCCCGAGTCCGAAGGTCCCGAGTCCGGTGGTCCCGAGTCCGGTGGTCCCGAGTCCGGTGGTCCCGAGTCCGGTGGTCCCGAGTCCGGTGGTCCCGAGTCCGGTGGTCCCGAGTCCGGTGGTCCCGAGTCCGGTGGTGTCAAACCCCAAATATTTTTTGGGGGGGCGCCGTGGGGAGGGGACGGTCCGAGCGTCCAGCCCGGCCGCAGATTCCTCCCAGGAGCCGGAACCAAGCCCGGTCCAGGAGCCGGAACCAAGCCCGGTCCAGGAGCCGGAACCAAGCCCGGTCCAGGAGCCGGAACCAAGCCCGGTCCAGGAGCCGGAACCAAGCCCGGTCCAGGAGCCGGAACCAAGCCCGGTCCAGGAGCCGGAACCAAGCCCGGTCCAGGAGCCGGAACCAAGCCCGGTCCAGGAGCCGGAACCAAGCCCGGTCCAGGAGCCGGAACCAAGCCCGGTCCAGGAGCCGGAACCAAGCCCGGTCCAGGAGCCGCCGCCGTCAAGTCCGGCTGCCCAGCCGCCGCCGTCAAGTCCGGCTGCCCAGCCGCCGCCGTCAAGTCCGGCTGCCCAGCCGCCGCCGTCAAGTCCGGCTGCCCAGCCGCCGCCGTGAAGTCCGGCTGCCCAGCCGCCGCCGTCAAGTCCGGCTGCCCAGCCGCCGCCGTCAAGTCCGGCTGCCCAGCCGCCGCCGTCAAGTCCGGCTGCCCAGCCGCCGCCGTCAAGTCCGGCTGCCCAGCCATGGTCCAGCCCAGCAGTCCTGCAGGGGACAAGAACAGTTCCCCCCAGGACTACCCCTGTCAAGCCCCCTGGGGCTCCGCGCCCTGGCGCGTCCCCAAGGGCTGGAACTTCCCCACCCAGCCCTCCCCCTTCTGGACTTCCTATGTTATCTTGTTTGCCCCCACCCCCCCTCCCATGTTTGTTATTTTTATTGGCCCACCCCAACCCGTGGGTTATTTTGTCTTGTATGCCTTTGATCTTGTTTACCATGTTTTGTCTGGTCTTGTCTGTATCCCAGTCTGTCTTGTCCTGTTAGTCTGCCCCTTGATGAACACCTGGTGGTGTCCATTTGGGGGGGGGCTTATGTCATGATTCCACTATCATGTCATGGTTATTCTTGTCTTGCGGTGGAGTCATGGCATAAGTCCTTGGGTTTTGTGTGAGTAGGACATGTCTTTGCTTACATATTGGCTGACATGCGCCTTCTCATGTCTTGTCTGTGTTTTCCCTCCATCTCGTTTCCTTGTTACCTTACCATTAGTGTTTCATTACCCACACCTGTCCCTTGCCAATTATCCTATGTTCGTTTCCCTTTAAAACACCCTCTTGTCTATTGTCTTGTGCTCTTGGATTGTTTGATGTTACGGTACTATACCTCGTTCCCTGTACTCTGTCCTTGTAATCAAACTTCTGCCTTGTTGCTGGAATTCTGTAGTGTGAGTTACCCCCTGTCTTTTGTTCTGTAATATCTATATCCCTTGTTAATATTACCTCGTGTTCTATATGTTTAGTTTAGTGTCATCCTAAGTGTTTGTAGTCTAGTGAGTCCTTGTCTTTGATTTCTGTTAAAGTTATCCTGTCCTGTTTTCCCCCTCGTGGGTTTTTGTTTTGCCTCTTCAGTCTTGTTTGTATAAATAAAGTCCCTGTTATTCCCCTAACCTCTGAGTCTGCCTGCACTTGGGTTCTACCTTCCCCAATCCCTGACAGCCTACATCAGGATCTAAGTGACATTTAATTTTATATAAGATCTTTTTTAGTAGGGCCCATCTCTCCCGCTCTGGTAAAAATATAATTTACTGCACAGGAAATCCAGAATGTTTACAGTCACACTTGAGTTATTTTTAAATATACATTTCCTGAGTGTAATGCAGTAATACAGTAAAACAGATCAGTTATGCAATTATCATAAATCTAGTTTTTTATTTTGTTATGTTCTTATTGAGTTTTATTGTGTAAGGTTGTATTTTTGAGGCATTGTTACTTATCTAAAATAACCTGTAAGTGCACGTTATATTTGACTTATTTTTGGAATTGCATTTCCGGCTTGTGGTTGTTCACTGGGGTTCAAGTGTGTATTTAGCTGACTTCATAATGTGAAGAGGGGGTGAGCAAGCAGGGATTGTCACTTTCTGCTGACCATATTCTTTTTTTTGGTCTAAAATGTCTTCATCAGTTTTGTTTAATATTTGATGTTGATCATTTCTATAAATGTGGACTTTAAAGGCAAGGAATGAGTCAAACAATGATGATCCCTGCTACTTAGACCCTCAGTCAGCGGCTATAGGTTGCCACTAAACCCAATTGCAGTTTGATTGATATTAATTGGAATGTAAAAGAAAAAAACATGATGTTTTGAAACATTTTAAAAAACAAAGTTATCTGAATATGCAAAAAACTCTTAATACGTTAAAAATATGTATTAATTAATTAATAAATCATTGCTGAAGGATGTTGTAAGCCCTTCGAGTACCTTATTGCTTTTATAAAGTGACAATACAAATATTAATGCTGGAAAATATAATTCAATGCAACTTTCATGAAGTAAAATCACTGCTGGAAAAAAATAGTCCCTGTGAAGATCAACATGTTTCATTTGTTGCTATAAGGGTGGTTGCTAAGTATGCCTAGTAATAGACAGTGTTTTATCGTGAATATAGCACAGCTATTGAAGAATCTGAATAACAGACTGGAACTAACCATATTAGAAAATACAGTATTACAGTAAAAATATGAATTCAAATGCAGCGCCAAATAAAATATTACACACCCCTAAAACTCTGACAAAACAATTATTTTAACACAATCATGCATTTGTAGATAAAGATATTATGCTATGCAATTTTTATTAAATAACTTATTAAATCAATAATATACAGTGAGCTGACCATCATTGCAAAATAAACAAAAAAAAAGACTTGCCTCTGAAAAGTCATTAGCCTACACTTCAGAAGTCATTATATAAATTTGTGTGAAAAGAGCTCTATGACGTTTAAGTGTGATATGCTGATATCAAAAGAATATCATTAAAATAATATTCTTTAAAAGACTATAAAAGGTTATATACAAAGAACTGTCAGTCAAGCTCTCCCACAAGAATCAAAATTAGAATGTGTACTGTGTTCTGTCAGTCAAGCATTCCTATTAAACTTACTTATTCACCTGTATCAATTATCTTGAATGTATATACAGACGTGCACACTACGTTTTTCAGTTCTCTGGATTCTGTTCAGATACACCGTGACCATAAAATTAAGATGCTCAACACAAAGATGCGGTCAAACCGTCTAGACCAGAATGTCAATGCACAAAAAGTGAGACATGTTTTCGAAAGTATTTAGAAGTGGAATATCTACTTCACAACAATATCGGCGGAAAAAGACAATGATTGCACTGAAGATGTTGCGAGCGTTTCCGTTATTTAACAAACAGCAGGGATTAGGGAAATAGATTTGAGGCTCAGAGACTTACTATTCACCGGTCAGATAACATCGTCTTTGGGGAGAGCAACAGGGGCCAGAGGGCACTGAGAAAAAGAATTAAATGACTGTCCCGAGCCTATCTTTCTTTCTCTATAGTGTTTGCCTTTTAACAGCCATCTATCTTGTCCTTGAATCTGACGTGCCCCGGTCAGACGGATTTACCAACTGATGGCTTTCAGCGAGGGAGGGACGTTTCCAGAATAGAAAGCTGCACCTCAGGGAGGCGTGCAAAACTGTGGCCGTCACCCTTTTTGTGAAAGCAGATTTAAGTGGGGGATGTGAAACACTCTTTGTAATGACCTGCACGTCCACAAGGAATCCGGGATGCTGCCGTTACATGCTAAATCAATAGGTTTGACGTCAATGAGTCGACATATGACACGAGAACCAATTATTCTTAACATGCCACATCTGAAATGAATGCAAGCGCAAATGTGTTTTTGGCCGTCACAGTTATTACACTTCTACTAGTAGTTCTAAAATTGTATCATTTAAATGTGTCATAATAAAAAAAATATTAAATTCAACAGAAAAAGAAATAAACAGATTCCAGAAAATGTTGCCTTTCTGCATTCTTATCCCCTGAAAGAATCTGTGCCAGTCTCATTCAATTCAGATTCATTCATCACATCTTGGATGAAATTAAATTTGGGAATCTGATCAGCATCTATTCAAAGCACAGCTGCCTCCGAGGGCAGAACATTTGCATGCAGTTCTACCAAAATGCTCAAGCTTTTGAAAACGTGCATAAGCATATTGGTTACATCTGTTCAATAGGAAGACGAAAAAGGGCAGGTAGGGTGTTATTAAACTGAAAAGATGATCGTATCAGTCGTGTCCCATCACCTGCGAAAAACACAGATATGAGAGTATAAAAGGAGGTGAAGGAACCTTTTCTTTTTATTCAAAGCCAATATGATGATGTGATAACCGGTTGTGTAATTAAACCTGGTATGGATAGAAGACACATAGAGAGAGAGAGAGAAAGAGAGAGAGAGAGAGAGAGATGCACAGAGGCAGGAGGTTTGGTGGGGAATGGCAAAGCCTTCAGGGTTATAATAAGAGTAAAAAAAGGAAAAGGGTGACACTTTTATTGTGTGCCGAGACCCTAGAAGCATGCTAATGTGTGCCTGCCGTAACGCACTTTCATTCCTGTAAACACAAACACATCTTTAACATTCTCCCCTCCCTCTCTATATTCTTCTTTTTAGGTCTGTTTCACACTGTTGCTGCATGCATAAGCAGTGTGTATGTATTGTGTTGTTCACATTAACAGGGTACACCAGTTTCTGCGTAAGCAGCAAGGTGTAGCCAAAGACCCAAATAGATAATTATCGCCGAGGCTTTTTCATAAAACGCTAAATTCAGCAGAATATACTGCAAAACTGTGTTTCACTGTGCGCCTATTTATGAACACAATCCTCACTATTATAGTGTTCTGAAGAAAGAAAAGTAATGACGTGAGATACATCTTGTTTGAAAAAAGTACTTCTGTCAGCCCTGAGAGAAACACACACAGCGGATACAGATATAGCAATTGCTGATTTGAAGAAACTGCTAGTTGAGGTAGTTCGTTTTTTTACTCTATTGTGTTTCAGAGATTTTGTAAGAGGTACACGCTTAGATGGATATACAGTAGGGGCTTGAAATTGATAACCTGTTATTTTACATTGATTTTAGTGGGAGATGATAGTTGGCCAATCTTTAGCGATGATTAATGCCATTGGTTCTTAAACTCAGGGGGGGGGTCTGAGATTGATCCAGGGAGCCACAGTTTTTGGGACATTTTATAAAATATGTCCATTTATCCAAATCTAACATAAGACAAATAAGACCACCAAACAAAATGAATGTTCCAGTTCTATATTATTAATAGTAAATATAAAATTGTACAATTCTAAGTTTAGGGGGCCACAACAAAGGGCCTTTGATTTACTGTAAGCGATACAGTGAAAGGGCTGGGTTAAGGTTTGCCTTTGAACATTTACTACATGGTTAGAAAGCACCATGATCTCTTATTGATGCCTTTGTAGTCACTAAATTTTACATTAACATTTATGCACCTGACATTTTTATCCACTTTTATCCAAAGTGGTTAGCAGTGCACTCATGGAATATATTTTGTCGGTGCTGGCGTTCTCTGATTTTCAAACCTATGACCTTCGCCAGATTACATCATGGCTTGTTGTCCTAAAACAGAAATCCTTGCAAAGATAAATGCTTCACGACTTGCCTGCTGAAAGGACAAACCTCCAGTCAAATTCAGGTCTCATGGTCTGTTAATCTCCTTCACCCGGTCACATCTATACATTCACTGAAACTCAGAAAATCTGTCTCATATCATCTTTCATATAATCTGAGATTTCTGTTTTCTGCCATATTTTATTTTAAAAACAAGAAGAGGGTAGTCGGAGCTGTACACTGTTGGCTCACGGTCACCCGAGTCCGACCCGGGGTAATGTTCTAAACACAAACCACTCTCAAACACATTGCTTTCCTGTCAGCACTTCACTGTCCTATAAATAATAAAGACAAATAAAGTCTCTGTAGACGACAGAGACAAAAGTATGCTTTCCACACAGCTGTCATCACAAATGCTTCATAATCCGTGCCAAAGATTATGACAAATAGATTACATGATCTAGGATTAGAAGAAAAGAGTGATGTTCTCTCACAAACAGTCATCTAACACTATGGCCAATAAAAATGGTGCTTCCATGGTACTACACTGAACATTCACCTGTCAAACCAATGCAAGCTCACCTCGACAATTTATTTTATATAGGTACATAAACCCCAGGATATCGAGCAAATGTCCCAACACATGTTCTAACCAGATTGTGTGGTTTTAACCTCAAGGCTGGATGGTTGACTGCTGCACTGTACAGCAGCTTCAAAACATACGGCTCAGAGAAGGCCTGAAGCTTTCACGACATCTACATCACCCGTACAAAATACATGTATGAATTTAATTTCATTAAACAAATTGCTATTGTGAGGAACAGAAGTAAAGCAGTGCAAGGCAAGTTTATTTATACAGCACATTTCATTCACAAGGTAATTCAAAGTGCTTTACATAAAATGATTGAGAAAGGAAAAATCTTTGAAAGGCACATTATTTAAAATGACAAATACAACTTTAGAAAAAAAAAAAAAAAAATATTTAAAATGTGTGTATATATAAAAAGAATAAAATCAAAAGAAAATATAAATGAAAGTGCAGTTGATGTAAACCACGCACAGTGCTCAAGTTGTAAATGCGCTAAACAAGTGTGTTTTTTAATCTGAATTTAAAAATTGCTACCATTGGTGAACATCTGATGTCTTCTGAAAGCCGATTCCAGCTATGGCATAATGGCTAAATTTGCCTTGTTTTCGAGTGAACCCTTGTTATCTCTAACTGAAGTGATCGTAATGATCTGACAACTCTGTTAGGTTTATATTCAATTGGATGTCTGCTGCTTCAACTGCAAAAGCCAACAGAGGGTAGTGGCGATCTTACATACTCCAAGTGTTAGATGATGATTGGTTAGGTCTATACGTAGTAAGTGACTTAAGATTTTGTCTTCCTGGCAGAACTTGCGCTGAAGCTTACATTTCTGCATGCAACTGGCAACCAGTGTAAGGACTTGAGGATTGGAGTACATGCAGTATATGCCATGCAGACGTGCCAGTTAGTACTCATATTTTCTGACAGTCCACGACATACTGTACAGCATTTAAAGATGTGGTCACATGAATTACCGTCTGTTAGAAAATCACTAACGTACGTCCTCAGGGTGCCACCAGCAGTGTCTGTATCTGTCAATGCCGCATAATAAGGGTTTATTCATCACAGCACCAATTTTCCTCAGATGTTTCTCAGCTGCAAAGGATGGATTCACTTCATGCCTCTGGTAATTGCACATGTCAGGGTAGTGAGGAGACATTTTTTGCAGATACTTCAGAGATTCTGGTGCAGAACCCATCACGATCGAGAGATGCCCTTTGAAAGGCTGTCAGATATGATAGAATGTTATCAGCTTGACAGCAGCAAGAATGCAGATAAAAATCTTAAAATATATCATCCTAGAACCTCTTGAGATTTAAATCTTTGGAAAGCGTTTCGACTTCATGATCAGAAAACAAAATATGTGCATAATAAATGAGAATAAAACATAGCAATCTGCACATTTAAGCGCATTTGATATGTTCAAGATAAGAACCTACAGTAAATATAACTTGTTGAAACTCTTTATCATTGAAACTATAACCCCACTGCTGCATAATTAGTGAATAAGTGAGAAAATTAATTTTGATGATGTCATTAAGCATTATTTTTGTGTAATAGTGGAACACTAAACTAATGTTTTATTATTCTTCTCTCGTGAACCAGCGACATCATTAGACAAATGACATTCAGTTCACTGTACTGCCAAATTATAATGCAAAGCTAGCCACGAGTAAAAATTTTAACCACAGTTTCATTATTTCATTTATTTCGAAATTGGCCATGCATTCTGTCATAAAAGTTAGCTAGATAAGGAAATGAAGAAAGTGATCAGCCAAACATAAATATACTATCAAA
This sequence comes from Triplophysa dalaica, assembly GCF_015846415.1. NCBI lineage: Eukaryota > Metazoa > Chordata > Actinopteri > Cypriniformes > Nemacheilidae > Triplophysa > Triplophysa dalaica. The sequence goes on along the minus strand of NC_079561.1, from coordinate 8,945,509 downwards.
TTACAGTATGAATGGGGAAAAACATTAAGTCAAATCTTAAAGAAACATACACATATATATATATACTTATATTATAAATATATATTTCAGAGGATTGATTTCAGTAAAAGGAGCTGGAAGACATCTAACTCTGTGAATTGACTGACTGGACCTGAAATGTACATTGTTAACAACTTCTATAGCAGGTGAAGTATTTCTCATGGGCAAACTTCCAGACCGCAGCAGAAGTGAGAGTTGGGAATATATAGCACAGCGATCTGCTAAAAAAAGTTACCTGCTCGGTCACAGTTGTGGATGAGCTACAGAGAAGTGGCTTTGGATGCGCTCCAGGGAGCCGTGCCGTCCCTGCTTATTTCAGCTACGCCAGGATCCCCCGCCGGTTCTGACTTAGTGGTCAGAATGATTTAGTGAGAAATGTTCTGTAGAAACTTCTGTTCAGCGCCTTATCTATTAACCACCATAAATATGTCAAAGTTAATTTACTTTACCCTTGCAACACTCAAGGTTCTCTAAGAGGAGTCTCAAATTTAGCTTCGCCCCTGTTCTGACCTTTGACTTTAAAATAAGCAAGCCATGTTCACGGTATACACTTATAAAGACAATAAGGGACTGACACGGTTTAATTCAAGTAATCCAATTGTAAGCAAAGATCTGCTGCTTTCGTTTTAGATACTTATCTGAAAAAACGACACGACCCTACAGGGCTCAAACCTGTTTACCAGTGTAGAATGGGACCAAAGCCCTCTTAGGACGAAGAGGAGAAAGGATCTGAGTCAACACACTGACTCTTACTGAGAAGAGGTTCGTAAAGATTATGATCCCAAAGATCATGAACAAACCTCATCCCTCCAGTATACTATCAAAGTCATTACCTTCCATCCACCTCTTAATCCTTCAAAATTACAAAGTGAAGAGGCTGCAAAGCCTGTAGAGGATATTGCAACAGGCTGATAAACAGTTCTTGAACTCCTGCGGCGGTTTGAGTATCATCTCGAGGTAAGTCTTGGCATGAGCGAGATAGTGTACACTAATACTGGATTGTGGTTATTTTAAATTTCATATGTTTAGAATGAACTTTAATTCATTCATTTACATTTTTGGCAAACTCACTCTTCTGTTATTCCGGTATGAGTTTTCCCAGCTAACCATAATACCTGGTTGTTACAAGACTGCAATGTAATCTGACATCCAGAAAATGTGTTTTCTGAAAAACACTGAGTTAAAAGTTAGTGTCAGTTAGTAATTGCGATGTTGTGACAACATCCATCCAGACAATGGTCAAATTACATTTTTTTGCCAATAAGTCATGTAGTTGGGTAGTTGATAAATAAACCTTTCATTGGTGGGGCCTATGGTATAACAAAGCAAAATTTTGAAAAACTGTAAATATTACATTGTTTTATATTATTAATATTTACATTAATCAAATAACAAAATAAGAGAGATGAATCTTCATTGTTAGTTTCTTTCTATCTTTTTGCACTCACACAAAAAGACCAATTTGCATATTAAAGTCTGTCAACTAAACCATTTACAAAAATCTTACATATATAGTTTGTAACTGAGCCATTCCTGATTATTTTGCAATGTTGGGAGATCGCAATGATCATGTTGTGGATTGATTCTTTAATAGGAATGAAATTACGTGTTTGTGATATGGCATATGTGAGTGACCCTGGACAACAAAACAAGTCTTAAGGGTAAATTTTTCAAAATTGAGATTTTTACACAATGGGAAAGCTGAATAATTAAGCTTTATATTGGTTTATGAGTTGTTTGAATAGGATGGTATCTGGCTGGGATACAACCGTTTAAACTCACGAATTTGAGGCTGCAAAAAAATATATATCTAGAAAATTGCCTTTGAAGTTGTTAATCAGGTGCACTGTCACAGGCCATCTGAGTTTTTATATATTTAAGGTAGGAAATTTACAAAATATCTTCATGGAACATGATCTTTGCTTAATATCCTAATGATTTTGGGCATATGAGAAAAATCTATAATTTTGACCCATACAATGTTCCCGTGCTACTTAAGACTGGTTTTGTGGTCCGGGGTCACATATGTCGTACAGGTACCAGCAAGTCATGTAATTACTAAAATAGTACAAATATAGTATGTTATTGGACTGTTATGGTTATTAAGCAGGCGATTTTAAGATTTTAAAGGCGAAGTTTAGAATTTGTAATTTAATGGTAACTAAATTTCTATAAAGTGTTGGCTGTCTGCATGCATCAAACTAATTGTTTTTGACTACATGTTTATCCATGCATAAATTTGAGGGGGTAAACTGCAGGCAGGTGGGCAAAACAGATCCTGCAATCTTAACCCCCCCTCACATATTATCCTGTCATGTGTAACGTAATGTGTGTGGCCTTGAAATTTTAGCAGCTCAACCCTGCTAACCTCTCTCCTGTGCACACACACACACTGGTGAATGATACAAATATGTTTTGTTGAAAAATCGATCAAAAGAAGATGTCTCATGGGACAAAAGTGAAGGAAACACTAGAAACGAACGTGCCTTGATGCCTTACTGCGGTTCTTGTGAAGGCAGTTTTGTGATGGTTAGGAGCAAAAAACAACTCTGGTACTGTTATGTAACCTTTGGAGATCCACTGACATTGTATTAAAAAGCAGTTCTGAGACTGCTCATATTCTCCCCGATGTTTCTACAAAAGAGAAAAACGCAGGAATGGACTACTCATCTGAGATCAAATTTTCATTTTTTGTGAACCCATTACACCTTGATAACGAAACACCATTATCACCTCAATCGGAAATACATCTAACTCCCCTCCTTCTCCTTTCCTATCACACAATAACATTTGTCATTGATAATTCAGAGGACGCCATGTTCCTTAAGCAATGATCCTAAACATTGAAGGGGCTGTAAAATCACATTTAATCTCCTACAAACCAATTCTTCATGCACGAATAAAGCGGCACTGAATGTCTCTCTCTGTTTGCGTAACGATATTGGGAACCATGTTCATCCTCAAAACAAATGACTGAGATCAGACTGATAGTGAGCAGACATGTGGTACGTCTTTACAGAGCGGAGTCAACCTCAGTCACTGCAGACAAACTCGTTGAGCTCTTTAATGACTTCCAGGCTTGTTTTCTGTCTCACATCAGTGCATTTAATTTAGATTCAATTTGGATTGTTAGAAGATATTTCTATCAAAACCATAATCTAATTTGGACCTTTGGGGCCCAGATTGAGGAAATTTCCATATAAAAAGGACTATCAGTACAATTGTTTTATCCATGTTTTTGTTTTGATATTAAGCAGCATGTTTCTTCCCTTAACAATTTCGTTTTATCACGGTTACTGCTGTTTTTCTGTGATTTAAGTTCAATTGCCTGGTGGATGTGCCTCCGGGTCTGCTCCAGTGAGAACCATCAAGATACTACACTGATGCGACGCAATTTAAGACTGTGGGGAACAAAATGGAGTTTTTAATCAATATGTAAATTAGTCATTTGTTGGGTTGACTGACAGTAAATTAAATCCTCATCTCTATCTCTCTTAAATTATTATTTGTGGGTAAGGAGATCAAAATCAAAAACCTAAAAAAAACATGACAGTGAAACAAATTATGAGTTATCTCTGTAGGAAAAAAGACATAAACCAGGAAACACAAACACAGAGTCAGAACACTTGAGACCTGACACCATGTGCCCTGAAAGAAACAAGCATGTCAGAGAAGACAGACACCTCAAAGTAAAAATTATAGAGTTATTCTAAACAATGGCTGAGCTCAGGAAGTGTCTGGAAATCCCTGCAGCCACATTCTGTGTCTTTCCTTAGATGAAGATATTCTCTTTATTTTCCTTGACTTCTCTGACTGTGAGATAGTGGAGCTGTCAAATTATTTCAGGGAAGAATGAATCAGACAAGATAGGATGAAATCAACAGAATTGCTGCCTCAAATTCAAACATTCAATTACCTGACACTATCATAAAAAAGAAGCAGCTTTATAAAGTCTCAATAATTCTGAGAAGGATCAATGTCTAAGCATACTCTTAAAAAACAGACTTTCAGCAGATGTATCAATATTAAAGTGGCATTCTTTTGCTCACTGGAAATAAAGACCAAACACACATGTCCATATACACATTTGGTCCCATAAAGTCCATTCAATGTAATTTGTCTGTCTCAAAAAAATGCTCTGTCGGCATACTGTAGCAATAACAAGGAGCAAATCATGTTTTTCTCTGGCTGGTGTAAATCTTGTTGGTTATATATACTAAACAAACTAAACTAAACAACATTAAAGTCTGATTATTTTCTGTGAACCGGATCTTTCCCTATACTGAAGATTATACACTATCTATTTTTATACAACTTTTTCTATAAATTATATTTCATTCTGCTGTAACTTTACTGAAATAGTCTTTTCTTATTTTTTACTTGTACATATTTACATATTCACATAGCTTTACCCTCTATAGCTTTACTCTTATGTTTATTGTATTGTTTTTCTTAATTTAAATCATCTTTGTATTGTATTCTATTGTTTGATGGTCTCTGTGTACTGGACGCTCCTGTCACCAAAACAATTCCTTGTATGTGCAAACATACTTGGCAATAAAGCTCTTTCTGATTCTGATTCTGATTAACACATCTTGTCATGCTCTGACACGTTTCTTACATATAAGTCTTGCAACTAAAGCACCAAAACACAGGTACAGTGATGTTCACTAGTTCCTCAAACTTTTCCGTATTTTATAATAAATAAATGGGTTACGTTACTTGCTAAATTGTTCTGTAAATTCCATTAATCACAAGAGATTCAATTGGATATCATACCCCAATACATGTAATTATTGTAAAATTATGGCCACATATATATTTTCATATAGCTTCAATAGGCAAAGGCTTCACCTGGTGGTAGAGGCACTCATTAAGTAAAGTTGCTGTATACAATGCTAGAACATCATTTATTTTGGTGCTGATGGTCTTATTTTTCTGATATTTGATAACACAGAATTCATGATCAAATCTAAATTTCCAATGCCATAATACTTCACGTCCCTGATCCCCTCCTTTGGCTCCCAGTTTCTGCATTAGATAATCAAGTTTCTCCATAAAAAAACCAAGTCAAACTTGGTCTAAAGATCTGTATTTTCAGATCTGAACATTGCCAGGAATCGTGATAGATGAAAACTGTGCCTTGTGTTTGTGAAGGAGTCATTATTGCACAGAAAGAGAGGCTGATGGTCACTCTGGTGAGTCACCTCCACAACCCACCCAGAGCCGCGTGTGAACTTGAATTTAAATATCTGAGCTGAGACTGTAAAACTGCCAGTCATATCAGAAAAGCAAGTAGACAAACAGAATTCTACTATAATTTTGTAAACATGTTGCAGAGACATACACTCACCTAAAGGATTATTATTAACACCATACTAATACTGTGTTTGACCCCCTTTCGCCTTCAGAACTGCCTTAATTCTACGTGACATTGATTCAACAAGGTGCTGAAAGCATTCTTTAGAAATGTTGGCCCATATTGATAGGATAGCATCTTGCAGTTGATGGAGATTTGTGGGATGCACGAAGCTCCCGTTCCACCACATCCCAAAAATGCTCTATTGGGTTGAGATCTGGTGACTGTGGGGGCCATTTGAGTACAGTGAACTCATTGTCATGTTCAAGAAACCGATTTGAAATGATTCGAGCTTTGTGACATGGTGCATTATCCTGCTGGAAGAACCCATCAGAGGATGGGTACATGGTGGTCATAAAGGGATGGACATGGTCAGAAACAATTCTCAGGAAGGCCGTGGCATTTAAACGATGCCCAATTGGCACTAAGGGGCCTAAAGTGTGCCAAGAAAACATCCCTCACACCATTACACCACCACCATAATTGCATTAATGAGAAATTGAACAGGTGTTCCTAATAATCCTTTAGGTGAGTGTACATAGATGCCACAGTCAACTCAGACAAAACATTTGAAAAAACATAAGTAAATGGAAAATTTTTGCACTGCATATAATTGTAATTAATAAAAGTGGTTGATGCAAACTCTGCAGTGCATTGCAGCTACACGGAAACTACCCCATTTGTTTGTGTGTTTACAGTGCAATCATGTCCTCCTCAATATTCTGGTACTATTGACATACATTTTAGCGATGCAGCCAATGCAGCATCTTTGTATATCTAAACACCACTATATATTAAAATGACCCAGAGGTGCAGAACGGTGCACAACAACTACAACCCCAGAGATAATTTGCACACCTTTCTCTTTCTGACAGAAATTGTCCGCCTCCAACCCCCAGTCTGGCAAATAATATATGTTCTCAATACACTACTTGAGAAATCTAGCACAATTGTATTTCTATACCTCGGTAGTTTTGTGTAATGTAATCTGTAATTCACCAAATTGTCGTGATCCTTTTGTTTGATTATTGTGAAAGTCTACTCACATGCTGCTTCAATGAAGTTAAATTTAGAAAAGATAGCTGCGAGCAACAATTACGGGCCAAGCAAAGAAGGCATCGTATGCACATCATGCGACACAGAGGATTCGGAGGGAATGCAGTGTGTGCATCACAAAAGTACAACGTAATCATATGGCTGTAAATATAAAGGCAAGTCTTTTGTATTAAACAACACGTACCTACCGTGACTTAATGTACTAAAACAAACAGGAACAACTAAATATCTCACATTTCCTTCTTCCAAAACAACAACACTGTATCCCAAAGGGACGTTATTTATAAGTTAATCATTTTCTCCCCCATACAAACCATCTTAACAATGCTTTTACTATTAAGATAATGAGAATAATATCGGAAGACCAAATTCAATTCGCACATGAGTAGTATCTGCATGCAAGTTGATCAAACCAGAATATAAATAAATGGTTTATGCAAGTTCAGCCTTTTTTAGTGGCAGTAATCCAGATGTGTTATTGAGAATATCTACAGACAAACTGATGAGGCCAGAATTAAAAGCAGACGTCGCAGTTTCTGCCAATCTCATATTAATCTTGAGTACCTTTAAAGTATTATTTCATACTTCGGGGGGTCTACAACAAGAGCGCACAATACATCATCGCATTGTCCCTGAATAACTGTTATTTCACTGTAAGTTCGTTTTATGTAGTTTATGCACGTACTCTGCAATTGCCAACAAAACACAAACATATGTCTTAAGGCGGTTTCACATTACCACTTTGCGAACCGTACCCGAGTCGGCTCAAAAAGGAGGTATGGGGTGCGGTTTATGTAAAATCCAGTACGGCTTTTAATTACGTTTTATTTGGTAAAAAATGTGTGCTTGTGTGAGTGTTTCATACACTTTTCTGATGAGCGTGACTGACATGCTTCAAGCAGAGAGTTGTATATCTCATTCTGTCAGCCTTCAGCGTTCTTAAGAGCACTTGCAGTTCATTCGTAAGACAGACAAAAGTGCTATTATGTATTGAAGCTTTGGAAAAAAGTGGTCTTCTCCTACGTGGTTGTTAAGTGACAGGGTAAACATCTGCTGGCTTGATGACGCAAACAAACGAGTTTCGGACCCACATAAAATTAAACTAGTCCCATGTGAATCGGAATCTCTGGGATTTAGATCATTTAGGCCAGTTCATAACACCCTTAATCTGTTTTACATTCTGTCATTCTATATATTCCACTACATCACCCTTAACCTAATGACTCTGGGGGAAAAACAGGCACCATATACTTCAATTAAATTTAAAATATGAATTGCATTGTAAGTGTTCAATTTGCTAACTATAATTTTGAAAAGTAAATGAAGTCAATAGCCGTATTACGAGTGGCGTCTCCACCCCCTCTTGGAGGTTACCGCCCAATTTTGGAGTCCCATTCTGGAGCTCAAATCTACGTCAGTTCGTGGTATGATTTGATTAAGACCGCCCACATGTTTATAAATTAACATATTTGCAAAAAAAGATAATAACAGTTTATTTTTTCATTTTTCTAGATCATGTTTTTTATTTATTTCCTTATCATGTTTTTATTGTGTTTGCTAGCTGTATCTTTCGAGTTATTATTACTATAAAAATCTGCAGTTTGATTGATATTAATTGGAATGCAATACATTTACATTTACATTTATTGATTTGGCAGACGCTTTGATACAAAGCGACTTACATTTCATTATCCTATACACTTATACTTAGGTATATGCAATCCCCAGGGATCGAACCCATAACCTTGCGTTGCTCTTATCACTGAGCTACAGGAAAGCAATAAAAACACATGATTTTTGGAAAATTGTAAATGAATTTTTATAATCTTGATTTCAATATGGCAACAGTTATATTTTATTTAAATATGACTATTTTTATTTTAAGATCTTAATTGAAATATCTCAGCATAGTCGCTCATTCTATAATATTCGATGGTTAAACGACTAACAGAGACCAATCCCCAATCAGCCAATCACTGTGAGCACAGTAAGTACTGACATCATCCATAGCAACAAGGTCAACCCCACCCTTTCTGTTAGCTTTCTTTCTGCTCCTTTACAAAACTTTCTCTACGTCTTAACAGCGTTGTGAATAGGTTTTAATCAGTAAAAGTTTTTTAGTGAAGAGTTTCTGATGTTAAGGAGAGCTTGTTGCTGAGATAAAATGTGTTGTGAATACGGGCCCAGATGTGTGTGCAAAAGCAATGGAAAATCACAGTGTGGGAGGATGTGTTTGGGCACAAATTTTTACTAGGTTTAAAGGGTATTCATCAATCACTAAGCAGGACTGCAAAATACGTTTCATTTAACAAACGGACAGTTTCAAAGTAATCTTGCTAGTTTGCGAAAAGAGAAAGAGACTGTTCAAGGATTCACCAAAGATGGCTGAATGGCTTCATGGATGAAGAAGAAATTAGCACATTTACCGGCCTTTCTTTTCAAAAATATCCAGACAACCAAGACACAACTATCACAATTTGTTCCTAGTATATAGAAGAGCAACAAAGTTCAGGGTAAACCTTTGAAAAATATTTTTTTTGCACATGAAAAGAAGTAATGAAATAATTTAAGTTTCTGCCAATGGGAAGTGAAGAAAGATAGTTGGATTTCTTTATGGTTGTTTCTATGAAACACTATGATATCCACCTCCAGATAAGCCCAGTTTTTCACAATAAGCAACAGAACACCCACTAAGCCTAAAACAAGGCACAAAAAAAACTATGTAAATATCAGAATGTATTTGATGATAAATAGAATATTACGCTTGTGGTTCAAAATTGCACTTACATTACCAAAAAGATATAGAAGACAATAAACAAATATGTCATGAAAGCAATTCATAATCAGTTCACACTTCCAGCACACACACAAAAAAACTTTCAGGGTGATGGATTTAGACACATTTGTTGACTCCACAGGCACGTAGTATCAAAATTCGTCTCCACTTATTTCCTGGACGGACGGGACCATTAACAAACCCACTGTGTATTATTGAACGCCTTCCATCCATCCATCCAGCCGTCCATCCATCCACCCTCCCTTTTCTTACTCCCCTCATTTATTTATTTCATTTCAACTCAGCTCCTGTGACTGCACTCGTTTCTTCAACCTCATCTGTTCTGCTCCCTTTCTGATTTTCCACTTGGAGCCAAAACGCATTACATCTCCTAACAGCTCTCTTGCCGTCTGGCATCTGTAAACAAGTATCGTCCTGCTGTACCCCTCTCGTCTTTCATGTCGTATCCGTTACTGTTCATTCAGGGAGAACACAGAGTCCCACACACAATTTCTATAGTCCTGAATATGCCACATACAGTATATTGGAGGAAATGATTCACATGTGATTCTCTTATATCGTGGTCAAACTATAGAATATTGAATAACCAACCACTTTTTAAGTACATTGGTTGTAGTTTCATTTACAAAAAAAAATTAAAAGTAAATAATAGCTTTCCAAACACTGAACAGACTGGATTTTTCAATCAAAACAAGTCAAAGATCAACACAAAAGCAAATGAGGACACACCAATAACAAGCTCTTTGGTTCTCCTATTGAAACATCAAGAGCTGCAATGCATCTAAAATTACCTTCTTAAATATATACAGTAGTACGAGACAAACAGTATGCAAAATGAGAACACTCTTTAAAAAAAGGGTGCTTCAAAATGTCCTTTACAACGATGCAATACAGTAAAAAAATTTGGTTTCCAAAAGAATCACTTACACAAAGGTTCTCAAAAGAACCATTTCCTCCTCATTTTTTTGTAATCTAACTGACCTTTTACGACAACAACAAAAAACCTTTATGAAGCAGAAAGTTCTTTGGATATTAATGGTTCTTTATAGAACCACTCAGACAAAACTTGTACAGAATTTTTCTATTGCATTGCGAGTGCAGTCACTCTTAAAAATAAAGGTGCTTAAAGGTTCTTCGCAGGGATGCAATAGGAGGACCATTCAATCAAATGTTTGATAACACTTCAGTATTGGGGGCAATTCTACCTATTAACTAGTTGTTTTTAGCATCCCTAATTGGGGTTTTGGCTGTTTATTAGTACTTATCAAAGTCCTCATGACCATACTCTACATCCCTAATCCTACCCAATACCTAAACCCAACAATTACCTTACTAACTATAAATATGCAAGAAATTAAGAGTTTATTGGGGAAAAGTCATAGTTAATGGTTTGTTAATAGCCCCCTTTACTGAGGTGTGGCAAAATGTTCTTGAAAAACCAATATTTTTCTCACTTTTTTTTAAATCTGAAGAACCTTTTTCTGCCACAGAGAAAAAGTTATTCTATGGCATCGCTGTGAAGATCCTTTTAAAGACCTTGTATTAAGAGTGTATGTCCGGAAGCTTAATAGACAAAAATAGCATCTAAGTCAGAAATACCCCTGGATGCTTGACTGCTTTCGCTGATATTCCTCAAAATGAATTCTTCGGATTGTTAAAAGGTAAGAAAGAGATTCTTTAAAGAACCTTTGACTGAATGGTTCTTTGTGGAACCAGAGATTCTTCTTCTACACTCTTAAAAATAAAGGTGACACCAATGCCATAGAAAAACCATGTCTGGTTCCACAAAGAACCATTCAATCAAAGGTTCTTTAAATATTCAATCTTTTGCTTATTTTTTACAATCTGAAGAACCTTTTTTTGCCACAGAGAACCTTTTGCGAATCAGAAAGGTTCTTCAGATGTCAAAGGTTCTTTATGTAACCAAAATGTTCTTCTATAGCATCGAGGAACCTTTTGAAGCACCTTTTTTTAAGTGTATGACATCACTAAATGTACCTTTCTTTTTAAGAGTGTGCCAAATCGTAAAATCTAGTTAAGTTTGTTTCACCAGTTTCTTTCACAGTTTTGCATTGTTGTAAAGCAGCTATACGGATATAAAAAGACTATAAAGTTATATAGAAACCAAGACATGCATTTGGGTTAAATGTGTTGTTGGTATGTCAAAGGTCAATAAACATCATTCACGAGACAATATAACCAAGACCAAGACCCTTAGAGTCTCCTAATATTTGTGGTTACAGTATAAATTAAACAACAGCAAGAGCCATCGTAAGAACACATCATCTAACCACGTGACTAAAATTAAAAGTTCCTAAAACTGGTTTTAAATATAAAATGCATTGTGCCTCCTAATATTAGTATGCCACGATGAGAAAATCAACCAAGAACATAATTACAAACAGAATGTTGAAAACACAGCGACTTAAATAGGAGAGTATAATTGGGCAGGAACATATTCAATATTCCACTCCAGCGTTAACAAATTAAGTTGATTAAGTTGATAATTAGGTTTGACATTTATGCAACATAACTCAGGTTAACTGCATAATGCGCCCATTCATTCTGCCTGCAGCGCCGAAACTAGAAGTAAAAGGCTGACAGCTGCGACGGCCTTAGTGGAGTGTATGTTTGTTTGTTTGTCAAAAAGTTCTGCTGAAAATACCCTCAGAACAAAAGACTTAACACAGTCTATTCATAGGAATGAGATGCTCTCTTCTGCAGTACTGTAATTACAATAGTCAACTACTGAACTTGGTGACACATAATTATGGGAAAAGCGCATCAGAGAGAGACTTATTAATGCCAGACTCGATGATGCGTGAAGTCTTCCGGTTGTCGATTAACACAGAAGTGGAACTCAATATTTTTCATGAATGTCTTTGGAAAATTCTGGTTAAATCTGTCACACGGCTGTCAATTGGAATTACAGTTACTTTAGATGCAGAAATAAATCTAGAATGTGAATTTGGTCATAAAGCTTGAAACTTTCTAATGACTGCGGTTAAAATGCATGAGCATTAATCAGGATCTCATGACTGACTGACTCGGGTTTCTCCGTAAAGCTGAACTCTGACTAGAGAGAGTGAAGAAGCACTCTAGAGGACTTCATCCAAAACCCACATCCTTTAATTACACACGCAGTGAGATGATTGAACCACCAGTCTCACGCACGAGAGGGTTCAGGCGGTCCCCATGGAAACGCATCGCCATGGCACCCGAAGTACAATGGGGCGAAAGAGGACAAAACAGTCATGTAAAGGTGAAGGTGTAATGGACATTAATAATTGAACAGGTAATGAAACGTGAGAAAGGAAGGATCGAAGCGAGGCAGCACAGAGAGATATATACGCTGCTTACATTCTGAAGTCAAGAAAAAGTACTCAAACACAACAAATTGTATCTGGCTGCTGACGTTTAACACCACCATTGCGTTTGAAATCAACACCACTTAGTGTTAGAACTGAGGTATTATGTGATGGTATGCCATTAGAGAGTGATGCCTTTTGAGTGAATTTTTTTTTAAATTCATATAGAGGGGCCTCTAATGCGTAGAATGTAATACACAACAGGATTAAATGTCATTTAATTAAATACACACTTGAATGGATTCATTTAAAGTGTGGATGACAAGGCGGAACATGTTTTTACTGTTGTTTTTATTTGTATACTTTTTTTTGTATATGCTTTAAGGCGAACCATGTGCAAATTCATTACTCAACAGCATTTTCTCCTAAAACTGCAGTTTAAAACGGTCTCAAAAGCACGGATTGAGCCCACCTCTGTTTTCTTTGGCATAAGCATGTTGTAAACGATCACGTCACACAGTTGACACAGTTGATCGGGCTGAGACTAATTTGCATATTCATGAATCAAGCAACGTTACACCATGATAGCACACATACATCTGGGAGACGTCTATTTGATGTCTGCATTTAGACCTCCAAGACGTATTTTTCAGTTTGCTCATTTCCATTATGATGAGTCACATGTCAGATGTCTGTATGATGTTTATGATTTTTTAGAATGTATGTAAAAACTGCCTTTATAAGACGTTTCTGGGTTGTTTTTACACAGCAGATGTTTTCTAAGCCCCTTATTCACAAAACATTAAATCTTACCACAAAGAGCTCTCCTAAACAGCTGAAAAAGATTTTCCTCTTAAAACCTATTCGCAACGCTGTTGAAAGCAACTTTCACTAAGGAACAGAAATAGATCCTAAACTAAGAAAAAAGGACGGGGTTGACCTCGTTGCTTTGGATGATGTCAGCAAGTTTGCTGACTATATGACCACAGTGATTGGTTAATAGAGGATGGGTCTCTGTCAGTCATTTAATCATAGAAATATTATAGAATAAGGTCTCATGCTGACATATTTAAATTAAGATGATAAAACATACAGTTAGTAAATTAGGTAAATTAACAAGCGAAGAGTTAATTTACAAAACAGATAACTCAATCTTTCATTGTGCATTCCAATTAATATCAATCAAACAGTTTGTTTTGTATTGTTTTATTGAGTAACAATAACTTAAATACAGCTAACAAATACAATAAAACACAACAAATACACAAGAACACAATAAACAAACAAAATAAATAATTTAAAAAAGGAGTTATCTTTTACAAATAAACAATATTATGTTAACATACTGTATATAAAGTATGTGTACAGCTTATTTGAGCATTTTGCCTGTCTCATAAACAGTTAGCATATAGTGTTCATGGTTAAGCTCATTGTCATGAAATCTTTCTAAAATGTTTAGGTTTCAAGGGAGAATGCCAATTTAGGACTGTTGTTAGTCTTAGTGACTTAGGAGTCCTCTACATTATCTCTAACGTCAGGTTTAGGAGCTGGTTTTAGCGCTAAAACGCTTTGTGAAATACTCTTAGCACAAAAATTAAGGAGTCCTAAAATAAGGAACTGACACCCCGATTATTTTTAAGAGTTTCTTCTAAATAAGCAAGATACTTTCAGCCACAATTTCTCCTAATTGTTACATAATTCCTGTGTAGTTATGAGTGAACATCTTCATGTTCATTTGTCTCTTCATTTGTCATGCTAACGCGTGGATGCTGGCCACCATTTCAGTCTTCCAACTACAAAGCACCTGTGCCTAAACCACCTGTGCTAAATCAATAATCTACTCACTTCTGCTCTATTGCTGTCACGACATAAAGTCTGGATAGCGCCATTGGTTTCTGACACTTTTAGGCAACGGGGCACATAATATCCCCTGTCTCCACGCTAATTATCAATTCCCAGGGCATGTCTGTCTGTCATTCTTGAGAATGTATAATTGAATATAACCAAGCATAATGGAGAGGAATCATTGAGTGTGGTGAACTCTGACCCATGTATGAATTAAAGACAGGAAGGACTAGTTCAAGGACACCCATTAAGTGAATGGCCATTAGAGTGTTCCAAAACTGTACAAATTAAAATAAAAGGAAGATATTTGGATGTCAGTAACTGAGCAGATCTCTGTAATAGTTCAATGTCTGCACATGCTCCTCACTGGACTACACTTCCCATAATTCCTAGCACCCGTCTCACCTGATCCTCATCACTGGACATTAAGTGTTTATCACCATCACCTGTGTATTCCTCATTACCTGTTGTATTTAAGTTCTCCCCTTCCTAGTGTTTTATTGTCCAGTATTGTTTGATGTCAATGTGTGTTAGTTTCCTGTAAGGTTATTTTAGAGTCTGTTAATTTATCACCTTTTGGATATTACATGTGAGAGTACGCTCTTGTCTACCAGCACACGTTACAATCTCGTCCCAAAATTTCCATAGTAGGGAAAATAAATACTATGGGAGTCAATGGGGGGATGATATCTGTTTAGTTACTTGCATTCTTTCAAATATCTTCCTTTGTCTTTAGCAGAACAAAGAAATGTATACAGATTTGCAACAATCTGAGGGCGAGTAAAGGATGACAGAATTAAAATTTTTGGGTGAACTATTCTTTCAACACAAACCATCAGATTGGCTGAGAAAAAACAAAGGCATCAATTTTAGAACTAAAAAGGTAACAGAAATAGCAGTGTTCATCGTGCGTTTTTCAATCGCAACACTTTGGCACTCAATGAAAAACCTGTAGGGTCTCTCTGGCCATCCCCAAGTCTTGAAGTGATCAAACTCCATCTAAAAACACGCAGATAACTCTAACTTAAACTCATCTTGTAGTGTACCACTAATACATCAATCTTAAAATAAAATATTCAAAAAAATATTTTTACATTTCATAAAGTAATGAGTAACAGAATAAAGCAAGCATCAAAAATGGCATGAACAACCATTTCTTATTTCAAATCCAAAACTCAAAACTATGCATATAAATCAAAATGCCTTTAAGAAAACATAAACACTAAAAATTGCTGTGCTAAAACAATATATTTTGTGTTTAGTTAAAGACAACACACAAAATACTGTATGTTGTCCTGTTGTCTATGTTATTTCTGGACAACACATTTTGTGTTACTTTTGACACAACTTGTTTTGTCCCTTATATTTATTTATCACAAAATCAACCCATGTTTAAACATGACATACAAAAGATTAACACAACCTTTTGGGAGTGTAAAGATGACCAAAGTCGATGTATATAATAGCCTATAGTATATATTGATATTGATATTTTTTTCTTCGCACTGACATTTCGACAAATATCCTGTAAACAACAAGAACAGTGATAAAGTAATTATGATGTAAAAATTTGGATAAAGGTATCTGGTATTATGTCCGGATCTATAGTTCACGCAAAAGCATTTTAATAGAGTGTGTGGTCACCAACTCTTATTCACCTTTTCCCTACGTGCTGACATTTTGCAGGGTGTAAATTAACTTTTCTGCCAGTCTTTATGGATTCACATTATGACGGAGATTTAAGGGACATCAACATAACATCAACTGTTAATAGAGAAACAGGATGACAGCTTGTGGCCAATAATTACTTTGTACATGTTGACTTAGTTGTTTGTGACGGTTAAGCAAAGAGCAATTTGAAAAGCTTAGACGCTCACCAATATATTTTCAGTAATAATGTTGGTCGGCTGCTATTCAAAGATGTAGGAAGTGATTTTGCCACAATGTGCTAAACCTGTCATGATTCTGCCACATCATGTCATGTTTTTCTTGGTCTAGAGGCAAGATCATGACCGAACCTAATGTTTGTGGAGAAAGGCAATTAATGGCATTATGGCTCGCCATACTCTCTCTCCGGTCTCGTCTCCTCGTTATTGCTTGTTAATGATTTCATGCCCTACAGCTGTTTCCTCTTGATTTTGTCCCCTTATTTAATGTCTCCGTTTCTTCTGTCTTGTGCTGGATAATTTTGCTATGTGTTTGCTATGCGTTTGTGTCACCCGCCTTGTCCTGAATTGTCTTGTAAGTCTAATTTAGTTATTTGTAGTCATGTCTTATGTTGTATATAGTCTAGTTAGTGTAGTGAGTTCTTGTGTACCCTAGCTGTTCTGTTGTTTTACCCCCTCGTGGTTTTTTGTTTCATATTTTGTGCCTGCCATTAAAGTCCTTGTTTACCCCTTACCCACTGTCCGCAATTGGGTCCTCTGTTCCTGTGTTCTCGTCTGCCTCCACGGTTCATGACAAAATCATTAAGGTTGTAGGTGCATATTTTATCTGACAAATATAATAAAACAACTTTTCACAACACTTGCTCACAAGTAAGTTAGGCTTTAGAATAAAGACCTGCAGCTTTTCAATGAATGGATCGAGTGCGATATGACCCAGATGAATCCCGCACAAATACAATTAAATGAGCTTAAAGTGCTTTATTTTCACTTAATATACAAAAAATTGTTGTTACAGTACACAAACTACTGTAAGTCTTCTTAGGTGTATAAAGACCTTACATAGGGAAGCGTTGTGTTTTTTTTTCCGGCTGGTTGTTAGTGCGAAAACGAACATCACATGTGGTCCCCTAATAATGACATTTCACCATATTCCCATCTGAAGCAAACTATTTTATAATTCAGCACATTAATCTCAACACAATATACTTTCATAGGACTAAACCAACATTGCGTTGCTATTTCTGCGTGAAGTTCCAAGCATTCTTACAGGAAAAAGACCATTTGAGCATTTATGGCAGACACTGGACAGGGCTCATTGGCCTTCATCGAATCTATATCACCGTAGATATTCATGAATGAAAGAAATTTTACAAATACAGATCATAGAGGACCAATGTTTAATGTATAATTTCTGCAACATTAGAAACAACAAAAGAACTTAAAAAAATGACTTTTCAAACCATTATTATGGGTCATCTAGCATCTGTCTCACACTAAACCACCCACATATGCCTAATATCTTTTGGCACGGAAAACATAATTTAACTGTAAATCAAATTTAAAGAGATTATTTTATTCACCCTTATCTGGTTCAGAACCTGTATTTGACTCCTTCTTCTTCGCAAGACATAAGAAGCTATTTTGTGAAATGTCTCTGTGGTGCCATACAATGGAAGTCAGTGGGGTCTTGTGTTGTTTGGTTACCAACTTTCTTTAAAATATCTTTTGTGTTCTGCAAAAGAAAGTCATCCAGGTTTAGGAATATATAAAGATGTAAATGATTTTCAAAAAATCATTTTTGTGTGAACTATACCTTTAAGATCAGAGATCTGAAAGTCTGTCCAATGAAGCATGGAAAACCTGCAATATTTGAAAAATGAATAAATATCCTTTTCAAAAACAGCTAAAAACTATTTGAAATATGTTTTTGTGCAAAAAGTGAACAAAGCAAAGATTTAAAATACAGGTGGAGCATGACTTTAATTGTACCATTCATCTCAACAACCTCAATGCAAATACTGGCATGAACAGTGATACAGCTTTTCTATTTTCTTATTTCTTATCCCATCATAAAACTTTTTTTACTCAGTGTTATGCTTCAGCAGACCCTGCTGTGTCAGGCTGAAACAGGAGCCAAGCTAACAAATTTAAATGTAAATATTTAAGCCAGAAAAGTTCTGGAATCAACAGTTTGAAAGATTGTACTTCAATATCCAAACGTATAGGTTACTTTACGGTTTGAAATTTCAAGCTGGAAATCAAACGATACGTGTTCTCGCCCCATGCGGCTCTATTTATAAATAGATTTAAATATCATGTTGGAGTTAAGCTAGATGAAAATCAATAAAGACTGCAGTCATTCTGTCTCTGGGTGTCTGCTGGGATATTTGAGTTATATCAATGTCCATCACGGAAATATGGAAAACAAACAGGCTTATGAAATATAGAATTTCAACGAATGTTGCTTTTCCAAGAGGAGCAGAGCAAACAGTAAAACAATGAGAATTATATTAAGAAAATGACTTAATCTTATGAAACTGTTATGGTGATAATAAAATTCACAATGGAAATAAAATATCAAGAGTAAAACAAGCATTTCCCTGAAAGCTCCCTTGTGAAAAGTATCCTTATTTTTAGAATCTGTTTACATTATGTTCCAAAAAAGCAATGGAGTGTGCAGTGATGCAGTGATTTATGGGATATTGCAGCATTAATAAATAATTTAAGACAGGCTGCGCTGGCCTAAAATCAGCCTCTTTGTTCCGTAAGAATGGGGGAAAATTGACCGGAAATTGCATGACAAAATTGCTACAATATCTACAACCAAGCCAATGAAAAGACTATGAATAGTAATGTAGAGCCCATGCATCCACTTTTGAGTTCATGCTTTTAATTAAACATCCTCTCACTTTTGTCAAAATCCATGAGTTTTATTTCTTAACAGGCTATATATTCAAACATCAAAACATCTACAGGTATTACATTAAAGGGACATATACAGCAGCGGAAAAAATTAAGAGACCATTACAAATTGAAATTTCAAACCAGTTTGTTTAGATTGTGGCAATTTCAGTCTAGTGTTTGTCCTTTTTCAATAAAATCGTGTGACAAAGATCTCCATCAGCAATGTGAAAGACTGACAGCATGACAACGCACGTGAAAACTGTGATAGAACTCCATGTTATCAAATAAACTTTTCTTAAATGCATGATCAAACAATGCTGTTGATTTTCTTTGCCGTATTTAAGGTCTGAAAAAAATACAGAACATCTTTTCTGTTAACTTGACCTGTTTCTCCAGTTTTCATTTTCTGAATTCCTACTATGTTAGTCAATTGGGGGCAAAATCTGTCTGGTTGTAAGCATTCTTCTAAATATCTATCTCCGTGTTCATCACAACAAAGAAATTTATACAGATTTGGAACAACTCAAAGGTGAGTCAATGATGACCAAATTTACCTTTTTGGGTGAAGTATCCCATTAACTAATAAACAAAAATGAATTATTAGTTAAACTTGTGTTCCAGAGAACAAAGACATAGTGACTGATTTCACGCCGTCGCCAGGTAGAAATCGAAAGCGAGCCAGAGGTGGGACAAACAGCATAAGGACAGATAGGACTGCAATGGTTTGGATATTAAAGCGATTTATGTTCTTAAAAATGAAAATATAAGCATAAGATGCATGTCACACCAGTTGTTTTACTTGACCATTTTAGCTGTACCACCATTCGCACACACACAGCTACTGTAACATTGTTTTAAATGCATCATTTGTTTATTCATGTCAGAGACACTCAATGGTAGTCCAAACCATAGCAGTCTATCCGTCCATAGGTTTTCTTCCCACTTCTGCCTCGCTTTCAACATGGAATGATATACAGCACGGAAGGCAAATCATCTGAATTGGTTGAACTCTCTTTAATATTCAAATGGCATCAACTTTGGGGTTTTAATATGCATTCCACTAAATGACTAAAATGAACTGGTCCAAAATAGCGAACACTCTTTCAATTCCTTGACAAGAAAATCTAGCCCTGTCACTTCACGGCACAAAGAAAAGCTCATGGTTAAAACGAACGTCTCCGAATAGGATCGGGTTCTAAAGCCACTGACCGTGAGGTCTAATAATGTGAATGGAGATAGGGGACGTCATTTAAAGCAAGGTTGGCTCGTGACCGGCCTCCTTAATTCAATCTCTAGAGAATTGTCTTTGGAAACCCTTCAGAAATTATTCTTAAGTTAAAGCAATGTAACATTCGAGTTTAGTGGAGGCGATAGTCCGGATGATATACAATGGAGACTTGCGGAGCAAAAGAAAACTATGCAGGGATGAAACCATAGGGATATAAATGGTATGTGTATGAATTAGGGAAAGTACAAAATCAGTGCTTATGAGAGAGAGGGCACGAGTCATCGCAGTGGAATATAGTGTGTATAGCGTAATTCATAAACTATATTGTTGGCATTCAAATTACCTTCCCATATACACAATGTGCACTGTGTGTGGGTGTGCGTGCGTGCGTGCGTGTGCACGTGAAGCCGAAATGACAGCAAATAACACATGCACAGCACGTCAGTTTAAAAAAAAATGCTGCCACATTCTGAACACAAAAGATGTTATTTAGCCGCCATTCTGCGGTTTCTGGACATGTTTAGTATGCTGTTGAAGATAAGAGAACCCATTTTGTGCAATAAAGAGCAAACAAGAAGAATAAAGAACTTGATTAAAGTTGTTTTATGAGAAAAATAAGAGGCATTTTTGCAGCTTATGAACACCTAGGGCTGTTTCATCATAGATTTATTGAAGTCACTGGGCTTTTTGTACATGATGATTGTTAACATGTTGATCACATAGTGGAGTCAACAGCCTATGGGCTCGATTTCACAATGGAATGCAGTGGTCTATCGGGGGACCTGAGTTTGCATCTTAGCACAATAGGCAAACAAACAACTTTAAAAAAAAGGTTGGAATGTAATATAACATAATGTTGATTTAATCAATTATGTTGAAAGATGTGGTGCAACGTCAAAACACATAAAAAAAGGTTTATTTTCCGATTTTGTGGGGTATCACGATCACGGCTGGTTGGGACTAAAAAACATTATGATTACATTGATGTGTCAATGCATCATTCACCATATGACCAGCAAGACAGAAAAAGTAGGGCAAGAACTTAGATGTAGGGGTTAAGTAGTATCCCTGTGCCTGTAATTAATCTTTTGTGCTTCAAAGGTCAAAGGTCACAATATTGCAAAGCTACTGGATAATCAAATGTTGTTGGTTGCTACAAATGTATTTATTTATTATACACATCTCAAGTAAACTCAAGCACATTTCCTGCTGTGACTTCCAACACTGTCAATGAGAAGGTAACCTTCAAACTAACCGGAAGAACCAGGGCACATTTACAAGTCAGATTTTTTTGCTAAATGTGCAATGAATTTCGGTATAAAAATATTCTGTATGAAAATGCAGGGGTAGAAAACTGGAATCGTTGAACGTGTCAAGTCACACCTTCAGCAGGTCGTTGTAACCACAAAACAAATCTTTAGAACAGAAATTGTTAGAACAGAACAATATCAAAATGTCAAAGACGTAAATGCATGATGATTCACTTCCAATTCTTGCTGACAGGAAAGAAAAAACCTTTTAGCAACTTCTGCATCTTACATATTTCAGTTTTAAAGGAGTCCTATTTTGCCAATTTTTCAAACAATAGGTGTTCATTCTTGATTTTTTTTAAAAACCTTTGTATATTACATACAGTATTTCCACTGTGTTTTACACAGTCATCTGGATTCTCACAGGCCGAGTCAGTCTTTTGTGATTGGTCTATAGCTTAGAGTGTGTTATGAGATATCCTTCCCATTACCAATGTAAATGTCAATTTTTCGGATTCATGATGTCACCAACCAGGAAAAAGTTTGTTGTCGTCCCAACGAGCCGTTCATTGAAGTCTTTTGAAGGAAATATTGTAATTTGAGCGTTGCAACTTGGCAGATGTTGTTTATGCTCAAACAGCTGTACTAATTCCATCAGACCTCCCCTTTAAGATGCACTAAGTTGTTAAAAAGTCTTGTTTTTTATTTTCTTTGGTTTATGTTTTATCTCCCCTGAGGGATCAATCAGAAGTTAGAGATGCCACAGAGCTCACACAACTGATGCTGCAAATTTTTCAGCACTGCAGACTTGGCACAAAGTGCACATTATACTGAGTATAGGAGGGAAGAGCTTACTCACGTATAAAACATGTTATTTTTTCTCTAATAAACCCATTAGCTAGTTTAGCCTCTTATGAAGGTCAGTATTGAACTTTAATAACGTTTAATAAACAATTTGATTTCATTTTCTGTTTGGGGGTTTAATGCGGGACAATATCGGCAAAGCTTTGAAATAATTACAGTATCGTGTTCAAAATAAAACTTATCTGTTATATGAAATCAGGTGAGAGATACGTAAAAACATCCCTAAACCTACCCAACATGAATATTGTGAAGCTGCCAGCTGCATTAGTAAACAGATGAAAATGTTCAATTCCTCCTCTAAATATATCATCCAGAATCCTTTCCAATGAATTGTCAGAGAAAACATCCCCCAATTCTTTCCTCTTGTCTGTAATTTGTAAGCCATTTATGGGCTGTTTTCAGAATAACACGAAAATGAGCTGAGAGACCGCTCACCTCTTTCCCATTACAAACACAACTCTCAGAAACAAGTTATATGACTCTCCAGCACTGTTCAATATATCACTATTAGTATGAACCACAAACAAACAAAACAAATGTTTCACAGTCATTTTAGTTGACCGTTCGGTGTTAGCATCAATTGTTTTTCACTTAAAAGTAAAAAGTCTGACATGTTTTCAAAGATATTACGGTCCTTGGCAAACATTTACAGTAAACCTGGGCAAATAGTTCACCATTTATTGAAGCTTGAAAAGATTTTCCCTGGATTGTTTCATGATTAGCATGCAAAACATGTTCCCCTGTTTATGCTAGAAACTCTACAGATGGTCAAAAACAGCTCCGGGGAAACATTTTGGACAGCGATTAGAAAGAATTGGTTTGTTCAAGGTTGCCTAACTTGGCCCGGAGAATACTTTATGTTTTACAGCCAACTAAATCTAAAAAAGAACAACTTAATAAATGCTTAAATCAGGTTTGTGAGCACTGAAACTAAATAACATGTCGACTGCCTGCAGGCCATAGACTGACTGCAGATTAATGAAACAAGTGAAAGCTCCACTGAAATGCATTCTGGGTAGTTAAAAAATAACACTGGCCCCCGTGTCTTTCATGTTTTTACCACACCTATTTGCAGTATATTGAAAAAGTCCTGCAGTGTAATAATTTACAAACACTTACAAATGAGAACAAATATCACATGTGAGGGAAAGATAATGAGGTCGTAAAAATGAATGTATTATAAAGATTGAGAGAAATGTCATTTTAGATGTTTAGCATCCCGTGCTACAGGACATTACCATCACAGCCTGAAATGTCACGTCAACTGTCTATTCACAAGCAAGTAAACACATTACCTCTATAGTGTTTCAGAGATTTTCTGGTAAAATCTAAAGACATATTTTAAATGTAACTAGACATGCAGCAAAATAAGTGTTTTTCATTCGAAAAGAAAAGTCGATTTGATTTTACAGTGTTACTTCAATACAATAAAATATATATTTCGAGAAAAACAGTTTGAGATACCTCCTGGTTTGCACTGTTGAATATCTTGAAACGATTTTTGACGCAGAATAAGTTGCCGCCTGTTGACCGAACGTGTCATTATGGTAATATTATAACCGAACAGTATCTCTGCGTGACAGGTGCTGTATGGCCAGAGATGGAGAGATGTCCTGGAGTTGACAGATTGGGAGATGTAAAGAGAGAGATAGATGCCAAGGTACACAAATCAAACTCAATCGGTCACCGCTGCAAAACCTCTAAGCGGCTCGGCACAGCGGCCATCTGACTTAAAAACAATCTTATTGAAACAACTCCTGCGCCGAGCATTTTAAACCTGTGCCATCTATTTTTCACTCTGGTCAATTCACTAGAGTAAAGTAGGCCGTAGAATCTCGCTGGCTGACGTGACACCTCTCCAGGTGAGATATATAGTAGATGCAGTCACAAAGCTCATGAGACACAAAAAGAAGACATATATGAAGTAGCTTGACCTTGTCTTTGGTGTGGAAGGAGATTTGAGACTAGGCTTTTACAATCGGATGTTCATGCACTGGAGTGTATATGATATTGTGTAGAACACAATATCAGTAATTTTATTTCATAATATCATGATAATTGACCACTCCATCCAGGGTGTATCCTGCCTTGATGCCCGATGACTCCTGAGATAGGCACAGGCTCCCCGTGACCCGAGGTAGTTCGGATAAGCGGTAGAAAATGGAATGGAATGATAATTGACAATACTGTTTGAGAGACAATGACATATACATTATATATATATATATATTATATTTTTAGAGGAATGTCAGTAACTCACCCCCACATCACTGTGGGCATAGATATAAATTACTAGATTCCTTATTATAGCAGCTGTTTCTATTAGCCGCTATACGTAGGTCCTCCGACATATTGGAGCGAGCAGGTCCCTTTTTCACTGTTTTCCCTGAGAATTGGATTACTTTTGAGCCGTTTCTGTGAGTTGCTTTTTCTGCAGGTTAGAAGTGGGATGATGTTGTTATTTTAGCTGTCAATCTTAAAATGATTTTATTCATGACTGTTGAGTTCTGTGAGACTAGAGACATTAGACTTGTGATAAATGGTTTTGATACCCAGATCTGGCAGCCCTGCGGCAAAATGGTCCGTTAACACTCAACAAAAAGCTGATTGTGCATCTGCAACTATACTATAGTTATACACGTGTATGATTATGAAAATAAGTATCTAGTGCTGTGTAAACTCAAATATTATATTTGGTAAACTTACATGACAACAACTAAAGGGTATCCCATCATTCGGGAATTCAAATCCCTGTGGTTTACACACACATGGCTGCACGGTGTTGTGGCATTCTAGCAAACTTGTCAGTTGACCGTTCCAAGACGGTAGACACGTCTATGTGTCTGGAGTGCTTAAATGAGGCATATATCTGTATATATCTATGGTTTTGCGAACAAGTTGTTGTTATGTGGTTACTATGGTGTCTGCAAGATGGTTTCTTACTGGTCAAGTCAAGACAGCCCACCAAAAACCACATATTATCACTTTTTGGGTAACTTATATGACAAATATACCGCACATGTCCAATGGTGTGACATATCAAAAAATGTTAAATAAATGAACAATGAAGATACATCTCTTAGGCTTTATTATATTATAAATACAAATATTAATAATATAAAATAATATATTATTAACAGTTTGTTTTCTACATTTTTGCTGTCACAACACTGTACGGGTTTTTTGTCAACCAACCATATGTACAGCATTAACAGCACTTAACCCCACTCTTACCGTAAACCTGCCCTCCATCCGACGATAGTCAGCCACGGGCATTTATTAAAACACACATCATTACGAACAGTTTGCGTTGCATTCCGAGTCTGTTATAGCCTTATGATTGTGTGAGCGGCACAGTAGTTTTAATCACTGATGCCTGCGCCCCTTCAAGGTTTAGTGTGTGACACAATCAGACAGCCAATTGCGTTTCATAAGGTAAGTGAACGTAATGATGCAACCATTCACGAGACACACACACGAGAGCCAATGCCGTTTCACAATCGAAGCTGACTTTCTGGTGGCAATTGTTTTATTTGTACGCAACAGGAACCGGTTTTACAGCAGAGAGAGAAGGAAATCGCTGTTCTTTGGCCTCGGAACGCTTGGAATATTTGTACTTTTGAATCAATAGCATCTGATACTGTATCTGCCTGTAATGTGTTGTGTTTTTAGTAAGACACATGCTAATGCGTCTTACTAAAAAGTAATAAACATACATAAAATATCATGTACACCACATCACGTCATCAATTATAAAAACATTCGAAAATCGCCCATTTCTGCTAACTATACTCCACATTCATACTTGACACACATTTGCGAGCGGACCAGTGTGTCTGATACACCCTTTGGCGTGATACTGGGTTGTCACAGTAAGTCTATGGGACGTTCATCTTTTTAAGTACCTGCCGGGCAGAAAACAATCAAACAATTACAAAAAAGTCTGATGACTTAGAAAAAATAACATGCCACCGAGACACACACTATGAGGTTTGTCTCCACCTGCAACCCAAAAACTTGTAATTGAAGTGTTATAACTTATTAAACACATCAATTCATGCTAACAGTAGATTCATTATTAAGGAACAATACTAGTTGTGCAGTAGCACAAAAACATAAAAGTGGCAGTAGCAGTAAAACATGTTTTTATGGTACATTTACCATTTTAAATTGGCCAGGACGTATAAAAATGCTTTTAACTCAGGTGCTCAAGAGAGAAAGATAAAACGTTATGAGTATGTGTGAGGCAGGGTCATATATCACCTGTCTGATAACATATTGCTACACAAACACACACAAGGACTCAAGTCTGAAAATAAAAAAGGAAAACAAATGTTACATAAGCAGAAGAGACAGCTACATAATCAAAGAGATCATTTTTACAATGAAGTACAGTATTTAGTAGTGGTTTTAATGCAGCGAAGTCATTCTTTACATTTACAATACACTATATAAATGCAAGTTTATATAGTGGAATTGCTTGGAACAGCTGCAAGGTGAAGCAAAGCATTGTTTTTCAAGGCACATACTGTAAGCGGCTTGTTTTTTCGCATGAACTTTCATCAGAAGTAAGGGACATTCAGAAAGTATTAAAGACATCCATCATCTTTGGACAAATATGGATTGAACATTAAAGAGACATGTACATCTATAAAGCTTCTAATGGTGTGTGACTTGAACTGCCACCAAATTGTAACACAAACGCTGTAAAAATGTTGTTGATGAAGGACGAAGGATGGGTCATCTGATGTCTTATGGCCAGCTCTCATCATAGTGTGTGATGTTAGAGGACTTCACTTATCGAAACTAAACGGCGATAGTGCAAAGGGCTTCAATAAATAGATTGTCTCCTAGCAACACCTTGATGGATGACTTTCCTTTCACCAGTAGAGACTGGATAGGATTGGAGGTAGGGTACTTGTGGGGTTGGGGGAGGGAGTTGAGAATTTGCTTGTGCACGTTGAACGCTAAATTGCTGAGCGATGCCACAGCCAGTCTGAACTATTTAAATACAGGGTGGGATTTTGGACCGAGGATATCACACAGTCGGCGGGGCCACGATAGATGACAACCCAAGCTTATATGCTGCAGTTCCATATTTTAAGGGTCCAGGCCATTTTAATTCAAATACTAAATCACTTCCTTTGTGAGGACATAAAACCAATGCAAGTCAATGGGTACTGCCATGGTTTGGATACCCATTGTTCTTTTTTATAGAAGAAAGTCATAAAGGTTTGAAATAACAAGAGGGTCAACCCAAAAGCTGCTTGTTGAGACCAGAGTTTTTTTTCAGGGGGTTCTCATGAAACTTTTTGACTGTAAGAATTTCTAAAATATGCATATACTATTACTGTTAAAACTCTCCTTCAGTGTGAATTTCAAAGAGCATTTGCCATCATTTAAAAAAACTTTTTTCACATTATAACTTGAATGGTAATTGTCAAGTGTGAAATGTCATTTTTGCCATCAGTGTTGTCTGTCTGGGCATTTCCCAGCCAGTGCTTGTTTCTCTCCAGCTGTAATCTTTTCCTCTGTGCACTCAACATTAATCTTCTCTTAAACACCCACTTGGCAATGTTTCACTTCAGCTATTTCCGTTTCTCTCTAGCACAGAATAATCCCACACATCATCTGCAATTACTACTCCACAACGCTGAATCTCTGGCACAACGCAATCCATCTGCGCTCTAATCGCTCTGCATATGCCATGAAAATGTCTTCTCCTCATTGTATTGATCCACGTAAAACTACACATGTTCAAAATGTCAAAGAGCGCAAAAATCTACGCACTGGTGAAACCAAATTAAATTGGCAAAACTCATGTTGTTCTTTTTTTCAGGATGATCCTGTGTAGCTCTAGCCAAAAAAGGAAGGTTAACCAAATAATAAAGATGTCAATGGTTGCTTGAAAATTGTAAATGGAAAATTTATATTTTAAAGATAAAAGTATCACACCAGGGTTGGACCTCTGTAGGAAAGAAGATCTCCAGGGACAGAGCTAAGCGGTCCCGATCATAAATTGAGGCGGATTATGGAGCTACAGTACTGAAATTTGTTCTGGGAGCTGTTGAATACTAGACAGTGCTGAAGCCTTGAGAGCTCAAAGGTTTAAAACACCAAACAAGCAAACCATTCCCCAAGCCCTCCACCCCCTCAATATCAATACCTCAGGCTCGGTGAAGGGTAATATAAATCATTAAAAGCATAGTAAACCTAAAGCTCGAAGCTGAAGCCCCCCTGCAGCCGAAATGAAAACCCAAAGTCTCCAAGTCTACATAAAGTAGTTTGTTTCCTTGTAGTTTATTTTAAGAGTATACTATAGCGTGTAGTCTTTGGGTTCTAAAATGCCTACTACCTACGAGGGCAGCTGCCTTCTATCACGGTCCAGCCTCTTCTTATCATGATTTTCGAGTCTTGTGGCAGGATCATCACATACCCATGTGTTTTATGTGGAGAAAGAGCATGGCATTGTTTTGGTTTTGTAATGCCATGCTCTCTCTCTGTTGGCGCGTCTTTTAGCCCTGCCCACTCCGTCAGCTCCCATTAGTGTTCATCCCTCTCACTTGTCCAACCTGTGCCCATTAGTGTTTGAGTCCCGTCACCTGACCGTCCCTAGCCCAGTGTTATTATCCATTGTTAGTGTTCCCCTATATCTAGTTTATGTTCTGTCCGCTCACCGTGAAACCTTCTATGCCGCCTTAAATATGATTGAACGCTCTACTTAGTGAACTTTGCTCACTATACAAACACCATTCCATGTGCTGAGCAAACAGGATTCTCCAGTCGCATATGACTTCAATAAAGGTATTGTGGAATGGCCAGATGAGATAAAAAGTGTACTATTTATGTATAAGTATAAAATTAATTTCTTAAATGTAACTTGTTAAATTTATTATTTAGCTTATCACAATGCATTATGGGATTGCATTCTTCATAAATGGCGGTTGATATTACTGGCTCAACAACTATAAGGGTTCCATTCACCAGTATACTGAACTGAAACGCAGAATGCTATTGATACATAGACACCTTGGTTCAAATTCATCTTCTGTTTGACATCTCACTTCACAATCTACTGATCTAAAGATGTTAACATCACTGTTACCTGAGACCGGGTTTGGGTTGCAACTTTTTTTTGATGTATTGTTACCCAAACATTAATGAAGCCATACAAATTCAAAGGAAGCTGTGGCCATGTGGACAGTGCACCAGACATGTAGCGCAACTGATTTTCAGGCGACCCGAGTTCAAGTCATCCCTTGTGATACTTTTTCATTCCTGACCTCTCTAATCCCAATCGCTTCCTGTCCATCTATGCTGTCCATGTCCTATCAAAAATGGAATTCCCTGCAGTTTTTTTTACACTTTTTCATTTTTATGAAGCAGAGTTAACATTGTTTTGTTTTACATTTTTATTTAGTCGTATATTTTAAATATGCCTTTGTTTTAATTTCGTTTTTTTCTTCATTTTATGTTAATTAAACTTTTTTGTTACATGCTTTTGTCATTTTATTATTTATGTTTATTTCTAATGTAACAATATAAGTTTAACTCGTTTTATTTTTGTTTTTTAGTTGTTGTTTTTTATCATATTGTAAGCACCTTAAACTAAACAAAAAATGTAAATGTTGCCTTAGAAATAAAAGCATGGCGCTAACAATGCCAAGGTCATGTGTTCATTTCCAGTGGATTGCACATAGTCAAATGTACAGTACAATGCAATGAAGGTCGCTTTGGATAAAAGCGTTGGGTAAATATGTTAATGTAAACGTAATTTTAGTTAACAAAAATGACCTTGAGCCAATGTCAGCTCAAATTTGTTACGCCATAGAAGTCTTCCTAGTGGGGGTATCCTTTATAACGCTACTGTACATATAGAGGTAGCTCACTTGGTGCATTGTAACAGACTCCACTGATGAAACGTTCTTTAGTTCTTTAGTCACCACTAGAAATGCCTTAAAGCATTACCATCAGCTGACATATATCCGTATTTTTCTTCAGCTACTGGATCTCATCACGATATGTACATGTTTATGTGGCAGTGGTTCAACATAAGGAACACATCTTAAGCCTGTAAATAAAGCGGCGGAATGTGTTTAACATACTGTACATTCGTAGAATATGTTCTGTTTGAAGGAAGCATTGTGATTATTACTTTAGCTCTTTCCAAAAGCAAGAGGTTTAGAACAAACCTTACAGTAACTAAACTTAAGCAAATAACTCACATGCTTTTAACATGAATAATACCACAAACTGTGTAACTTTTTAAGTAAGAAGCAGAAGATATCAACAATATAGCCTCGAAAGTCTAAATCTAAGTTCATTTAAGGTCACAAGGAAGATGTTGAGAGAGTGTGTGTCTTGCATATACTACCGATAGTATCAACAACCGAAAGAGAATAGAAGCACTTCAACCCATCCTGCACTTTTCTCTTCCACAAAGGGGAAAACATATCACCTTCTGGACAATAACTTTTGCAATATATGGATTTAGTTTTACATTTGTCCAAGACGTGCATCGGGTCTGAGACAGCAACAGAAACTCATTCTCTGGGTTCCTAATCTTTGTGCAATAATCTTACTCGCACTCCAACACACACACATATACAAGGGCGAACACATACGAGCTAAATTATAGGAGCAGCTGGCAAGACAGATAGAGTTTTAAAATCAAGACAGTGTGACAAGAGGACAGACCACATCATCTTCCCTGATCGAATTTCACTCTTAAAATACCTCTGCATGCCACCGAGACACACTATTCTCCTTTTAAATGCTCCCACTTCTCTGACCTATCCATCCACATAAATGGCTACTCAAAATGGCACTGGCAAAGCCAAGTGCGCTGAAAAAGTGTGCGCTAAGACACAAAGAGATTCAAAAGGGCCTGCTAAGCAGCAGTTGACCCCTTGATGGGTTCAACAGTAAGCCAGCTATCAACATGAAAAGATAATACGTATATATCTCAACATTAGATAGAGAGTAAAAGAGATTAGAGGAAGATAAACACATTCAAAAGCTTGAATTTACATAAGCTGAAAAACAATTTATAGGACTTCAGTGTAATTTTCCCTCATAGTATTCAAAACAACGTATAGGCAGATGTTAACATCTCACAACTTTCATCATTTCTCAACTATCTCCGTCACATAGTTGTAACGATCATTCCTGTTCTATGTTCAAAATAATCAATATTCTCTATATGTATACATACACATACATATATACACAATACATAGGTGCTATACAATCCAAAAAATAACCTACTACAGTCGACTGTGAAGCAATTTATTTTACATAATGTACATAATCTGTTCTTATTACAGTTAATATAATAACTGGTTATTAACTAGGTACTAACCCTGAACCTACACCTAAACCTAAACGTATACCATGTAGTTACCTTATACTGCACAGTACTTTCTCCGCACTGTAAGTAAACTATAGTTACACGTACTGTGAAATAAAGTGCAACCGTTGACCGATAGTCTAGTCGCACGTGTGGGGTGTGCGTGCATGTGGGCATAAGACCACTGGCCCATTTCAATATGGTGGTTCAACCATCACCGAGTTAAAATGTGATAAGATGATAAACTTTGAGTTTTTGGTTTCAGAACAGCTGATTTGAGTTACTTCAATCAACTCTTGGTAGGCTTTACTTGAGTAAAGCACGTGCACCACGACTATGAAAAGTCATGATCAATGGAGCTCCGATATTACAATTCACCACGACACCAAAAAAGGAACATGACTGCAGAAAGCGCTTGAGAGAGAGACACACTTTCCTTACCACTCTGCATACAGTGGATTTACTAATGTGCTGAAAATGACTTAAGTTTAAATTAATAAATAGATCTATGTACCAATAAACAAATTAATTAATCAGTAAATAAATGAATGCAAAAAACTGAAATAATAAAAAATCTCTTACGTTCTCACTCCCCATCAGTGCTCTAGTGATGAGTGTGATATGTCATGGTGTATAGGATACTTGTCACACTGGGTTCACACCAAACGCTAGAAATTCTGGGCAATCGTTTGTTTTCTTTTGCAACATTAAAATGTTTAGTTTTTAAACAAAATGTAAATGGCCATCAATTTCGTTACATTGGAAATTAAGAAATGGTTGTACTGTATAAGGTATGATTAGACTCATTTTTTTTTACACTTTAGTCACTGTTAAACAGAATCACACTATAATCTACATATAAAAGCAATGCACCTAAAAACAAGCATTCTGCCATTTATTACAAAGAGTTTTGTCTAGACAGCCATTGAGTGTATTTTAGCTAAATATGTTCCAGATGTTTCATGAATACCCTAATAAATCATACCAACCTGTTGAAAGTGCTTATTTAATGAGTCCTTTAAACTTTATTTGAAGGATTAATAACCAATGAAGATGATCTTCCGTGCAAACATCTGTGATTCATCTATTAACAACTATAGTCGAATATCAAATCATTATGAAGTCAGCTTCATAATCGAGCAAGGCAGGACAAGAGCCATGAGGGAATGACACGGGCCGGTGACGCGAGTGATAATGAGTGTCAGCTGCGCATTACACCGGCTCCATATCTCTCACAATGGAGATCGGAAGCATAAATGGACGACTGGCAGAGTGTACGATGAGAGAGGACCAGGCCTGGACATGTGTTTAGTTTGTATTTATGTTCTTGTGGCTGGCAGTCGACTGTGAGGTGGCTGCTCGCCTTTTACTTCCGTATTATTGCTTGTTTCATTTTGAATAAAACTTTATTGAATGTTCGCCGGTTCCCGCCTCCTTCCTTCCCTACTTTGAACTGTGTTACAAATAATTTCAGGAAAAAGTTTTCTTTTTAACATCTGCTGTGTCCATGAGACAGTCAGTAAATCAAGGACATTAAATTGGTTACTACTTTATTAGGAAGATTTAAATCATTTCTATTGAAATGTAAAAACTTTCACTGTCACCCAAGTACAGACGGTTTCAGTTGCAACAACATAAACAAGAGTTAACTTCCGGCAAAGAATCAAAAACTGTCAAGTAGTTTTAATACAATTAATATACAATAAAATATTTATATAAATTAATACTAATATAAATTAAATACAAAATAAATTGTTACATTACTAGCCACTGGCCAGACCCATAACCAAAAACAGATTGGAAGTTAACTTCGGACCAGTGCATCAGATGAAACCGTCTTACTGACTTTACGTATTGAGCTGAAAAAGCATATTTTCACCAAACAACAATGCCATCTCATGCAGAACAAGCTAAAGATATCAACAGTGGCATATCAATTTGATTAGTCATTTAAATATTCAGACAGATAACTGTGAATGACATGGGACAACACTTTCATTCTTAAACTCATACACTAAAGAAGTGCATGAACATAGAAGATGCTCATATTTTATATTATAAAACGGTCAGTTCTGGTCCTTGATTCACAATGGCTGAGCCGAGATCTAAGTCATTATAAAATACCCTGATTTATAACGGCTGACTGCATTACATAGCCTAAATATCATTTTAGTTACTTTATTCAATGAAACCTTGCTGCGCTTGTGTAATAACCATTTAATAAAAGCGATAAGTCATGCCTAGTACTTCATTTGGGATGCAACTCAACAAAATTAGAATTGCATTTCTATATTACTTTCATTAAACCAATGTTTTCATTATTCTGAGAAATGTGCAGCGGGTGTGAGAGAGAGAGACAGGCTGAGACCCAAGGCTGACAGCTCCAATGAGTGTGATGTGTCTGGGTTCTCACAAAATAACTTAAGACCTTGTCTGTCCTTATATTTGTCATCACTTGCATTCCACAGCAAACAGAAAGTGAAATCTGGACACCTTCTAGCTCTTCACTGCCAAGGCCATAGAGCATTTGGCTAAGACTTTATTTGTATCATGTCGACCGCATTTTTTCCCACACCCATCAAATTTTCTGCCTTGGGTATGCCAGTCGTTTGGAGCTTGTGGCCTGTATGAGATTTCAGCAGGGTCGATGTCAAAGAGAAATGTCACAATGGCAAACCCACTCAAGACCAGAATCAACACAATTCTTCACAAACTCTTGTGAAGGTCATA
This sequence comes from Triplophysa dalaica, assembly GCF_015846415.1. Classification (NCBI taxonomy): domain Eukaryota; kingdom Metazoa; phylum Chordata; class Actinopteri; order Cypriniformes; family Nemacheilidae; genus Triplophysa; species Triplophysa dalaica. The sequence continues at coordinate 8,911,113 of NC_079561.1, read as the reverse complement.
TTTCACCCCAAGGGACTCATTTGCACATTTCACAATTGCAGGCATTAGTTTGCAAAGATTGCTTCATTTGTCACTACTTCTTGAGAGATAAGTGCAGTAATTAAAGGAAATTAAATTAAATAAGTCCTCATTTTGACTTGTGGACTTGGGATTTTACAAAGCATCAAGAGTGAGTACAATTTAAGTGTTAAGCTTCGCTATTCTCGACTCTTCGACAAATTATTTCTAACAAACGTTTTTTTCCTCCTGGTCTATTCATCACCCTATCTGTGCTCTTTCTAAAGGTCAATGATCTTCTCCGGAGGCAGGCCATTATAGCCTCGCTCAATGACATTGGCTCTGCGGACGACACATAAGTGGTGACAGTATATTGTATATTGGTGGACTTTTGATGTCCGCGCCTGGCTGTTATGTTTAAGCTATTCTGTTTTGCTTATGATTTATGTTTGTTTAATGATTTTCTTTTATATTTTTTTCATTTGGTTTTGTTCTGTTAATTTAATCCTTGAGTTAAGTATAAATCAACCCCTTTTTAATGCCAACCACTATTTTGTATATTACAGTATATTTTTTTATTTATCTTTTTTTTTGCATGCACCAACCTGTGTGAGATTATCTGTCCATGGAGGTCTTCTGGGTCTCCTCCTGTCTTCACTGCATGGAACTAATCATGTGTGTGGTGTGGCTTGTATGATTCACTGCATTTATATCTTTTGTAGTGTTGTGCAGTGGTGTGTGCTTAAATGCTGGTTTGGGGCCCGGTGACCTGTGCTCTTGTCTCTCTCTTCTCCCAGGTCTCGTTCCTCCTTTATATTTAATCAGGTTCAACCTGGTTGCCACACATTTTAAATGATGTTTTAATTAACTATGTTCGGGAGGAGCATGAGCAGATATTCAACCCGGCTGGTCAGCTATCAGGAATCACAGCATCTAACTAGCAATACAATCTGTCAATATAACTGAAAGAACTCCTAAATATATAAACAGACCCAAAAATAGATGAAAATCGAGGCTTCTCTGTATCAGATTGTAGAGATCACAAAAGTAGTTTAGTTTAGTACTACGGGATCCATAGTGTTGGAGAACCTTGAACTCTGAATAGCACTCAGAGATCAATGTTAATAGCATGGAAACAAGAGCAGCCAGTGCAGTTTCCCTGCAGCAGAGTGCGCAGTGAACCAATTATGTCCCAGCGGGGGGAGTTGAGATAAAAGTGGTGCAGGTGTATGTACAGAAGTTAATTTTCAGGAAGTGCGAGTATGTTTAAATCATGTCCTTAGTTGTTTACTCTTTGAGGAACAGGGGCTTGTTTCAATAAGAAGGTTCAACTAACACCCAGTTAAAATGTGAACTCTGAGTTGATTTAGACAGAGAAGCGAAACTTTGAGTTGATCTGAGTTAGTTCTGTCAACTCTCGGTAGGCTTACCTTGAATTAAACGCTTGCACCACGACTACAGCAATCCATGATCATTGGAGCTCAGATGCAACATGGCTGCAGAAAGTGATTGAGAGCGAGGCAAACTTTGGATTTACTCATGTGCTGAAGACTTAAGTTTAAATGAATAAATAGATAAATATCAATAAACAAATGAATTAATCAGTAAATGAACGAATAAAGGAATGAAACAACAGAAATAAAACAGAAATAATAAAAAAATATTATGTCTGCACTCTGCACTTGGCTTCTGTCCACACAAACCATGACAATTTTTTGTCACTGAGATGGTCTCTGTGTGATAAAAATATGTGCCATGAATGACTGTATTAAATGAATGAATCAATAAGAAGAAGACGCTTTTAGAAGCGGCTTTGACTTACCCCGCTTTCTCGAGTTTCATACCTCGCATCTTGCAACAGAAAACCCAGAGTTTGCCTCATTTCAGGGTTAAGATTCTGAGTTTTAACACAACCTCCGTTCAGAAATGGGCCCCAGGATGAGAGCAGGTACTATGCGTCTCATCCCTCATCTTCACAGCACCTGTAGTAAGGAGAAGACTCATGCCAGTTGCTTGCCCCTCCCTTCATAAAAACATACCCAACCAATGGCTTAACTGTATAACAGACCTCTTCTTTTAGAATGCTTTAAATTATTAATGAACACTTGATCAATTTCACAATTATGAAAAAATGTCATAAGATCATGTGCATAGTCAGTTATGGTTTCAGCGTAACATCATATTTGGTTATATAATATACACTGTTAAGAAACGAATAGGATTCACTTAAAAGTTGGCTAAAGTAAAAGTTTTTGCAGTAAATTATTAAGTAAAATGGAATGTAAATCCTAGTGTTTGTTTGTAGTGTACGTGATAAAGGATTACCATAATTGTTTATTATAGTATAACATCTAAACATTATAATAGCCTATGTTGCAAGCTGATGTCAAGTTTGACTGCAGTCTAGTTTTGAGTTGACTTTGAGGTGTAGAAGTTCCTCGCGTTTGTTTACAAGACAAAGAACTTCACTATGACAACATCAGTACGCACTTTGTGTTTACCTTAGCGGCCAAAGAATAACTCACAAGAGGTAAAAGTTTTAAAGTAGCTACTTTTATGTATATATCGTGAATAACTTTTGCTATTATTTTAATAATTTAAAATACAAATAAATGTAAAGAGTATAAAAGTTAGATTTGAGAAAAATACGCATTTTTAAAGAGACATGTACCACCTTTTATTTAAAAGACCTTTTCGCCTCTGCTCTTAATCAACCGCAGACGACAGTGACCTAAAGTGCAAGAGAAAGATGGCAGGACGAACATTTGACAGAGGGGAAACTGTGAACATGTGCCCTCAGCAACGAGCTCGTTTACAAGCATATGAGCCGTCTAAAGATGCGCAGAGATGGATGGCGGCGGCGGGAGCGCGCGCGCGCGTACATCTGACCGAACAAAAATCCGGTGGGATGTGCAACCCATCTTCAGCGGCACCTGAATGTGATCGTCAAAAGCAAATAATCGCACAATTAAAGGCCACAGAAGCGCGGAATCGTGTCAGAAACATGAGGCTGCGTTACGAACGCATAAGGGCAGGCTGTTTATTAGGCTATTTTATTTTCTCAGTATACGTATCACGCTTATACAAAAAGCATAACGTGCTTTTGTGGAAAAATCTGGTGTGCAAGTATTCCCAAAGCATTTGCAATTCTAATCTCTCTGTTTATGGCCAGGCGCAGGAAATCAGAGTGATGATACCATGCCAGCCTAGCGCGTGGAGGGCGCAGCGCCTGGAGCTCATGCTATCAGTGACTGAGAAGAAGAACCACACAGACAATTTGGACCCAGCAGAGGTATTTCACGTAATTTATACTTTAAAATATATTTAATCCAATGATTCCCCTTTATTATTATAAGAAATATACGGCCCACTAGAAGATCTGTAAGTGGGAGTAATTCATCTATAAAGACATCTCTGGTGCATGTTGTTTTTTTCGTATTTCTTATGTCATTGTAAAGATTTAATATTATTAGTTTCCGACTGATGATTTCCCACTGGCCATCTCAGCTCCAATGCTATCTTGTAAATCGCTTCTCTATATCGCTTCATTTCTCCACATCTTGTGACAGGTGGAGAGACATATTTCCATTATCTCCTCACAGCAGGCGAATATTTAAAGGACTTCTTTAAAGTCCTTTTTTCACTATAAAGGTGTTCTCATAATGAAAGAGGGATCTTAATTAAAAAACTGTTATTTTTAGAAGAAAAATGTCATTGATGACATCTGGGCTCTCATGATTTTACCAAGTGGTTGACGTTCTTAGGGGGCAAGATCATGTTGACCCTGGGACAACATTTAAATCATCTGTGTGACAATAGCATGATCCAGCGTATTGCCATCTCAAGTCTCTAGGTCCCTAGAGAATTGAGATATCATGTGTGGTACTGTATGTGCATCAGTGCAAAGTATATAAAAGGTGCACAGAGCGGATCTTTATTGCCGGATTGATCACCTGCTGGTTTTTTTATCACAAGTGATCCGTAAACATTACATTGAAAACTGGCTTGATATCACCTTCAGTTAAATTGCACAGTAATGTCATTGTATTGTATGTGCATGTATATTCTTCTAATAATGTTCATTTTATGAAGTCACTACAGTAAACTTTCTGCATAAATCCTTGGTCGTTTTAAAATGCTTTTGGAGCATTCCCCATTTGTAATTCAGATAAGTGACGATGAATGGAATTACAAACAAACTTTGAAGGACATTTTTATCCACATGATATTTTCTGCCATTGCAAGTCTTTTTCTCTTGGTATCTTTTGCCTCATATTCCTGTTTCCTTATTTTCTTTTTTCCTGTTCCTCATTGTTCTCACCTCTTAAATGAGGGAGCGTTTGTGTTGTGTGTTATATAAACAAATATGTTAACAAAGTTAAACTGTGTTAGACATTAAAGTCCTCATTGGTCTTTGTCAGGTCTTATTTGTAGGAATGTAGGGGTAGCATTTTTAATGTGTTTATTAGTATTATTATATTATTATAGTATAGTAACTACCGCACTTGAATTAAGCTCTGTCTATGTGCCTGCTATGCCTTCAAGTACCTGTGCTTTTCAAATTTTAATGTTACAAAAGGAACACTGCTTCAAACTGAGCAGCAATGCTCTTCTGAGACATGCCGAAAGCATGTTCTTAACCTCAATTCTTTTTCTGTCTTTTTCCTGTGCTTTGTTCTAGAGACGGAGACTAGAGGAGATTTTAGACAATGAGAAGGGCCTGACAATGCTCCGCAGATGACTGAAGAAAAATATTTATTTATTGAGACCATAAAATGCTGAGTGTATTGTGTGATGTATAAACAAAAACTCTTTTAAATGGTTGTACCTCTGATTTGTAGGTCATATTTCATAGTCTTTGAAAACCTTTGAACATTTTACAACCATTTCCAAAACTAAAGTAGGGACTAGATCTTTGGTAATTTGATCTGTGATTATATTTAAGTGCAAAAACCCAGATAGCAAAGACGACTGATTTCAAGTGATTGTTCAACCTAAAATGAAAATCCTGTTCTCATTTACTCACCATCTTGTCATTTTATACCTGTATGACCTTCTTTATTCTGCAGAACACAAAAAAAAGATATTTTAAAGAAAGTCGGTAACTAAACAGCGGCAGAACCCATTCACTTCTATTGTATGGACACACAACAAATGCAGGTTAATGAAAATATCTTCTTTTGTGTTTTGCGTAAGAAATTCAAACAGGTTTGAAATGACACAAGGGTGAGTAACTGATGACAGAATTATTGTTTTTGGATGAACTTTGACTTTAATGTTGAATCACTTTTAAGAATAACCAATATAACATTGATTCAACATTTAATGAATTATCTTTGCTGTCTGGGAAGGCGCCTGCATACCACGGAGCTGATGTCTCCGGTGTGCCAACAGTACACAATAAGGAAAAAATACTGACACTTTTAGCAAGTAGAGGATAGAATAAATAATGGGGCAGCTTGCCATGTCAGTAGCAGTCAAGCACAGATTGCAGGCACCAAGGCCTTTTTGTGTTTGAAAAGTCTGGCAGCATGGGGAACGTCTGTCAGGAGATGATGTGTATTCTGTGCTGGAATCAGAGGACTGCCCTCCGATCAATTTGCTTATTGCTGATGTCGGGACAGAAGGGAGATTATACTTGCTGCTGTTTTTGTGTAGAAATAGCATGACCGAGTTTGAGACTTAAAGTCATGTGTCTTCACCTTTAAAAAGTGAGTTTAGGTCTGTCTTGGCAGTAGATGCAGGTAAACAGGACTCAGTCTAAGTTTGGTTTTAAGTTATTATGTCAAGGTTTTAATTAGAGGGGAGGAGTGGCAAAAGATTGGTCAATGCTGTCACTTAGATTAAAGATGGCCTGAAGATGACTGGAAGCAAATAAGGCAATTGTGCATGCTCTACAGGTGCGGAGAGAAAATTGCCTGTGGCCTTTAACAACATATCATCAATTATACCTATAAGGAATCAAACTACCGAATGCATAACTACCACAAACTAAATGCTCAGCAAAATGCTTTTAAGAGGGATAAGCATTACACCCATTAATGAATCAAACTGTTGGCTGTTTAATGCTGTAGGGGAGGGGGGATTCAAGTCCACCACGAGGAAGAGAGCTTTACTGACACCAAGTGGCATTCACACAGGTATCCCCCTCATAACCCCCCGCCATTTCATGCAGTGTGGCATCATCTTCCAAAGTAACAAGGATGTTTTTTTAAAAGAGGTATTTTTGATTCACAAAAGTTTGACATTGTCACGCCACACAGGTATTCAGTTAACTCCTCGAGCGTTCAGCTGCGTGTGGATTTAAAACACATCTGGGCTAATTTATTTCAAATAAAGACACTTGTGTATTTACCAGAATGGGTTAAATGTATTGATATATGATTTACATGTGCCAAAATGCACACCTTTATCTCAGACTTTAACATGCTGTGGCTCGTTGTACCCCGTTGTTCTCCTTAGTGTTTGGCGCCTCCTGCTGGATATGCACAAAAAACATCTAAATTAAATTAAGCGCACTTATACATCAATGATAATGATCATTACAACGAGGGAACATTCTGCAGAATGTTTTTCATTATTAGTATACATTGTCGTGAAAAAAATATTGTATGCATATTGTAAACAATTTGAGTCAGTTTTTAGCATACCAGTTGTTAAAAAGTGACCGCTTTTTCACATGTAAAGTATAAGACAGAATAGAAAAATAATGCTCAAAAAGGCAGTGCAAGACCAAGTCAGTATCAGCTGATTTTGACTGAAACTTTTAGCAAAAGTCCTTTAAAGCGCATCAATATAAAAGCAGCATTTTTTATATTAAAGTCCCCAAATTGTATTATATGTTAATTGCCTAATCCACTCTTTTGAAAAGTTAAACTGGAAACGACAATTACCTAGGAAGTCCTTCGTCAATCGACTGAGTAGAACTGTCTAAATTAGCGCATGCGCAATTCATCCTAAGCCTGCCTCCGTAAGGGTGTCGATTCTCAAGCTGGAACATTGGAGGAAAAAGATACTGTATTTTTACACACAAAACAGGCTCAAAGAAACGGATGTGCTTCAGAAAACGCAACGGCTACCGCCCTCCAGATCGTTTTAATGCAAAAATTGTAAGTATAGTCAACGGCAGCATTTTTTAAGAGCAAACGCTTTGAGTTTGCCCGTGGATGGTGTTTTTTTCCCGTTTTCAAAAGGTCCGTGATTCCCAAGAATGGTTCGTGCTCCGTAAATCCCGTTCTTCTCTTTATACCCCGCGCGAAATTGTTTTTTTTGCACAGTGTAAAGGACCGCAACTTACTTCTATGGGTTGAAGAGAATGAAGCCTTTCTAGAAATAGAGAGATTGAATGTCTTCGCGACTACCGTGGTTATTCGCAGTCGAGCGGGGAGTACCGCTTATTTCCCCCGTCTGTTACTGCTTTCTTTCGCTTCATCGCGATGGGATATGTATGCGGCTGGAAAGCTAACCTGTGTTGTCATCTGTCTATATTGTGTTGTGCAGCACTTGTATTTCGTGAGCTTCTTACAGCACGTCGTGCTCCGGGAGGGATGTGTTTTCTGTGTACAGTTATTACAGGAAGAACGAGTGCACCCGGTGTGTGTCACGGGGATTACGGTTTAGTAACAGTTTTCCCCCCAACGATAAACTATATGCATAAACAAATGTTTGGTTTCACTATACAGCACACTGAAGTGACCTCTGGAAGGGTATCGTTGTGTAACGTTGCTTCGAACGCTGCTTGGTTTCTTATTAATCTGTGAAACAAATGCGTTGATAAAATTGTTGGTTCGTGGCATCGTGAAGTGAAAGCCAATGCGGTGTGAAAGTGGAATATTATTTAAATGAACCATAGGAAGTGGGGGAGGACGAAGCTCGGGTTATCGTCTACCAGAAACGCTTTTTCTTCAAACATTAACCGCACGAATACGCGGCCGATGAGAGTAAATTCAACACGCCTTGTTCTCCGTGTCGTTTCATCTCGAAATATGCTCTCTCTCTCCCTTTTGCTGGCTGTGTAGTAAAGCGCGTACGCGATTCACGCGCGGGACCTTCGGGTGAATGAATTCTGTGCGCGCGTACTCGTCTCGTTCGGGGGGCGGGGCCCGCGGTGTCGCGTGGCGGGGTAGAGCTTTGAACGCGGTCGCGCGTGTATTCGCGCAGGGCACGCGCTTCGCATACGGATGGGAGACACAGTGCTCGTGTACCACTGACGTCATTGTGAGAATTCCCGACGTTATGAGATATTTATGTCCAATCGATGATATTGTTACTCGAAATGAACGGATGTGTAGTGTGTAGGCGCATTGTGTAGCCTTCTTAGTAGTGACAACAACATATTTAGCAAAAGGAATGGCATGTTTTGATACACAAAGTATGCATCCGTGGGCATGCCAGTCAAGGATGTCTTGGGTCAGACTAACTAACTAGTTTCTGTCTTTAGTTATTTCGAATATCTACAGTATGTAGTAGTACAAACGTCGCTGATACAGAAATCTGAATATTATTTGGTAATCAACGATATTTTGCTTTTTCAACCTCAAGATAAAATGTTAATCTACATGTTTGGTCTTTTATCCAAATGCATTTAAAACTTTTTGTGATCTTGTACCAGATATTTTATGAATAGCATTGCATGCAGATCCACCGGCACTTTCTTATTTCCGCTCATTTCGTGACCTCGAATTTTTTTGCATTTGTGCCAAAATATAACAAGCTACATCAGGTTTTGAGATAGCAACCATTGCTGCAAAGATGCGTACTGGCTATCACGAAACCACATCCTCCTGCGAGAGAAAACTCACTCTGTCTGCAACACAGGCATTATTCAACACAAGTTTCTGAATGAACAAAACCAGAGAAAATAGAAAAGCAATGTGACCAGTCACTGGAGCAGGACCCTGAATAAATGATTCTCTTATTCAGGGCCTGCAGGGTTGTGCCGGGTTCACAAGGGGCTAGTCTGCCTCTCTGAAGCCCTAATTCAATCAGAACGGCACTTAAAAAACACAGCTCCTTTTAAAACCAAAGTGTTTCTCTCCTGGCGAGCATGTCTGTTTTTACGTGAGGAGCTGAAGTTAATGACTGCCGGCTTCATGTTAGCCTGGGTGAGAAGTTTTTTCCACAGCTGATTGCTTGGCGGAGGTCTGAAAGTGTCACCGGTTCGCAAACCAAAGCAGAATCTGTAGATAGTTTTATTTTTGTAGTGCTTTGGGGGCTAAAAATAACTTTTAGGTGGAGTTCGGAACGGTTTTACGGGTTGCTACATGTTTAATAATCATATTAGCCAAAGTTTTTAATAAAAGACAACGGCAGAATGTGTAGAAGTGTGTTCTGTAGCACCTTTCATAGATTAAGGGCTTCTGTTGAATCTACTGTTTATCGCCACAGCATAATAAATTAGATTTTACATAAATTGTGTAATATGATAATGTGTCTGGGAATGTTTTTCCGGTGGATTATATTTTTTGGCCGCATGTGAAATCAAGAAACAGTATTAAGCATCATGACCCGTGTGTGCAAATTACAACTATTTTGAGTCAGCTCTTTTAATAAATTTGTCAAAAAGCCTCACAAGTTGAATCCAAGTAAAATATACAGAAAAAGCAAACTAATTGAGAATGACACCCAATAATATCCTTCAGACATCTGCTGAGCTTTCTGATTTCCCATGGAACTGTAGATAAGTTATTTTGTAAGTAAGTGTGGAGTATAGGCATAGTGTTGCCTTTTAATTGACGATCTTTACAAATTTTAGGTTAAACTTAGTCGATAAAAACGGAAAACTTTTTATGCATTTTGGCTACACGATCAAAACAGCGTTTTGGGGAACTGAGAATGATTCTTTTGAAAGCCGGTTTCAAAGTGCAAGTTTTTGAAAACAACGGCGTTGTTGTCTTACTGTGTAAAGTACGTTTTTTTTCAATAACGGTGACGTCATACGCATCTGTATAACGTGTTCAGTTTGTAGGCATGCGCGAATATTCCCAAAACAATATTGTACAATAAAGTACACACTCCATACTGTGTGTGCTACGTGACAAACTTAATAACATTTCTCCTGCAAAAAGTAGATTTATTGTACTTCTATGACCAGCGGAGACATGTAGTGTTTCTTTACAAAGTGAAATCGCCATCCACTGGCCTGGCATGCACAATACAGTGTTTTACTCTTTTTTCTTTTAAATTTTTTCCCCATTTGTTGCAGCAGCTTACAATTTGGTCCCACCTTTTTTTGTAGTAATCATAATGACCCACATGATGTTCAACAGGTTTTAAGACCTCCCGGCGTCTTCGGAACACAAATAAAGATATTTTAGGTGACATCCGAGAGATTTCCAGGCCTCCTCATAGACATCATGGTTATAGTTGTTGTCAAGGTCCAGAAATGTACTAAAGACATTGTTAAATTGGTCATCGGCTTAAAGTGGCTCCATTGAAATTTTCGGAATCGACAAGAATACATTATGTGCGAATAACAAAACAAAATAAAGACTTTAATCTATATAAAGAGTTTGGTTCCAAAATGAGAACTCCGTTATTCATTTTTTTCCAAAAAGTGGGGGCTTCAGACAACATGGTTTTGAGCACATTCGCAACCGGCTGTATTTCAGATAAAACAATATTCTTTGAATGCGCCACGTGAAACATGAATTCTGTCTTCCGACCTTTCTTTTGATTAACGTGTGAGGGAGAGAGACAGTTAAAAAAACAGACGTGTTCGACTTCATTAAGCGCTGCACAGAATGATCGGAATATGACATCAATGTTCCGTGAGAGCATATTGAGGTTCCAGGGAACAGGTTTGGAAACCACTGGTTTTGACCATGGGCATAAATCTCATTTAATAGTAGGGGCGGACAGTAAACATAAAATTTCTCAAGAGCACTTTTTTAAGGGGACACAAATAAAACAGTCTAAATTGTTCTTACTATGACACAAAGTGACAATATGTGTTTGGTTCATAAGTTTACCATGCAGGCTTGCAGTCATATTATAACTGAACTAAACTGTCACATAATGTAATACAAGTGTACACCCATGATACTACATGTTAACAATGAGTCACTTTTTAAACACTTAAACACATTTTATCCTGATTTATACTGCAACATCGTCTGACAAAGTCACCATACATATACATCTACATTAAAGAGTGGTGGTTATTTTCCCATGTAGTGCACTGGCTCTGCCAACAAACTATGTAAATAGATGTACTATTTTCATGTTCCCAAACAGTCAGTAACAGTGTCAGAAGGTTAAATTCTGTGTTGTACTCGTTGATGAATCGTCCGAGTTTCAGTCAACTGAATGTTTAGCTTATCCACCGCGCACACACTGCACAAAATAGATGCTGAGAAAACAACCTTTTCCAACTGAACGAAAGCTGTGCACCTTTTGTGGACAAAAGGAGTCTCAGATTCCCTAAATATAGTGACAAAGTCACTAAATTGTCACCGGTATGTGTGCGACTGTGTGTGACATTGTGGCAGCTAATGTTAACATTATGCCAGATAAAACGCAACAAATAAAACAGTGCATGGGTAACGGCTTCAGCATGTTAGTTGCAGTGTGTTACCTCCTATGCAACAAACTATTGTAAACAAGCGAACGTTAACTAGCTAAGTAACATTTTAATCGCTAACATAGCAGATTCATGGAAAAATATTTAATCAGCCTTTTGTTGCCAGGACTAATTTATTAATGAATCAACTACATTAAAGAGAATCACAAAGCCTGTTAACTGTCAAAGCCTTTTAACTGTCACCCGTTCCATATACGGGACACCTAAGTTTGCGTCAATATTTTGCATGTAATTTCTAATCGAATCATGACAAACTATATATCATTGGAAAGGTCTAAGACTCTAGAATATAGATATCTTTGGTGTTTTTTAAAATAATTTAGGTAGGGAGAGTAATTGATTCTTTTTTATAAAGACTGTGCTTAGATTTTTTGTTATCCTTTTGGGACCTGTATTTTTTTAATGTATTATTTGATCTACTTTTTATTTTTTACAATAAACCTAACAACATAGCTTAAATTTTTGTTTGTGTGTGTGATTTATTTTTGTTGCAATATTAAGCTACTTTTCTTTTTTCAAACGAGACCACCCGTAAGTCTGTATTCAAAAGAATTCACAAGTTACTGCCATTTTAGTTCCAACATGCGTTTTCATGTGTAGGCTCAAAAAGGGCTCAGACAGTTAACTGCTTAATTTAAAGTGAATAAAATAGCCTTCTTACTGGAGTTTAACAGCCACTGATGAACTGAGCCGCATACCTGACTTATGTGTAGCGTAGGTGAGATGAACGGGGAAAGCAGGCAGTGGGCCAAACCACTGTGAGGCAGGGGAGGGGGAACCCGACTGTTTCTAATCTTAAAACCCATTTTTTGAGTTAGTATTTTTTGATAATCGCATAATTAGTTTAGTTATACATAAATATATTTATCACAATAGACAGTGCAGTTTTTAATGATTATGATCCTGCCCCCAGGGATTCACACCTATGATTTTGACAACGGTGTCGTGTGTACGTGAAACTTTTATGAAACGCAAAGGCAAAACCTTTCTGTTTTCTGCTCTATCGTTGTTGAGTAAATGTACTCTTTAACATGAACTATAGTATCATCTATTGTAACCTTCACTTTTTTTTCAATTGTCTTATGCATTTGTCAAAAACATGGATGCTACGGGATAAAAACTGGTCATGACCAACCAAGAATGTTTTCACAGTGCTGCATTTTTATCTAGTAATATGCAAAAGTCATTGCTTGACTACACCATGCCTCAACGTGCTGAATTTAACGTTGTCTGCATTATATGTGTTTGCTTTTATTTTTTAGATTTACCGCTTGAAAATTGAGTTTGCAGTAAAATGTTGCTGTCAGTGAAACAAACAATACTCTGGAGGACAGTTAGTTGAGTATGAGTGTAAAAGTTCAAAAGTTTATTTTTTTAGAGACTTTTAATCAGGAGTTTATTAAAGACATGAGTCGAACCTCATGCCAGAATTAATGCAGATGTGAAGAGCCAGATTTGTTTCGGGGCTTTTTGTTTGTTTTGGTCGGATGGAAAAGGCTAAAGTGCAAGTCATCAGCAGATTAGCCGGGTGTCATTTAAAAAAAAAAGATTTTAGAAGGAAGCATGAGTCACGCATGTGCAGCCATTTTGCTCTCTTTCACAACCAGTTTCTTTACTTTTATTCTCTGCCACTTTCCTGCATTTTCTCTTTCGTTTAACACATAATTTAAACTGATCATTTTAAACTGTTACATTCAGTCCATTTAGTCTCTAAATGCCAAACTGGTAGACGTGATCCATGAAACCACTGTATGAAAGGAATAAGTCAGTCTTACCCTCAAAATTGTCATTATTTTCTTGACATTTTTAAGGATATATTGTTGAATAATGATTGAATTGCGACTGGAGCTTTAAGACTTTAAAGGATGTTGAAGCGCTGAAACATTGCATACAAGTACATTTCCTTTGTCTGTTACGTAATGAATGAGGGAAGTGGCGATTTGTTAAAACATTTTTTGGTCAAATCTTTTAATGAATCAGTTTCCAAAACTTACCGCCACAAAAAGTTACAGTTTGACCTGTTTCTGTTTGTCTATATTCCCATAGAGATTAAAAAAGAGCGACAGGATTTTCATATTTGCAGAACTGTTTCTTTAACTCTCAACTACTGAAAACCAGTTGTGTTACGACATTTTCAAGTGTACAAATGACATTTCATAAGGCATACATCACATGAAAAATCAAGTTGTGTCCATAGAGAGGCTGGTTAACAGAGACCACTCCCTCTAACTTAACCAAACCCTTCAAGCAGACCGTCTCAGTTTATTTTATGCATGTTCTTGCCAATGTCCTCTTTTCTTCCTCGTCTTCTGTCGAGCGTTTCCTCTTTTTGTGTTGTACTCCCCGTCCTCCCTCTTCATCAAAGAAATAAAAGGGAAGTAGGAGGTTTTGGGCATAGCAGACTCAGCACTGCCTTTAGTTCTCCATGTAGTCAAAAGCCCCCGTCAAAAGCTTTAATAGAGAGCTGAGATATTTATCCCTCGAACCTGGAGTGATGTAAGTATCTGTCTGCCTATTTTTTTTATTTTAAGTATTGGGGTTTTGTACATTCTATTAGTATATACAACTTTTCCGTTTTTTTTTTTTTTTGATTGGTGGGAATAAGGACATTGACATTCATTTTACTAAAAGTATTATTTCGCAAAGTTTTGAACATGAATACACCTAAAGTGAAGAATTGTAATATTAGCATATTATGACCCACATGTTAATATAAAATCAAGTTGCCAGGTCACTACTTTTTACAAATATTAACATAGATGAATCATAATAAATGAAATGGAAAGAATTTATGTGAAATGAAATTAAAAGTTTGTTTAGTGTGTCATGGGTGGATTGACCTTTAGATGCACATCTGTTCACATCTGTATGTATGTGAGGGTGGCACAGGAACGTGGCAGCTGGCTAACCATCTGGTGCCGGTTTTTGTCATGATTCTATAGCAGATCTTGAACACGAAAGCTACAAGAGTTTAGAGAAGTGATTCAAAGTGATCTAGTAAATCTCAGTACTGGTTAAATTAGAGTAACGTGTTTGAATTTCGATATTTGAGTTTGTCTTTTGATTTGTGTTTGATTTTCTATATTGTGGAAAGAAAAAAAGCAGTGTGATACTAATTTCTCTGTTTGTTAAGACAGCCCAACATGGCAACATTGGATTAAGTAATGACATGATTTTGGGGAAGGACTATGTGAAACACTGGTTATGAAAATTGACATTACCAAAATGATAATACAACTAACACTACTACCTATTAAGTAGAATGAGCTTGTTTTTCTCAGAGCCTCATTATAATTCAAAATAAGCTTTAATTTTAATTGAAACTTACTTAAATTAACTGAAAGAAAATTACTGTAATACTAAAATATTTCTTTATTATGTTGGATTTGCATGCAGGTGATTTTATTACAGACTCCCTGTCTGTAACTATTATTTATGAATTGAAAGTACATTGTAATTTTTAGCAGACATTTACTTAAAATGCCTGAGCAAATTCGCTTAATTAACACACAAAAAAATCACACAACTAATTGTAAGCATTTGCTTAAAATGACTAATATTTCGCCCCCTGTTTTTCTCTCCCCATATTTGTTTGTGTGTGTGCATTTCTGTGTTTACGTGTACGTCCCTGCCTGTGTTTTGTGTGTGTGTTTGTGTGAAGGAGAGGTCCGAGGCCTGCGGGGGGATGACATGCATGTGTCCAGGCAATTAACATCATTGAGGATTTTAAGACTAGTAGGCTGCCCTCCGTCAAGCCATGATGGACATTCTGGTAACCGGCCTTTTAACTCTCATTGGTGTTTGTGGTTCTTCATTTGTGTGTTTTGTTAATCCAGTGGTTCTCAAACTGTGTGTGTTTGTAAAGTGTGAAACTTACAATACTTAAACAGATTTAACTATTTGTATAAAATACAATAAAAAAGTGTCGGAACTTATTTCATTTTTGGATCTAGTTATTATAGCTTTACTGTATTTATATTTGCAATTTGGTGAGTTTGCTGATAATCGTTCACACATTGCATACTGACTGTTTTAGTATAAGAAACAATAGACCTTATCAATAACTTGACGTGATCAACAAGTAGACAAGTTAAAAAGTCTTTGATCAACTTAAAACTTAAATGCTGGATTTCCTCAATACCTTAAAGCTGGTCTGGTCTGCTTTTGACCTGTTCTGTTATTGCTGCTTTATTAGGGTACTCTTACAGAGCTGCCACAGGAACAGTCGAGGGACTGCTGAGGTCTTGTAGCCCTTTTGTTTTGGATTAGTTACAGAAATATTGATGTGAATCAAAAAATGGTAAAATGTTGTGAGTGTTGCTCACAGTCCTTAACCTTGGGCTCTAAGATGCCATTCGCTCATTTTTTGACAACACAGGGAATGTGACTGACTCACAATAATATAGTATGTAGTATATGATTGATTTTTGCTAGATTGATCTAGATATTATGTATAAAGGCTATTCTCTTTGCATTCAAGGAAAAAAAGCATGATTTGGATAGAAGTTTCCCAGGGCTCCTGACAAAAATCAGTTATGGAGCCATTGACTTTTTGAAGAGCCACATAGGGCTGGGCAATATGACGGAATATGCCGTTACCCCGGATAAAATGTCTATTTTCTATTCCGTGTATTCCAAGGAATGTAAACAAGTAGGCGTGGTTAACTCGATGCTTTCCAAGTTGGGAGTTATGATGAAAAACCATGTCAATTATTGCACCAATAACAATTAACAAATCAAATACACTTTGACCTTCTTTCAGTCTGTAGTTTCGTGATGCGCTCCATTCTCTCTCACCCGCAGTGCTCACGCAAGGGTATAGGGATCTTTGCGTGCATATCCAAAACTCATTCTCACGCATTTCAGAAGCCCGAGAGTTTTGTAAATAGTTTTAATAAAGTTTGACTTCAGTCGAAACTTGCGTTGAAATGCACGATGATGCTCGCTGCGTGAACAACTTGACGCGCCGCTTTCCCCTGGTTTGGAAGACACGTGTGGACTGTGAAGTCACCAGAGACTTGCAGCGCAAAGACACACACCTGAATAATCAACCTTTAAGACAGAGAGTCACAACACACTAAAAGTGAGCATCTTTTAGAGAGTGAAAAGAGATGAAGACCTACAGTACAGACGCCTTGCTTGAACACCAGTTTATAATACCAGTCATATAGTCTACTGTACTCTCATTGTTTGTGCATATATTCATACTTCATTGTTATACGTGTCTATCTTCCTACTGTATACATAGAAGATAACTATAAATAAATAAGAAATCTTATTATCAGAACTTAACTTGGTATCTTTAGTACATTTTTATAACTTGCTTACATAATCACTATGGTGAGCTTTCAAATGAACAGTAATAAATAAAATCTAAGGAAAAAAACAACCTAAGCAAAATAAGGACATAGGATATAGAATGATAATGGGAGATTATCGCTGTTAAATATATCTTTACCGTGAAATAAGATTACTCATTCCGTACATTTTTTGTGGGTCTTCCGCCCACCCCTAGAAACACCCAACATTAACTTACATTTTTAAATAACATTTCATGTCTAGGCTTACCGTACCTTTAAGTGGCTTTAACACTTTACAAACGACATATAAAAGTAAAAAAATGATAAAAATTACAATTATTAGGTTTCAAAAGTTTTAAATATGTAATGTATAAACCAAAGATAAAAGTTGTACAAAATCAAATATAGCCTAAGATATTTGATCATTTTCAACTAAGGATGTTTTCACATCTGTAGATTGATTGCCTTGTTCCGAAACCAGTGGGTAAATCGCTACCGTGTTCACCGCAGTTTCATCTAGATTTGGTTCGCATTCAAAAGGCAATATTTCCAAATGAACCAAACTAAGTCACGTGCGAGTAAACTCTCCTTTAATCGGTCAATGTGAATCTGTTTAATTTCCGGAATTCCGCTCAAAGTTGTCGTCCGTCAGGATGGACAGATAGCAGCTTTGCAGGATTATTGTGGATTTTTTGGTAACTAATGTCATATTTAGAACTAGACGACTACTCGTTATTCGATTAGAAGCAGGGATGTTCATATGGACAATTTTTTAACCTTTTCCGATTAATACTATCATTTAATTGAGTATATTATTTTAAGTTAGATATTATGAATAGGATTTTTTAACAATATTAATAATTCAATGACACGTTTTTAAATAACTACTAAATCATACATGTTTTTAGTTTTCAGTACATTGAAAGAAAAATATGCTATACATGTGTTAACCAAATGTCAGTCCATTGAGTTTTTGTTGACAGCCGACAACGGAGAGCAGATCTCGGGTACTGAATGTGCAGGAAAAAGTGCATTTGCATCTCATTTTAAAATGAGTTAATTTGGATGGTCGCCAGTGGCGATCTTGCAGATTAATATTTTCTGTCGCGACCGTTATAGGCCCCGTTTCATAATATTTAGTGCAAAAACACAGTAAAACACTTTTTTGTGTAAAAAAATTGTGACCACTCACAACTTTTTTATTTATTTAAAAATAAAAATTTATGTTATAAATGCTGTTTGAGGTGATGAAAGAAACTGATTGTGCTACTGATAGTGGCTGGCTGTAATCATTTTGATCACAGCAAGTCATGTTTTGCGCTACTCGTGAGATGTAAGGAGGAGCAAAGTTGGGGACATCTTTGGCGGCTTTATCTTAATTTTCTGTAATATTTAATATTTTTGATATTCTATAATTTCACACAATTCTCTCGAGAAATTTCTTAATTTCTTGACTAATTAAATTCTCTTAAGCAGGATTGATAAAAATCTTTTGTTGTATTGCATTTTAACTTTATACACATTATCAATAGACTTATGTAACTTGTCGGTTTAAATGTACATACAGAGTATGTAAGATCAGTAATGCATAACCGTAAAAATATAGTTTTAGTACTAAAAGCATGATTTTAACAGCTTGACAGATCAAATAGCACATTGCTGTATGAAATGTGAGTGCTTTAAAAAAAAAATCTGATCAGTTGTGAGTGCTTAATAAGATTTCTGTATTTACTTCACACACCCCGGAAAGTCTTGCCACATAGACGTTATAAGTGCATTACTGTAAATGTGTTTTTCTGTTGTTTTACAAACTGAGAGACTAGTTGCCCAGTCATAGATGCTGTGCGTATAGTTGTTATAAACACATGTTTAACACAATACTTGTTCATTTTGTAAGATTTGTACTAGTAAGCACTAAATTCTAAAATGTATATTTTCAGACATTTTCAGTCATTTGTTTTGAGGTGTATTAGAAAACTCAAAGGTATTCACTTGAATAATATGTTGAATAATTAGTATTGCTATTTCACCACATTAAGTGTCTGGTTAAATTGGATAAATGGTGGTTTGAACATAAACTCTGCATCTGCTTAGTGATTTCGCCCTATATAATTCACCCTCGCTGAGAAAGATTAACAGAGAGAGAGAGAGAGAGAGAGCAGTGGAGGGAAAGAGTCATAAGTCACATGATTTATGACCAGTCTGACATGACATCTGGATAAAGTTATAGAGGAAGGCAAGATTTTGATCTAAAACCAGACAAGCAGACATCCATTCTGTGTTTGCGTGAAGGAGAAACTTACACACAATATAGCAAACACTTATCTAGTCTCCAGCCCTTTATAAAGTTGCAAACTTGCCCGGCCCTATAGACAACAGCTGCCTATCAGTTCAATTTATATATATAAACCCAAACATCATTGCATGTATTTTATATCTTCCTCTCCTTCGCGTTCTACTGTGTGTAGTTTCTTGCCCTTAGGAAATCATAGTTTCTCACGCTGGATGCCAGGTTCGGGGGCCTTCTCACAAGCTTGTTGATTTCACGGCTGTTTTCAGAAGGTTCAAGAATATTATAGTTAATGATGGCTGGAAGAACATCAGAGCATGTGAAGAGTTCACACATTAATGATGGCCAATTGGGTTGTGCTTAAGTTTGGGGTAGTTTTGAAATATTTTTTTTGCATAATGGCCTTGTTGTGAAGACCCAGGCTTGTAATACAAAGGTCTCAAATCCTTTAGTTTAGTAAGCTAGCGCAGATGGATCTCTGTTTTGTTGATAAAGGAGCGATAAATTAAGACCTTAATTTGAACACGTGCTTTTGTTATATAAGAGGTAATCGTATTTTAGCGAACATCCTATAAGTGTCAGAGCTGAAACGCCCTTGTTAGTGAAATTACAACTGTTATTGGCCCTGCGAACGCCACATTCTGGAATGCACCTTTCTTTGTCATAGATAGGTTGAACACCACCTCCACAGAAAAATATCAACGACTACTTCTCTAGCCCTGCCCACTGGTTCGCGCATGACAGTACAGAAGTAACACGAGTTGCGCGGAACCAGTTTGACCGAGCATTCAATAAACATGCCGTTAAAGATCGTAAAATATTGTGCAGTGCCTGGTTGTGGAAGAACACAGTCGCTGCATAACCTTCCTTCAGATTTCGACATTAGTAATGCGTGGTTGAAGTTTATTTTTAAAGATGTTCCAGCTCACGTAGGTAAAACATTAGCGCATATTCCTTTGTGAACAAGGCACAGGTCAGTCCTTGATTTGCGGAGAGACTAAAATTCAAAAGCAGTGCTGTGCCGTCAATATCTGATTTGATAGGAATGGTGCAGCAATCTTATGAGTACCACATTTTTGTACTTTGCGTCACTATTATTTTTCTTAGAGATCGCTTGATGTGCCCTATTTGCACGGGATTAGTATTACCTGGGGACCTCTAGTCATTTGTAATAATTTAATGATCTTAATCCTGTGCGAATCGGCCATGTCTTTAATTTGTAAAAATTCCCCCACAAATCACCTACCATATTTTGACGAACACCGAGGTCTGTGATAATAGTAGTCCCGTGCGAATCGGCATCCCTTTGACTTGGCAGGCTCATATATTCTTTTTCAAGTTTTATCCACCGTTCTCGAATAATTGAGGCTGTTTTTTTATGTTTTGTTATTATTTCGGATGCTGGGTCATATCCATAAATTAACGGGAGTCTCCCGTTTGTTTATTTATCATGGAACTCTCTTAACATTTTAGACCCGCGATCGCGGTGATCTTCTGCCCGGTTCGCGATCACGGGTCTCAAATGCTGACAGGTACGGATATCTTTTAACACCATACAACTTTATGCTATACAAACTGTACGCAAAACCTTGCCAAAAACAACAAACTTGAGCTTAAGCAAGGCAACCAGTGTTGATCTCAGTTTGATGGAGTAAATCGATGGCGTTTATTTTGACCTAAAAGTGGCTCCATTTATGCGCGCTGAGCCGCGCTGAGTCTTTTCCGCTCGGGGATACTTTTCTGCCCGCTCGCGGTGTATAAATATGCCCTCGTGGAGAAGCTTTTTCACCCGTGTATATCATTAGGTGCGTTTGCATCGCACGGAATTCACGCGACTTTTGGGTCAAAATAAACGCCATATAAATCTGGGAATTAAGTCAGTAAATTTGAGTAAAATCACTTACGTTAATGTTACGTCTCTAAACAAAATCACAGAGTCTCCACCTAAGTTAACTATGCAAATTCCTATCCAATCATAGCAGTGGGCGTTTACTTTCAAGTCTTCAATGCGTCACGCACATTAAAACCGAGGGATTGTCGAGCCGGCCTCAAAACCTGGGTAGAAAATAGCCTATTATTGATTTTGAATGTAAAAACCATGCAAACATCATAAGTAGACCTCACACAACAATATAAAACAATAAACAAGCCCAGTTCATGACACCTTTAAGGGGTTGAGGTGTGTGCTTACAGTGATTTAAAGCTGAAATGTGGTCAGTTTCGGGTGGCTCGCTGATCCCCTGCGGTTGCTCTTTAGTAAAACCACTTCCTCCTCTCATCGTCTCTTTGACGTGCTGTCCCTGTATTTCACACTCTTACTATTTTACACCACTAAGGCTTTGAAGTGAAGCTTTTGCTCGTTCATATTTCAGTTAATGGTCCCAGCAATAACCCTTATGTTTGTTTTGATGTTATAAACATGGATTGGCTTACATCACAGCGTCACCACGCAGACAAACTCAATTTTACTTCATATGTTGAAGTGTCCTATACAGCTGCAGTTGCTCTTATCTCATTTTAGGACAGTTGTCTTCTTTTGTCATAGACGACATCTTGATATTTTTTACTTAACTCTACACAAGTGCTGTTTTTCAACTATTAACAAAACAAGTATTAAAATAAAAAGCTTCAAACAGTTTCAAACACTTAACATGTATACATGAGACACAGCTACAGTTGACGAGAGTCTGTGACTTGTTAAAAATACAAAACATTTTTCCAACAACAGCACCTGCATTCACATATTATCACATTTTCACGAACCTGCAGCGTTTTGGACAATGTAGAAAAACTAAAATAATATAAATCCAAAGCATAAATAAACAGATAAAAAAATAACTTAAATAATTAACAAATTATGACTAAACGAAAACACAGAGGAGTAGAAGGCCTGCCTCAATCCAAATCTTGGCTAGTTTTTATTTAATAAAGTAACATGTTTACGTGTTCTGGGGACAGTCTGGAGCCCGTTGACAATTAGACCTGCGGCAAAAAACACCCTTTCATATGGCACGGATGTCCCGGGAATGCAGAGATAACGCCCCGGGAAGCGCGTTTCATTTGCGATCCACCAGCCGGGATTAATATCCAAAGAGGGCATAAATGTGTCTTAACTAAACAGAAATAAATCAAATTTACTATACCCACCGAAAATACAAATATTATTTATTACTTATTCATATTTCACATTCATCTTTTTATGTCATATCTCAAATAAGTCAGGGAAAGCACGGGCTGCAACATTTTCTTATTCTTTCCAAAGTGCGGGAGGCTGCTGATGCTAAGCATCCATGAAATAAGTTTATGTAAAGGATAAATTGATTACTAGCACCGAAATTCCCTTGCAGAAGCTCTGCTATTTGCTTTGCTTTGCTCAGCTCATTTCGCTGTTGTGTAGACATGCCGAGAAGACAGAGAATGTCACAGCACGTTGTGAGCCTTAGTGTCGCGCATCTTCATTTAAAAACAACAAAGTTGAGCTTAAGCAAGGCAACTAGTGACGATCTCCATTTGATGGAGTAAAGCCCTAGCAAATGTGGCCTCATCAATCAGATGAATTACACTTATCCAGTTTCTTCAAGTGATTTGCGTGATCGGATTTTAAGTCTTGAAAACGGCAAACACACCTCACACAAACAAGCGGCTCTGTCTAAAACACATGCAAAACTGTATCGCACTACACCGGTAAATTTATTCTTAGCACAGATAGATCATGTATCATTCTTGTAACCATACAGTTCTTGGCCACCATTAACTACCATAGTAGGATAATTTGCTTAATAAATTTCTTTGTCCTGTTGAACACAAAAGAAGACATTTTATCTCATATCCAGTGGTTGTGACCTTTTAAAACCCATGAGCTGTATGGATTGGGACAGTTTTATTGAGTCATTTAGGACTCTGGCATGTCACGTTGGCTCTGACCATGGGCACAGTGTGCTTCTGCTTTTGGAGGTGGCATATTTTAACTCAGAAGATAGTCATAGGTCAATGGAAGCCCAATAAGCACGAGAAAAACTGATTTTCAAACTGGGGGAATATTGGTGGGGAAATTGGGTTTCAAGTAAATGTTGAATTGTGGAAAGTTTCCCAAGAGGTCTGATCTCAAGTCAGTTTTGTCGATTAAATCAACAGAAAGGAAACATCTCGAAACTGGCCTCTTACACTAACATGTTTAAATATGAAGTATTTACCTACATAATGTAATATTATGGGTGTGTATTTTCTAAGGTAAGCATCACTGTTATCATTGTTAATAGGAACTGTTTGTTTAAGGATTTGAACCAAACGCTAAAGCTACGTGTTAAACTTTGAAATGTATCTTGCGACCACATTCCTTGTAGGTAGAAAGGCAATAAGTCATGTGTGCTGTGACTTTCTATCTACTGGATTTTTTTGCCTGGCTGACAAATAATTTTTTAATTTAAAGTATTTTTATGTATATTTTCAGAAATAAAAATGAAGTGGACATTACTTTTTACTGTACTTGAGTACATTTAAATATTTTTCCTTTTCGATTTTTTCTACCTCAACTACATTAGAAAGCAAAAACCATTCCACTACACTTAGTAAATATTTTTTTATGTTTTTTCCCTTTTTATTATTTAAAAATCTACAACGATTAACTGTGTGCAAAATAAACGTTTTGTGTTTATATTTATATGTGTATATATAAAAATGCAAACACACATACAATTAGGGATGGGAATCGATAAGAATTTAACGATTCCGATTCCATTATCGATTCTCTTATCGATTCTCATTGGGTGAGGGAATAAGTACAAATTTGAGTATGTGCTGTGTTCTTATCAGATATTAAAGCGAGTTAATACACACAAACAGAGTATACACAAATTATGTGTAGCAACCTCAGAACAAACCTAAAAGTAGGCTACAAAGTAAAGTAGCAGTGTATCAAACATGCAACAGTCCTGCAAATGAATTGCGTGCTGTGTGGCCAAATGTTTCTGCATATTGGAGGTAGTTCCTCCCTTTGTCGAAATTAAACTTTTACAGTTGTTGCAAATGACCGCATTGGCGTCTTTTCTACTGAAATATAACCACGCTTTAGATCGCTTCTGCCTCGATTACATGTTTGCTACGTAACCAAAACAACGCAGCGTGTGTGTGACGTCATGATGATGACACATTTGCAACGAGCGGAACCGATAAGCGTAATCGTTAAGCAGGCACGCTAGCGGTTCCAAGGAATCGATTCACTGGGCACCGGTTCTAAAGAAGAACCGGTTCTCGGTTCCAATCCCTACATACAATACATGTTTATAATATAACCATTTTTATGTAAGTATATATACTGTTATATTTATATATATATATAATGTAATTTATGTTATATAGAAAAATACATTTATATTACACCTATTTCTTATATATACATGTATGTTTTTGTATTTATATACACATATAAATATACACACCACAGACACATATGTATTGTAAAAAATAACATTTTGGAATCGATTAATTGCGATTAAAGGGCTAGATTTAAGTATTCAAGTAAAAAATCTGCATGAATAATGAAATGTAGTGGAGTAAATGGTGAAATAGGCTTTATAATATAAGACACTTTTTCCAAGGTAAAAACATTTAGATAAGTCACAGATACTTTAAAATGTACTTGAGAGTAAAAATCTTTGAAAAGTTCTGTCCACCTCTGAATTCTTGTTCTTGACATTTTGTTGGCGTCCCTGCTTAAAGGCGCAGTTTTTGATATTCAGCAGCCACTAGCGTTGTATTTTAGATTTGCCTCAAATCGCTCAGTCCACAGTACAAAAAGATGTCGTTCTCATGTTAACGCAGGGAAGACAAGAGATCATGCGGGCATTAGAAAGACTGTAGAAAGAGCGATGTCTTATTTATTACATAAAATAAATGGTCTGTGGATTTTAAGTATAAAAGAAGGATAAAAGTCAGGCAGGAGCTAGGACCTGCGCTAATATTATTAAGTCTTTAGAGCAGAGATGTGTTAGGACCCGTGGTACTTAGGCTTTTAGCAGAGATACTCATAGATATTTATGGAGATATTTTCCAGCAGAGAGTCATTGGAGAGAAAGATCGTCTAAAAATCGCCGCCGAGAAGTTTTCTTTTATTCGGATAAGTATGGGAGTAACATTGTTTTTTCTGTTTGTTAGAACCAAGTTATGTCGTTGTCTTTGTTCCATCATTAGCTGTGTGACGGATCAGTTTTGAGCGTCATTTTTAATCTTGAACTGCTTTAATATTGTTCTCGTCCACATACTGGAGAGAGAGAGCGAGAGCGCGTTGGCACTAAAACTGTAGAGAGGGCGCGTTTTACTCTCTTACTCAATGATGAATAAAGGACAGTAATCCACGGATCACATGCTTTCCGAACCCTAAAGCACTATCGGTACGGATCACGGATCATCCGCGATCCGTTTCACCACTATACCACAGGGGAGAGGAATAGGAAACGCGCTGTTGTAGAATTGTTTGTCCGTTTATGGCTGCTGTACAAAACATGGCAGCGAATACAATGTATGTAGGGCCGCTCTGTATATAGATATAAACAGCTTATTCTAAGGTATTAGAAACATAACGGTTCATTATGTAAGGTCTTTACACCTCTGAAGAAATGGTTTTGTATATTATATTGCGTTTCTGTCAATAGATCCTCCTAAAAACCCTGTATTGTTCCTTTAACGTTAACTCGGCTTGGTTCGCTAACGGTTAAAAAAGATTAAAGTTAATCTTGAGGTTAACGCATCTTCATCGGATGCTGCAAAGGCTTCCGGTACAACATATAGGTTGCATTGTATTACCAGATGGCTTACTCACTGTGTTAAGTAGAAATGTGGGTGCTTACATTATCAGATGGTGTTAACTGCAGCAGTGGTGTTGTGAACTCATTGTTTGTCATGACTGATGCTATCAGTGGTATAGTGATGGTTGTTTGGTTTGATCCGCCGATAGGTGAGCATGCAAAAAGAGGAAGCAATGGTAGCTGACTCACTACATTTCAAGCACCCCGTGTCACTTACAACATCTGAGTTTCAACACTTCCTCTCTCTCTCTTTTCTCACTTTTAATGTGTTTTTGTGTTAATCTGACTGTCATTAGGGCTTTGCAAGAGTGTGTTGTAAATAGAGGTTTTACTCACCCTTGTGTCTTTCTAAAGCTGTTTGACTTTTTTATACACGGATCACAAAAGCCGTTTACTATTTCGACTGAAGTACAGTAAAGTGAATGGAGACTTTTCATTTGAAATATCAAAAAGGACAAAATAACCCCATTAAGGGGTCCTTGTCTCTTGTGTGCTATATTTGTAGTTTGTTTGTTTATTTTAAAGTTGGTTTGCAACATGATCAACATGATTTCATTTTTATGTGAACTGTTCCTTTAAGATTACATTACAATTGGAGACGGAGAGTTGGAGGTTATTGATCACTTATGTTTCTCATGGAGCTCAGGAGGGTTTTCATCACTGAGGTCTCCAGTTCCCATGCGACTGTACGGATGGAGCCGGAGTTCGCTTACTGTCAAATTTCCTTAAATGGACATCAAACTACAACATATTTGCCGCAGCTCGTGCTATTAAATATAACTCTTGGCCAAATAACCTATTTTTGTCAATGCTGTTTGTGTGCGTATGTTTGTTTGGATAGATTTACAGTCTCAGTGGATTGTTTCATGTGTATTTAATAGCAGAGAGGCCGGCAGAAATCATTTCCAGTACAAATATCTAAGGATGTTGTTTTTCGTCAAATTGTCAAATTATTTTTCCAGCTAAGAATTGAGAAATTTTTGTTGCCCCAGGGTATGTCATTGTCACAAATATCTCGCCGTTTATGTTTCATATTACATTGTGAGGTCAAGCAGTCCTAGTTGAATAAAAAGAATCCTATTTTATTCTTTATGGTACAACCAGTCATATCATATAAATCAAAGAAATGTTCAAAAAACTGACTATTTTCAGCTTTTTAATAACTCATTTGTTAAACAAAACCGTACAAGCACAAATTGTTCCAAATTGTTGCATTGTCATTGAAATGACCACATGCATGAGACATGTTTCAGTAGGTCAACAGGTGTGGCATAGCAAACAAGGTCATGGGTTATGTACCCATACAAACTGATACAGTGCTTTCGTGCAAAATGTGTTCAGAAATGAGACATCGACAGATTCACACCAGGATTTTCATTGCATTAGATGTGAGTGTGCCACACATTACCTGTACATCATCACCTGGGTTGAAAGCAATATTTCAATCTTTTTTTCCTTCCGGAGTTGATGATTAAAGTGATAAGTGAAGAGAAAGTAAATATACTCTGATGTAGATTAGCGTGTACACGTGTAAAGTTTTGAAAACTTGTTCTCGTTGTTCAACTAAGAGCCTGAGTTTCAGAGCTTGTTGGGACAAGATCAGTGCGAGCAGAATTCTCCTCTCTTAGTGTCTCGTCTCTTCCTTGCAAAGAGTTGATGTTTTATGATGTGTTGGCTTTGTGTGTCAATATGTGATAACAAGCAAATTACTCTGCCCTCTGTTAGAACCCAGTAAAGCCTTGTTTTCTGTGTGTGTGTTGTGAAAAACGTTCATTTTTGAAACCTGTGACCATTCTGACTTTGCCAGAGCTTTGTGTTCGGTGCAGGTCTCCGGGGTTGCGTCAGGGCTCCGAGCTGCTCCATCTTGCTGTTTGTTTTGACTGACATCCCTTTCATGAACATTACTGGATGCATTGCAGAAATCCCGGATTTTAATGTTCATACTTGTTTGTACTAGTAATATATTTTTTGTGGACATCCCCTATCCTTGCAAAGGACTTTCATTGAATCCTGCAATTCTGCTTTTGCTTTTATCTATTCACTTTGTCGATTTTAAAGTTTAATTTACAAATAATATACCTGTATGACTTGCTTCTGCAGAACACAAAAGAAGATGTTTTGAAGAATGTTGGTAATCAACCAACATTGGACAACATTGACTTCCATTGTATGGACACGAAGCCACATTTCTCAAAATATCTTATTTTGTGTTTCACAAAAGAGTCATGCACAGGTTTTTAACCACATGAAGGTAAATAAATGATGTCTGAAATATTTGTTTTTAGGTAAACTATACCTTTAAGTGTGTCCACACTTTTTTGGTCGTGTTACTGTTGTATATCACTATTTTAAAGGCGAAACATTTGATAGGCCACACAAGCGTGCAAAAAATAATTTTGACTGTTAAATATCTCCATTGTCAAACATTCATATCATCACCATGTTGATTTAATTCAGTCTCAACCAGAATTACATTCTCACATGGGATAGCTGCCCGTCAATGCCCCTGAACTTTAACCTTTGACCTCTTAAGTAGCACCCACCAAATTCCCCCTTAAGGTGCAGCAAGGCTGAGTCACTTAAAGAGCCGACGCACACTGAGATTCCTAATGTGTGTTTTTACTTGTTTTGTAAATACGCCACATGTCTCTGCCTGTCTGCACGAACCTCTTTCATTCAAGAGCTTGTTAGGCAATTGGGGTCCAGTATTAAGAATGACACAAATTCAAAGGTCATTGCCTTATATTTGTATGAAGTCAATTTCTACAGGATTGTATTTGCCAATTCCTAATCCTGGCATGTATTACATGCAAAAATATATTCATGCATAGACATGTATGTATGTGTCTGTCAACATAAGTGCTCACTGTTATTTGAACCTCCTGCCTCTTTCTCTCTCTTTCTGACGCTATACTTGAACACTGATCTGTGTTAGATATTATGAGAGTATAATCAGACAGATTAATTCTCAAATGAGCTCTTAATTGGTTTAAGCCCTTGGGCATGAACAGCAGAGCTTTATTCAATCCTCCACCACCCAGAGAGACACGTTACAGCATGCATTCATTCTGGTTCCCACTCTCCATGTGCCATGTGTTATTCAAGGGCCCTGATAACACCACAAATCCCAGGGGTCTGTATCATTTTATCACACTGTATTGGTGTCTCTATCACACATGTTCCTTGTCTTCTGTTTCTAATGTGCAGAAAATAGATTTCCTCTGGGTTGTAGTCTCGTGTTTCTGTATTGTATTACTTCATTTCATTTTTGCAGTTCAGCTAGACTTTCATGATAAATGTGTACTGTTCACTCTTGATTAAACTCACCAACATGATGCTAAAGGGTTGTATGTTATTGATAGTGCAGTGCGGTTACTAAGGGGTTATTAGTGGTTGCTAGGTGCATTCTTATTGACCCAAGTCAAAACTGACCAGTATCGTGTGATATTTTGTTTTTCAGGATAGAAAAATATTAGTGCTGTCAACCGATTAAAAAACAGAAAACACAACATATATTTTTTTAAATAGATATAACAATTAATATGCATTCTAATAATTTCACTTTTAATCTCCAAATTAATGTAGAAACAACAGACTTCTTTAACAACATCAATTTATGAATGAAAGCCAACATTCTGATATCAGCACTGCAACTGATGTTTCTACTAAAGGGGTCATATGGTGCAAATACGTGTTTTTCTGGTCTTTGGTGTGTTCTATGTTGCCCATGCATGTATAAGACACTTAAAAAATGTAAGTGTCGGAACAAAAGATGCATTCTATCTAAAAGCGAATGCTAACCCAGACCTGCCTGAAACGCCTCGTGTAACCACACCCCAACAAATCTATGTCAGTTCGTGGTATGATTTGACTTAGACCGCCCAAATGTATACGAAAGTAAGATGGCCGTACCTGTCAGTACAATTGCTTTGGAACCTGATGTTCCAAATATGGTAAGAGGTGTTACATTTCCGGCACACGCTTGGTGTATTCAACCAGTTACTGCGCACTGTTTAACTGGCTAATCATAGCACATCTTGCTTTTTAGAGAGCCTTTAGCCCGTGACTTTATACACCAGACAGGACCGCTGTCCCACTGCACTCCGTTGTGCCGCATCCCACAGCTAGAAGCTGTCTATTTACTTATACCAAAAAATCACACTTAAAAGGCAGTTGCACATTGAGTCCAAAATTTACGTCCGAAATTTCCACACTTTAAAAAATAAGTACGTTTTGTCAATCACATTTACCTCACATTTAATTCACATGTACTACCTCTATGATATTTTCCTTCCTTTTGAAAATCAGACTGGGTTCGATTTTTTGCGTTTTTGCACCCGTAGCAAGCATTTTGAGAGGCGTTTTGACAATTCAGAGACAACGCAAAAACGCATACGAAGATTTCGGACTGTATGTGCAAAGACCTTTACAGGAATAAAAGCATGATTATATAATACGCTAGACAAAGGATGACAATATAAACGGATGCTGCGTTAATGTTTTAACGCGGAAATCTGCAAAAATGTTTACTTCAGTTTGCTAAACAAGGTCTGTTGCTCTGTCGTCAAAAAGTTGATGGGAATGTTCTCTTTAGCGCCCCTTGTGGCAAAACGTACAACATACTTGACATGACAAATTCCACAATGTCGCACTAAATCAAATTTGAGATTTTAGCACTGCTAAATATTAAACACAGCTATCCATGAATTTGGGTCCAGTTACCCATACAGAATTGCTTTGCAACATGAATTATCATGCCTGCCCTGCATTGGGATTTGTGTCTCATTAGTGGAATCTGGCTCTTGTCATTTTCGCTCTCTTTCGCGTGCTTTGTCTCTCACTCCCTCTTACATCGAGGGTCAAGAGGGACAGTTTTCGGGGTTGCCAGGATTCGACCAAATCCCTCCTAACGGGATTAAAGGGAGGGTTAACAAGATTAGAAAGGACTGAGCCGTCACTACGCCTCAGCCCCAAACCCACTGAACACAAACATTAATCTTTGTTTTCCTCTGTGCCATGTGGAGTTTTGAAGTAGGAATATCAGTTATTATGATATACTGATGATGATTTGTGTTTGGAAATAAAATGTCCAACGAATCATTTTTAATAGTGTTATAGTGACTTTTTATTTGTCCACAATGTCTTCTAAAGATTTTAAAGGAAAGTTTATAGATTAAACATACGTGCTAAATTGAGTTTAAATTGATATCATTTCTATAAATTAAGTGAATTGGTTCAGTTATTTGTACCATATTTTAAGAGATGTTTGTGTTCCATTTTTATATTTATTATTTGATATTGTTACATTGTTTGTTTTATAAGAGCATATTTCTTTTTTATATGCAATTAACGCCAGTATAAGCTACATTTTCACGGTATTTTTGATGATATAAATATGTTTGGTTGACAGAAATCCAAATGAGAACATACAAGGCTTAAAACTATGGATGTATAATTTTTAAGCTACATTACCATGTCCTGTTTTTCAGAAATGAATGCAAGCTGAACCGTAGTCCACATTTGTGTAATATTTCGGTCATTATATCAAGCGAACATGAGTGAAACCAAAGATCAAAAAATGCAGACTAAACAAAACCACAACTGTGTGCAGGACGGGGTTTCAGACTGTCATTGTGTAATGCTACAAAAGCAAACAGGAGAGGTGTTTAATATAGACAGGAGGACCTCCAGAGGGAAATACAACACCGCTCGCCGTTGGACAGAAGGAATGGGGGAGGACGCAACCCTCCTGTGCTTCAACAGTGTTTGTGAAGTGTGGAGTGTGTTGTCAAAATTTCTGGCCACCACTGACCCCAGTGCAGAAAATAGCTCTCTGGCAAAGAAAAAACAGGAGAGGGGAGGATGAATGGGGGTCTGCGAAAGGCTAAAAATAACTTGAGCGGAGAGCGTTTCACGCTCGAGGGGGAGAGAAGTTGTGAAATTGCAAAACCTTTAAAATCGTAAAGAAAGGTGTATAGAAGTTGTTAAAAGCAATTCTCCTGTTTAGAGCCATCAGAGGCTGTGGGACAAAAAAACACAACAGACCACATATAAAGTTACAAAGTCTGTGGTTTTAGGTTTCATAGATCCTGGCAGTCTCAGATAGACAGATCTGTGACTGTTGGCATAAAGTTTGGTCGGCATTGCAACTGTTACGGTTATAAACCATTCTCAAAATTTTACATGTGTGACTTTCTTGCTGCAAATCACTGTCGGTGTAAATCCCACATGAAAACAATGTCTGGCCAACCACAGCAGTATTGACACTCAGATACATCTAAAATTGGTTGAATTGACTTTACTTGCTACTATCAAATCCGTTCAGACCTACAAACCTTGTAAACCTTGAGTTTATTTTACATGCACAAAATAAACGGATTTCTATCAAAATTCAGCTTCAGTTTTCACGTGTTTACATGCATATAAATAAACCTCTACAGATGATCCAGAATGCAACAGCAAGAGTGGTTTTCAATGAACCGAAGAGTGCTCACGTCACTCCTCTCTTCATTAAGAAACATTGGCTCCCTATAGTATCTCGCATCAAATTCAAGACTCTTGTCTTGGCCTACAAGACCACCACCGGTTTAGCACCCCCTTATCTTCATTCACACATGCAGACTTATGTACCCGCCAGATCCTTACGCTCTGCAAAAAAATCACTCTCACGAACCTTCTCTGGATCGGTTCCACATTTGTGGAATGATCTGCCTGCTGTTACAAGTTCAGCAGATTCTGTGGGCATCTTTAAAAATCGGCTGAAATCTTCCGTCAATACGTGACTGATCATTTCTGATTTCCATATCTTTTCTACTCCATCTGTATATATAACATAAACTTAGATAAACTAAACTTAGCCCTGTACACTGTAGTAGGCTTTGTGAGACATGTTTTTATTGCACTTATGCTTTTTGTTGTCTTAATGTTGACTCAGTTACTCCCAACTTGTAAGTCGCTTTGGATAAAAGCGTCTGCTAGATGACTAAATGTAAATCTACACCGGCCGGCGGCTACGCAGAAACCGTGTTTACAGGTTTGAGACTTGCCAGGTTTCTTGTGTGCAGTGGCGTCACCATCGATAGTCCGTCAGGTAATTAAAGGCGGGTTGTCCGATTTCTAATAGCTGTTGTTGATGTTCAAAACACCAAAACACACTTTTTGCTTTCGTCAGCGCTCGGCTCAATTAATTTCCATCCTGTGCACTGTGCACCTTACTGCTGATTGGCTAAAAGATTGTTTTCGTACAACTCTCCTTTAATGCAACGGGAAATAGGTCAGAAGCTGTATTTATATATCTCTTCTCATGTCCGCATTATCTGCATATGGGCAGTATTGGGCAAAAAAACGACCTCTGCCGAGCTACCTCTTATGCCGTTTATGAGCTTTTCCCGATAAAAGAAAACCGTTTTACGCGTTTACATGACCTTACTTGTTATCAGCTTATTAAGCATAATCGGAGTAAGACTGTGCATGTAAACTCACTCCTTGTCAAAGTGGTGAATAGCTTTTACTCTGAAGTGCTCTTTGTAGCAGCACACTTTGATCTGAGCTTGTTGATTGTAGAAAGCTCTTGACATTACACATCAAACAGCTCATAAGTGAGTTTGTGAGATGCTGTTACATTTGGCGAATAATCTAATAAAGTTATTCCTTTTAGTAAATCACTTGGTTTTCTTAGTAGCTAGTTTTATCATTCATAACACTTATATGTTCCTAATATGATGCCTTTAGGAGACAACTTTTGCTGGAGCTTGTTTTGAATATGTGTATTTATTTAAAGTTATATATTTGGGCATTTATTTTGAGAGAGAACTTGAAAAACAAATGAATTGTTGTGTTGACTGTAAACCTGTATTAGGATTATATCATATAATATGTAAATAAAACAAACAAAACGTACAAAAACAAAAAATATTTCTACCAAATTTCTATTCAAATATTGTTTCTATTTGCATGTATTTGCAAAACAAAATATGAAAACTGTAGAAACAGATCAAAATTACAGAAAAGATGCTCTGTGTTTCTTCAGACCTCAATCACATGGCAAAGCAAACAAGTTCATGTTCCCATTTAAGCAATCCAACAGCAGTTTTTGTACATGTATTTAGGAAAATAATCTTTTATGTGATAACCTGGATTTTTATCACAGTTTTCAATTGTCTTGTCATGCTGTCATGACTTTATGTCACTCCTGAGGTTTGATTTTGTTGAACTTCAACAGACCCTGAACTGGAAGGGCCAAAACAAATACTGATTAAATTACATATTTAATTGATAGCATATTTATTATGATATATTAAGTATGATTCATTTATAAGCTTATTGTTCATTTCATTTAATAAAATAAGTATTGATCCACATTTTTCGTGCATAAAAAGGCAAGCCGACCTCATAACGCTTTACATTCCCAAATTCTTCCATATCGACTCACAGTTAACCACATTGTGCTGGCATCTTTGGGTGTTAAAGGGCAGTTCCTCTTCAGTCTCGTGCACACTTCCTGTTGCTTGAGTTTCCTCAGCAAACAGCTTTTTCTCCCTCATATCGTTCCTGTTTGGAGACAACCAGGGTTTTGTTGTTGTTTTTGTCCAGAGGCTGTGGACATTTGGGAGACTATAACTGTTGTGTATTTGTATATTTCACTACAATCTTGTCTACGATTATGAAAATCGCTGCACTGTAAACTTGTTTTTAAACAAAACACACACATGTTTGTGGCTCTATTGTGATAGAATTGGAGATGTTGGGTAAATGTAGCGAGACAGTGTCTCTGTTATTAACAGCTGGTCCAAATGTAATTGGAAAAGGATTATGGCTAAGGCCTTTTAGCAAATGAAAAATAACTTCAGAATTGAGAAGGGCACATGGGAGAGGAGAGTTAAATCAGGTCCACTGTATGAAATTTAGTGGCATCTAGCGGTGAGGTTGTGAATTGCAATCAATGGCTCACTCCACCCCTCCCTTTCGAAGCACTACGGTGGCTGACGCAGAACTAAGATGTTGTCACGTTTTCGTGTGATCTATGGAGGCCTTCGAGGACACAGCTACTTTGTCAAAGTTTCTAAAAGTGCATTCTAAAATGCTGTAACGTTTGAGGTTTGATGTTTTAACACCGCACTTTCCCTTGTTTTGGTCTATTTTTCTTTAGAGCCTGTTTTTTTTAATAATCCAAGTAATAATAAAGGTGTTCATAGTGCATTTAATCTTTTGTGCATTTATTTTGAATGTTGCACCATGCCAGCTATATGTTCACATAAATATATATTATCAGTTATTATACAGTTATTTTCGCACTCTTTAAATACAATAATACAAAAAATATTGTCTGTAATGTCACAGAATGTCGGATTGAAACATAACTGCTCTTTTTCAACTTACTACTTAAACTGAGAATTTTTTTTCAAGAAGTTTATTATAAACTGAAAACAATTAGGCTTACCAGACACATTCTATGTAAGAGCAGGATCTGAGCGGAATTTGGTTTACCGGTGAGCGTGAGTGTAATGTGAGCGGAGCGTTTGCTTGGTCTTGAGTGCACAGTCATTGAGCGAAATATTGAGTCACACCACTCCACATCGCGCTAATGCTCTGGTGCGTTTACGGTCAATACTGCAAAAAACTCACACTGAGCCTTTAAGCGTAAGATTGGAAGTTTGATTGAATGTGGAAAGCCTAATGTTTAGATTATGACCAAGTAAGGTTGTTTAGTTGAACGAATTACAACATCACGACAACATGCATTGCACGAAATTAGAAGATTTCTTGTGTTAATTGGTGTGTGCACACATAAGTTTGTGTATTTACTTTAATGTGTATCAGTACACAGGCCCTATCTCGGCAGACCGCGAGTCTCCGATGGCGCGGAGCGAGACGTCCCCCAGCCGCGCCCAGCATCCCTCCCCCACACAGAAACCCAACACCTGCTGCTTCTGCTGGTGCTGCTGCTGTAGCTGCTCATGGTACGACCCACACCCTCACCTGTCTCTGTCTACACATGGTACAATCCAAATTCCAGTCATGTCTGCTCCCCCACTTGGGAGAACCTGCAGTGGCCCCAAAAAGTGGACACTTAAAGAGATAGTTCACCCCAAAATGAAAATTCCTCATTATTTACGCATCATCATGTCATTTCAAACCTGTATGACTTTCTTTCTTCTACAGAACACAAAAGAAGATATTTTGAAGAATTTTAGTAACCGATAATATAATTTTTTTAACTGTGGACATGATCCACTAGGGTCAGGCAACCACAACTACAGTCACTATATCACCATACAGTCACTTGTATCACTATACAACTTTCAACAGTTATCACTTAAAACTTGAAGTTTTACTACACGTTTGGCTAAAAACGTGTGTGTTATGAATGGCACTTTTTTATATTTTGTATGTGACTACAAGTGAATCAGTATGTATACAGTCCATACTGTGTTAATGGATGTTTGCCATGTGTGTACTCTTCTGGATGAGTGAAATTCAAGTCTGCTGTGTGTCAAGAGAGTAAATGTGCTTAAGATTGCTCTCATTGTACCAGAGGCCCTAGACAAAACAGGAGCCATATTCACACTTTTCACACACACACACACACAGTCTTTATGCAGACCTGCTTCAAGTATGGATTTACAGTGAGGTTTTCAGTGCATTTACATTAATTTCTTTCCTCAGCAGAAACTCTTAAGCACCCTACAATTGATGATGCAGACAAGTAATACATTTTGTTTGTGTTTTCACTGAAACTCAAGCCTATGACCTTGCCATTGTGTAGCATTTACCAGTTAAGCTACAGGTTTCCTCATACACAAAAGGGGGATGCCGCTTTCACATTGTGTACCAGGAACAAATAATGATCCCAGATAGATCTCTCAGACAGAAGTCTGAAATCTGAGTAACTCTATCGTGGGCTCACATAAATGACGTGTTGTGTTTGTGTAAGTTGTGTAGTTTTGTTCTGTTATTTCTCAATGCCATTTCACCACCTTCTAGTCTCACTGTTAGGAGTGAAGATGACAGGCGGGGGCGGAGGAAAGCCCAAGAGACCAAGCTGGAGCCCTTTCCATGTGAAACTTGGTGAGATTCACACACACAATTACATGTACTGACATCATTGAAATCATTTTGGGTTGTCTCGATATCATCGATTTATTAAGTCAGCGTGGAGGATATTGTTCAGAAGTTGCTTAAAGTGAGTTTTTCTTCTTGCAGCACCAAACCAACCGTAGAAGAGATCAAACAGTGGTCGCAGTCTTTTGATAAGCTGATGAAGAACCCGGCGGGACGGAACAAGTTCCGCGAGTTTCTGCAGACAGAGTACAGCGAGGAGAACATGCTCTTCTGGCTGGCCTGTGAAGACCTGAAGAAAGAGATGAACAAGAGCTGCATCGAGGAGAAGGCGCGCTTGATCTACGAAGACTACATCTCTATTCTCTCACCCAAAGAGGTGCGTCCTTAGGCCCTTTTGAGATTATAAAAGAATTCCCTACTTTGATTAAATTTGTATGCCTGGGTTAAATTACAACTACATCATCCAGTTTAAAAACTGCAAAAATATATTGAAAATAATTTACCTGATTAGTCTGATTATTGCTTTAGAATCGCTAAAACGGATATATTGAATGTGTTACAAACCACTCAAGGTATTATAACATGTTATAAAAGTTTCTTTACATGTTATTTCATATGTGATGGTTAAAATCTCCCAGTATGGTGTAACCTCTGTTTAGGACTTGATGTACAAGTAGAGGAAAAGGGGGGAAATATATATATTTTTAGAAATACAAGACTATAATAAAAATATGCAAACTGTTCAATAATATCTAAATAATACACTCAATATATTTAATAACATCATTAATATTTTTTGGGCTATTGTCAAACACACAATGAAACTCAAATGTGTTTGTGGCGTCAAAATAAAAGTCTAGTAAGTTTGGACAAATCGTGACTCGCCCACATGAAAAAATCTGTAGTATAGACCACTTCGGATAACATTATTATTACGTTGGTTCAACGCAGGTCTGAAGAACTTCCAGTTTCACACAAACGTTTAAACAAAATCAAAACATAAAACAAATATATTTAAGACTTAACATTTTTTAAATGCAAACCAGTCTGGACCAGTGTTTACATCTTGTGAAGTGGTCTATAATATATATTTGCTTAATATTAAATATAGTAGTAAAAATGTAGTAATAAATGTGCCTGTAAAATTATTTATAACACGCTACTTAGATTTTAGTAGACCGTTAAAAAAGTTCAAGAAATTTAAAATTGTAATGGATTATATTACTGGTTTAT
Organism: Triplophysa dalaica; assembly: GCF_015846415.1. NCBI lineage: Eukaryota > Metazoa > Chordata > Actinopteri > Cypriniformes > Nemacheilidae > Triplophysa > Triplophysa dalaica. The sequence continues at coordinate 8,872,848 of NC_079561.1, read as the reverse complement.
ATTATTTGGACATTTGGCCATATAAATAGATATGGAAAAATGTAAAACACAGAATTCAGAAAGATAACAGAATTTTGGAAAAATAATATGGATTTCATAGGTTTTAATTATACAGTGTCTACACCGGAGGCAGCACGTCACGATAAAAGACAATAGAGAGCATTAAAACCCATTATAATTTTTTATTTTGTCCACGCTAGATGCGACAGACACAACAAACCCATTAAGAACAAGCCGTTTGTTGAGTCTCTTTGCGTCCGGTGTAGACACGATGTTAAGAGTCAGCACGAGTCATAATATATGACAGTAGTCTCCCAGTGAGCAAGCCAGATGAGTCAATATTATATTGCCATAACATACTAATATGTAGAATAAAAAGGTATTTAGCTCAGTATCCTGACTGTCACGTATCCTGACTGACACCACTCTCTCTGTCTTGAAGGTGAGTCTGGACTCTCGAGTGAGGGAAGTGATCAACAGGAAGATGCAGGAACCGACCCCTCACATATTTGAAGACGCACAGCTGCAGATCTACACGCTCATGCACAGAGACTCCTACCCACGATTCCTCAACTCCTCCGTCTACAGATCACTGGTGCAGGGAGGGTCACGCTCTTCGTCCGAGTCATAGAAACCCTCTCACTCTCCACCTAACCCATTACTCTCCATTGCACAACCACTTGAGGATAAAGTACATTTTTGTGTCGTCATGGTTGGATTTTAATTTTTTCTTTAGTTTTTTTTGGTCAGTGTTGCCATTTTTGAGGGAACCCCTCGTTTTTTTCGCCATTTCTTCTTAACCTGCACAGACTCAAACTGGAACACAGGGTTGAAAATGCAGTTTTGTAAGCTCTCCGTTCCTGTTCCATCACTCCACCTATGTGGCAGCAGCAACATCAGCATCCACTACTGATTTTCGCAGCCATCTTCTGACTTTTTGTTTCTGTTATGTGTGCACATGTGTACAAGTTAAGTCTTTTTGTCATCTTCGGACATCTCTGGCTGATGAGAGCTGAAAGGGCCTCTGCAATAACATACACTGGAGTGGCCTGACCAGTCAGTTTCTCTCTCCTCAGCCTTCACTTCACTGACCCGTCTACTGTCTCCGTGTTCCGATTGGCATTCGAAGCGAGGAGCTGAGGTGTGATTGGCTGGTGGATCGTAATAAGTGCATAGTGCTGAATAAAGAGGTACAAATAAATATATATACAGGATATTAAGAATGCTAAATAATTTACAGGCTCAGATGTAATCTGCCAATTTTTTCACATGATCTGTGCTGATTTTGGGAGAAAATTCAGGTTCAGTTACTCGAAATATTTAAGAAAGGAATATCGGGGGTGGATGTGTACTCGAAAGACGCTTATTGTTTAGATATCTGCAAAGCTTTCTGCACAGTTTCTGTGTGGGCCTGTCAAGCTGATATAAACAAAAAAAGAAGGTCCACCAATTTTAGAAATGTAAAAAACATGAGAGATGAGAGAATGCCAGGGTCTTAATTAGACTGGTCACTCACATTTAAAAGAGTATTTTTTATGTTATTTATTTTGTTAAACTGTGATTTGTTTTTTTCTTGTACATATATTAAAGACGATCTGCAAAAGATGCAACATACTGAGCAAGCTCTTAGTCCTGAGTGCTCAATAGAGCTGTATCTGTCTCTCACTGTATGTTCGCATGTGTTTGTGTGAAGTTGTATGGTGTGAGTTTCTTCGGCACCTCCTGTAGGTAGTGTGAGGTACTGCCATAGAGCGTATTACACGGACCCCTTTCTCTCAGTCTCTGTTTCACTTGATCTTCTCAGTGTTCTTGGCTTTTCTTCATACTAAAAGACAAATGCGCCCTACATTTTTTCCTTTACATTGCTGGATTCATTGTGCAAATTTCATCAGTTCAGGTTATTCCAAAGAAATGCTCGTCTTTGTAATGTTTCATCTAAATGTAATACCTTGCTCCTCCTCTTTTATGTCCTTCCTGTTCGATGTGAGCTATTGGTTAATGTTAACCTATAGCCGAAAGCTATTTAATATGGTTTTAGGCTACTATTGAAAGTAATGCGCCATTTAACAATACATTAACAATGCATAATGTTAGTGTTACAAGGTGTACGGCATCAGCCATAGATTTTAAGGGACAGTTCACCCCCAAAAAGTTGTTCCAAATCTGTAAAAATGTATTTGTTCTGGTTAACACAGAAAAAGATATTTGGAAGAATGCTTTTACCAAATAGTTCTTGGCCACCATTGACTACCATAGTAGGAAAAATTGCTTTATACATTTCTTCGTTCTGTTGAAAACAAAATTTGATACTTCACCGTTCTGGGGCACTTTTGACTACTATTTAATGTTTTCATACTATTGTAGTCAGTGGTGGCCCAGAACTATTGGATGTTACAAGCATTGGAACATGCAGATTTTGAACAACTCAAGGGGGCAGTAAATGACGACAGAATCTTTATTTTTGGGTGAACTGACTTAATAAAGTAAGTCTCGGAAACACAGGAGAATCTGAGTTTAAGTCAAGGGGCATCACAGCACCGTAACAGGTTTATGCATCTATGGTAGTGATCTGTAACTACAGAATTAAATGAAAATGCGCAAAACATTCTAATACACAATCATTTCAACAATATTTATCCCTTTAACAAGACCAAATCAGTTGTTTACACTTAAAGCAAAAATCATACACAACAAAACACAATGGCCACTATTACAAAGAATAGAAGAGGTGCTGTAAAACAAAGATTAAACAGGATAAAAAGAAGTATGTTGAATTATTTAAAATGATATAAGTGTAATGCTCAGATAAAATAATTTCAGTCTTACAGTAACTTTAACATAATACATCATGTATAGAATATACTGAGGGATATCAGATGATTGGAATGATGTTAATATTGTGAGATCTGCTTGACTATTTGTTTTGTTAAGCATTTCATAATGTGAATCTAAAATCAATCTGTTCTGTGCCAGTGGATCCACAATTATCAATCAATGATCAAATAATTGTATTAGAGTTAAGCCACGTTCATACCAAGAAAAGTAACTACATACACCAATGGCTGATCATAAAGCTTGTGCTCTGCAGTTTGGTCCATTTAAATAGATTTTTTTTAGTTTATTAGCCTTAAAAATCGCTCTGAAATTGATCACCACTGTAGCATTCATCTGTATCTTTAAAATGATATCTCATTTAATCATTTGTTTAAAGTTATAACCATCATCTTGGGTTTGAAAGGGCCTGCTGTCTTTTCTCAGCACTGTTCAGAACATTGATTTGTGAGTAGTATGTGTGTTGAATCGCATGTCCACATCCACTGGAGGTTTTTATTTTCCCTTAGCGTTGATCCTTAGTGGTGGTTTGACCAGTCCAAACTGATCTGAGACCAGTACTTGAGACAATTCTCAAACAACGTCAGAACTGTCATTTCACATTGAAATAGATCAAATCATCCACGCCTGGTACGTCCTGGTACTTTCAGGATGCGCTTCTTTGTAAATATATTCTTACAGTAAGATATACAAACTATATTCAATCAAGCAAGTTTTAAAGACAGAATTTACCAACCATGAGAATTTATACGATTTAGGTATTTGGCAATGTTGTCAAACACAGTGTAGAGGAACTTCATGTACTGCATTACCAAAAAAAAACTGATGCCATTATTTTTTCTTTTGGTTTCAGTAGTTGCGCATGAAAATGTACATTTTTGAATTATTTGTGTAATATACATGTGTATTTGAATATATATATACATGAACATATATTTAGTAGCCTATTGCTCTTATTGTCCAACATGATGTGACCAGTCTAACTTAAGCCAGATGGATTTCTGAGTGTGTGTGTATGTTTGTGTGATTAAATGTGAATTTTCATACAAGACAATTGCATAGAGAAATCCGTTTCACTGGGGCCTTTGGCAGCACACGTCTGATTTGCAGTTTGTTGTTTGTGCTGGTGAACCTCTCAGTGTTTCACGTGGCATGTGCACTTTGCGTTCACACTGAAAGCAAACTAAAGCAAATGTTTTCTTCTATCCCAGCTTAAGTGTTATGAGTTCTATTTGGTGACCCAAAATAACATTATCACCACCGTCTGCACTCCAATTGGTTGTCACTGCTCATTTGCATAAATGTAACTTTGCATTCCTCTCTGAATTATCGTAAATACAAGTTTACTAGTTAAAAGTTGCACATGAACACTCCCACTGGTGAACACGACATCAGAGGCCGTTTGTGTGCAATTTTCACCTCTCTAATTCCGAGAGACACATATTTTGGATATTTCCCATCACAAAGAAGTAACGTCTGGATTTAGAAACAAGTATTTAAAGTCCCAATGAAATCAAAAATTACAATTCCTTTTTTTTCATGAAATATTGCAGCATTTATTGTAAATAGATCATCAAAGTTGCTCATCCTCTTTTTAAATTCGTGTGCCTTCATAATCTTCAGTTAAAATCTAAAAATGCACTTCCGCCCTCTAGTGACAAAGTGCAATGGCTGTTTTATACATCCAATCAAATCATAGTGTAAAAACACAAGCCACGCCCACTATTCTTCCCATTCGAAATTCTATTTTACTTGGAAATGCGCCAAAAAATGAAATAAAAACCATCACAACTTCCGGTTCACGAGGAGTTTAATAACATTAAATATTACTACATTAGCCTACTACAAAATGTCATATTACAAGTATTTATTAACATTAAAACAGCGCCGTTACAGAAATTATTTCCGGGTTGAGGTGGGAAATATCCTGAATCCTAGGTGTCTCGAATGCAGCAGTAGTCACATGGTTAAGGAGTCATGTTGCCTCAAATTTCCAACTTGAATTGAATATGAAAGGCTTCTGATTCCTTTGCAGATCGCTTTTCAGAGCGGATGCATCACATCAAATCCGAACGCTTCAGTTATAAGCAACAAAACTGTATACACTGATAGCACGCAAAATATTCGTTTTAACATGTTGCATCATTATCGTGCAATAAACACAGTGTTCCCCTTACAGCATATTCATCCCTTCTTTCAAGTGAACAGGGCTAGACAGGACAGTTGGGACTTTTACAAACATTTATTGGATTGGAGAGACTCTGACCTAGAGCTGCTCATGTTTACATTGATTTCTTTAAGGTGCCAAATGAATCTACAGTAGCCTTCTAACAGTCTCAAAATATCTAAAGAATAGTTGTGCAAGCGTGTGAATGCAAGATGAGTCTGTGTCGATGACTGATGCGTGTTTCCATCATCTGTATTACGTGTTTATTCTGCATCACCACACAACCAAATTGTCAGAATTTCCTATTTTTAAGAAATTACTTTTTTGTTTTAACAACTGTGCATATCACATGCCAGCCTCAAGTTCACACACTGTAAACTCACATTTATTTACATTCTCTCCGGTTGCTCTGTGAGATTCTCTCGTAGTATCATATTACAGCACAGAGCCGTTATACAGCAGATCAGACTCATGGACTTCTACGGACACTTATTTATTGACATTAGCATTATATTTTGTATTAAAATAAACCGAGTTATGTTTTAAAAAGCATGTTTGTAGTTTTCTGGTCCGTTTGTTTGTTTGTAGCCATAACTGTGTAACCTCTCCTCGACTCTTGGGTGCCAATGGCAGTGCGGCCTTTTCAGGTTGTGGTTGGGATGGACTTGCGGTCCCTCATTAACCCAGGCCAGATCATTACCATTATTCAAATAAATATTTTAAAAAGAAGATATGATTATATTAATAAAGACAATTGTGTTGTTATTCGTTCGCAGCTTTCCAAGAGATTTGCTGTGACCTCCAAAAGGACTTTGATACTATGCCAGCACTTCACATACAAATGTGCTTTGAACAGTGGTATAAACAACACAAGACATCAACCCAGGGTCACAAGTTTTACTGACACAGGATTCTTTAAGGATAATTTTCCCCCAAAAATGTAATTCTGTCAACAACAGTTGTACCCATTGACTTGAATTGGTTGTGAGCCCGTACAGTGAATGGGTTGGGCACCGCCATTGTTTGGTTACCAATATTCTTCAAATTGTCTTCTTTTGTGTTCTGCAGGAGAAAGAAAGTCATACCGGTTTGAAATGATGCCAAGTATGAATAGCCTAAAATGGTAATATGATCAACTGTCTCTTTAAATAGCATTTACTCTAACTTTGACTCCCTTCTCCATCTGGTTTTGGTTTTTGCAAGTTGTCAAATGCAAGTTGCTTTTAGTATACGTCCGGTTGCTTAATACTATTTCGTTTTAAACACAAAACTGTGATTCTTCTTTGGCTCCTTAAAGGGATAGTTCACAATTCAAAACCTGAATATGAGTATTTCTTTTGCATAATACAAAAGAAGATATTTTGAAGAATGCCAGTATCCATACAACATTGGACCCCATTGACTTCCATTGGATGGACGCAAAAATAAAGATTTTCTTTTCTCTTTAATTTCACTTTTGGGCAGTGTCATGAAAATGTAAACCTTAAAGTTTTTACCAGCGATTTTTACTATGTTACAGCACAGGTATTAATATTTGGTGGTTCAAATACCCTCTCTTCAAATTTGTTTCAAATTCTTATTTTTAGTGCATGATTTTTCACAGTCAAGAAAGAGAGATCTTCAGGATTGTCACAACCATAACACTTAATATAAAGTAACTATTTTATGTTCTATAAAGAGGCATCCCTTCTCTTCGGGTTCAGGATTGTGCATTTTATTTTACAGAAATCCTACAAAGTTTATTGTCTCCCAAAAAACGCGTCCCTTTTTTTGTCACAACTATAATTTCTCTTTTTTTTTTCATCGAATTACATTTTTTATGTTTTGACTAACAACAAGGGTTCAGTAAAATATAAATATATGGTTCAATAAAATCGTTACAAATTCATTCTCTGAGCATTTTTCTGTCACGTCCATAACGCTGGAATTGCCCATTTGTCATGAATGGCACATTGGTCAAGAGCTTACTTTGTCTTATTAAGTATTGAGTTGATAAGCTTCCAACAGCCGGTCTAACCCTTACTTTATACCCAAGCTGATGTGACTTTCGAGGGCTTTAACGCCGGATGAGTTTAAAACTCACAGGGATTTCTCAGGCTTTATCATTCTCATTGGCAGCACTCATGGAAATATTATCATATTGCCAAAACAAACATGGGTACCCTGTACCCGCTGCCCTGCCTGTGTAGGTGACCGCTGACTGAAATGACTGCATGTAACTGCATGTATCAGCATCCGATGACTGCCATTTAAACATCTGTGTGTTGCATTAACTTCGAATGTATGACAAAAAAAAAAATGGCTAAAAATGCGAGACGGAAATACCAATACAGAAAGACATTTCATTCCTCCCCCCTTCAAGTTCCACAAACATTCCTTTTGTCAAACATGAGGCTCAGTTAACATTGACATTCCAAGTTGGTGGAAGATGTTCGCAGCGATAAGAGAGGAACAGAGATTATTAATTTACGGAAACAGGAATGTCACAATAAAAGAGATCAGTTACATCATAAATGAGGAAAAATGACCTTTACTAGACCAATAAACATAATACGTGACAGTTGCTAGAAAGCGACTCCTAGGTCTTGATCTATAAAATTTTGCGTAGACTTCATGCTTCTTAAAAGTCCTAACGGTTAGCAAGAAATAAAATAACCAAGCATTATAAAATTATAAATACAAAATAATTAACATAGCTCACACTATACACAACTTGTCATCTGCTGTCATTTTGTCATAGCGCTGTACACAAGACCTACTACATGGTCAATATGGTCTGTTGCAAGCAACAGCAAAATAAGTTAAATTGAAAAATGTTCATCATTTATATCTTTTAGTTTCAAACCTGTATGTCTGTCATTCTTCTGCAGAACACAAAAGCAGGTATTTTGAAGAATGTTGGTAATCAAACAACATTGACCCCCAGAGAGTACCTCAGAGATGACGTAGGCTAACCCGGAAGTTGGCGCTGCACTGGTTCCCTAGACCGGAAGCCTATACATTTTTCCCATAGACTTTTAGATTTAAAAATATAAGATCTGTGATTAACAAATGTTCATGATGTTTACAGGTTTTGTTTTATCAAGATCATCTTTACAGATTAAAACAAGATCTGCTATTTTTGAAGCCTTAATACAATCCGCACAAGTAAAAAGCTAACATGAGGCTATAAACGGACACTATGTGACTATGTCACTCGATATTAACATCACCACCACCAAGCCTTTTTTTATTAACAATGTGTTCCCTGGTATGTAATCCCCAACATTTTTTATAGAGATTTGTCCCCATGTTGCACAATTTGTGAGATTTATATGTCCAATGACGTCTTAACGGACCTGCCAAAGGATGTACAGTCACGTTAAGCAGCTGGTTAGCTACCGCCGTTTCCAAGACACAATAATGGTTTACAAAATCACAAGCGGGTTTTAACTGGTGTGTTTTATGTCATAGATTCAAACGTGAACATATTTAGCAGTTTTGTTAACCACTGACGTTATTTCAGGCAATTTACCAAAACCCCATTCAAAAAACCCAAAGACTTTAGAGAATATAACAAGCTATGTGAGTCATAAACAGATTTTGACGGACATGAGGTGAATAAATAATGACAGAATTCTTATTTTTGGGTGAACTATCCCTATATCTATAAAATCAACAATACCTAAAAAAAAATATTTAATCAGAATCTTATTCTGTCTTTAGATACAGAAGGATGCTTTTAAGATCCAAATGGGACATAACAGCAGCAGCTAGGCAGAACGTGTTAGATAGCTATCATAAAATTTGATCTTGTATCAGTCTACTTTCTTTTAAAAGTATGTTCTAGATCTCCTTGAATATCTGTTACGGTCTTTTCCTGAATGTCTTGATTCTGTATAGCACTAAAAGTGGATAACCTATGATTACGAGCCAAGAACCACTCTTATAGCACTATTTTTTTAGTGTATTGGAAAGTGTTAAACAAAAATAGTCATATCTGCTTTTGGATTAAACGAGATGGGTTCAGTACCGCTCTTTCAACAAGAAATCGGGCTTTGAATCTATAGATGGACGGGAGGAAACATGGTGGGTATCTTTGAAAAAAAAAACATCTCCCTTGTGTCACCACAGAATCAGTTAAAGGTACAAAATGGCCCCAGTCATGGGTATTAGAGGATAGTATTCGTATTTTGCTTGTGATTTTCCAGGGAACAAACCACTAAGTCAAGACCTTCAGGTAAAGACTATAAAAGATACTATTAAGAGTATAGGGTTGTAATTGTTAACATTAGTTAATTCATTAGTTAACATGAACTAACAATGAACAATAAGTTTCAAGTTCATTTGAGCATTTACTAATAAGTTTATAAAATGAAAAGTTGTAACTGTTAACATTAGTTAGTGCGCAAGGAACTAACACGAACAATAACGCTGGCATTCAATTGAACATTAACAAGGATTAATACATGCTGAAAAATGATACAGCTCATTGTTAGATCATGTTTGCTGATGTATTTACTAATGTTAACTAATACAACCTCATGGTAAAGTGTCACTGCTCCAAGCAACGCTTGTGCAATAAGCCAAACATCATGTCTTATGCAAATCACAATGGCTCAATTCTATTTGTAGATTTTGAAAGGAAAGCATCCAAAATATGTGAACTGTTATATGAAAGCCCTCAAATTGAAAGAGACAGAATATAAAGAGACAGGAGATCAAACGCTACATTTAAATAAATAAAAATCTCCCTATTTACATCACCTCATCATGATGCAAAGTGCATTTAATACACGATGACAAATGATGTCATTGGAACACAGTTGTTCACCCACTCCGACTATCGGTTTATTGGTCTGTCAAGTGAAAAAAATCAAATGTACTGGTCAAATGTACTCATTTGAACTATTTAAAGTAATAATTATATCAATTACTCCTGGTATTCTAAAATCCTTTTCTTGCATGAAACACAAATATAAAATTCTTTAAAATGTCCAATTTTGTGATCCAAAAAGTAAACATTGCAGAAAAAGTCCATTTTTTTGTTGGTTGAACAATTTATTTCACTTTAGAAATGTTGCTGGGGTCTTGTTATCCTGTTGGATAACATAAACGTGTCAATTCTGTTAAACTAACATAATGGTTTGGACTGAAAAAGAAAAAAAGAACTCAAAGGACAAACTGCTTTAGCCAAATTTACTGTGACGAAACAGTGGGCTTATTCATATAATACATATGAACCATCATTCATGTACCATTCAAATCAGCTCCACGTCTAGCTGTTTAAAGGAAGTCAATCGTTTTCTTCAAATACTAACTTTTAATCCTTTAGGACTTTCTAAACTCTGGAAACACAACCAATCTAGATTTGGTTAAATAAATCATTTGTAAAATGCACAAACTGCATATACATATATGAAAAGCACATGTTCAAAAAAACTTGTATATTTACAATAACTTGGCACTCATAGAGCAGAAAGGCACAAGCGCGATATTAAAGGCAGAAAGCAGGATTCGTCGAGCCAGCTTCACTTTCTAAATCTATGTCATCGGCAGTCCGTGAATGATAATGATGTTACACCAGTTCAAAAGAAAAAGAAATACAGAAAAACTATTTTTTTGAAGTAGCAACACTCACATTATATATATATATATTACAACGCTATGATAATGAAATGTATAAAAAAAGACATTATTTTTTTCTCAAAAGAAAAGTATTTCTTACACGATTGACTATAAGGTCATTCTTCATAAGAAGAATCCTGGTCTCTTTCGTCTTTAACAAAACTGAAGAAAAACAAGGGAAGAAAAAACATATACATGTTAAATATATGTAAACATAAATTAATTCATATTAATATAAATGATTCATAGGTTATTTTAAGCTAAAATCTATTTCCTTCAAGCAAAATTGCTTTCTATATATGGTCATCTGGGGCTAGTTGTCACAAAATATGTGAATATTAAGTGAAACATTTCTGAAGATCCTGACTACAAAAAGTTGTATTATTTGATATTTTACTGTAACTAAAGCCAGGACTAGATATTTATGTGGCTTTTAAAAAATGCTTTAAAATAAATACATTAGTGGTGTGCATCTTGAGACACAACAATGGCACTCAAATATTTTATGATATTTCTGGGCAAGTTATATACATTAAAGCCATGTCACACATTCACTTTAGTCTGGGACTAGCTTTAAGCCTTTTCTGTGAAACCTGGGCTTAGTTACTGAGATTAACCTTGTGACAACTAACATCAGTCTCCACTTGAGTACTTTGTTTCACAATTACATACATTTTTACTTGTTTTAAGCACACATTTTTAATGTAATAAATCATAAATGCACTGTTTTCTAATTGTCATTACTTACAGCATTTGGTTTTTCCTACAAGTGAACTTAAACAAAAATATATTACTGGTGTGATATGCAACTATACTTAGTAAATACTGCCATCGTGTGGCTGCATTGCAATATAGCAACGCATTGTCAACGGATTGTTACTCTGAATACACAATTCAACCAATGGCTTTTGCACTGCCTGTGTGTGTGTGTGTGTGTAAATATACAAAGATTCTTACTTTCCACCGGTTTCCACACTCGTTGCACAGCACGAAGGTAGTCATAGGTTCATCAGCACTGCGTATCTGGACCTGCATAGACATCCTGCATTACAATCCTGTTCGTTTCATGCGTCAATGCAATATAAACTCTCTTTCACTCAAGACAATACAAGGTCATCGCATGAGCAAGTCGAGGAATGTAGCTGTAGTGGGAATGTATTTGTGTTTCGGGTGAACTGCAGTGTAAATGTGTTATACAACAGTCGTAATTGCTGACAAGATACCTGAGTGTAAGCGCAGTTCTTTCCCTTGCACTTGCCACAGACAAACATATCAGTCTCTGTGCCGCCCACTTTGGAGAGCTGGTGCTCTCGAATGGACTCCTTCGTCAGAGCTTTTCTGATCTCTCTTAGCTCTGCACTCGCCATCTCCTGTCACGAACGCCAAAAAACAAACATCTCACATTCGGCCCTACTGTACTGTAAAAAAAACCATCTCGGAGCAAATCGATTCATAAAGTACTAACTCTGATTACATACTTCTGCTGTCATGTTGGCGATGCGGTCCGGTGCGATGTTGCCACATAGAACGTTCTTGCGTAAGTCTGGGTTTTTCTGGTCCTTGAGGTTGGAGATGCGACTCCTCAGCCTGCTCTTATACTTCATATCGGTGGATTTGAACTCCTGGTAGATATGTGAATCATGCAGTCTCCAGTCAAGGAAATATAATGTCGACTGTGAATTCTATAAAACATGGACTATGTTAAGAGATAAGGCAAATTTCTTGCAACTCAAACAGGATTAAACAAACAAATTTAAGGAGCTTTCAATGATTTCATAGTTCCAAACCCAGGAGAACTGGAACTACCAGCGAGTGTATCCTGAATGGGTGAACGCATGGCATAGAACATCATTTTAAATTGTAGGTTCCTGTGATTATTCAGGAATAAAAACAAAAATGGCAAAAATTTGGAAAATTCTATGGTGAAGTGAACATGAACAGCATCTCCAGAGCTGCTGTGAGACTTTATGAGAATTTTGCCGTTTCATTTAAGAAAAGCTACTGTTCAACACACAGTTAAGAGGAATTTTTGGGCGACCCGTCAAAATAAAAAAACTTGAACAGATATGACACACCAACGTGAAAAAAACTGTAGTATACTATATTATTTACTTGAGTAAATTACACTAAATTTACCTGTAATTACTTAAAAAAAAAAAAAAGGAAATTTTCTTGTAAGGTACCGGCTTATATTACAGACAGTTGCACATTTTGACTTATTTTTTTATTCTTACAGTTTTCTGTAAGGTGCAAAACCACCGTAGTATATCATCTTCTATGCTGTAGTATTTTTTCCATGTAGGCAAATATTTTACTGCTGTATACTTAAAAAAACAAAAGCGGAATTCAAACAATGAAAGCAGAAAAAAATAATTTGGGAAAAAATAAACGGAGTTTATGGCTCTTAAAATGATACAAGACATAAACATTCAAAATCTAACACAGATAGTAAGTTTGTAAGATCTCTGCTTAAGATCTGGAATTCTGAAGAACATCTGCAATATAAAAACATCTGATAAACATCTCAGAAAGGGCAGTTTTACATACATTCTAAATCATAAACATATTATAGCCATCTTCTAGATGTCTACAGTATGTGACATCTGACAGCAGACATCTCAGAGATGTGTTGCAGATGAACAAACTATAAAATAAAATACATCTAAGCAGACATCAAATAGACGTCTCCAAGGAAGCATGTGTGCTATCAAGGAATGTAAACGGCATTTACCCGTTGCATGTTTTATTTTTCCCAGCCTCTGGGATATGTCTCACTACATGTTGTTGTATAGGCGACTTTGTCTGTTAGCCGTCCTTCTTTCTCTTTGTGTTGTCTACGTTCTACAATAATCAGGTCCACAACAGATAACAAACACAGCTCCAATCACATTCTTCGCCAGTTGTCTTTGTTTTTGAAATAACGCACTGCAAGGTGGCTTAAGTCACCTCAAAGGTCCTAATGCCAATGCCTATGCAACCACGAAAATTTTGGTCTATAGAGATCGTCCACGTTCCTATAACTACACGGTGCAAAAGCATCTAAAGAGTCAAAAGAACCATGAAGGGGTTTAGTCAGGGCAGGGCTAAGATACTATGTTTTTCATAACAAGAAGGATATAATCTTCAATCTGTGCTGCTAGGTGTTCACAGTCTACTCCAATTGTTTGGTAATCACCTGCATAAGAAAACACAAGTTTAAAACGGAGATGTCGAATATTTTCTGTTCCTTTGTTGAGTTTAAATGGACAACGTTATCTTACCATCTGTCTGGAGGGCTGACACCAGCAGGCCTTTGCATTTGGTCCGGACGCTGTCAGTTGTAACAGGAACAGGTGGAAAAGTGGTGAACTTGGGGGTTATCGGGGTGGTGGGAGTTTTCGGCGTCTCAGGTTTACTAAGCAAAATGAAAGTGTAACAATATAACACTTTTCTATAGACGGTTTCAAGGCAACAACAGAAACAAACATTTCAGCGCGTTCGTGGACTTCCCTAATCTTCCATTCACAAATAAATAATAGAGTGCTTGTAGATGATTTCCGACAACAAGCAAAAAAAACGAGATGAACCATTACTTGGCTAAACTTGCCTAATCAATATTTTGAATTTAGATAGCGATACCAAGATCAACCACTAGATGTCAATGTCCCATACGGTTTCTTTAAATGAGTCAAAACTACAGGGCCCATTCAACAAATTGTTTATTTAAAGGGGTCATATGGCACGAAAACATGTTTGTCTGTGTAGTTGGTGTGTTATAAGTTGCCCATGCATGTATTAGACACGTAAAATTGAAAAAAAATGTATGTGTCGAAACTAAAGATGCATTCTATCTAACAACGAATGCTCACATAGACCTGCCAGAAATGCCTCGTGTCACCACACTTCCAAATATCTACGTCACTTTGTGGTATGATTTGACTACGACCGCCCAAATGAACACGCAAGAATGGTGGGAGTACCTGTCAGTTAAATTGCTTTGGAACCTGATGTTCCAAATATGGTAAGAGGCGTCACATTTCCATCACATGCGTGCAGTATTCGACCAATCAATACGCGCATCTGTGTTTTTCCATAAAGGCGGGGCAAAGAGGTGATACAAAAATGCACGGTGTGTGGAAAATGCATCGTTTTTGAATCTTAAATCGTCTATACACCTTGCATTACATCTAAACAAACCATAATTTTCGTTTGAGCCGTGTCATATGACCCCTTTAATAAAATAAACAAACAACAAAACAAAATTCAACAAATCTTTTACTTAATACAATTATTATAGAATAAAATAATAATGTAAATTAATATTAACATAAATAAATAAAATATAAATAGTTTGACACTAGCCAGATTGATAAACACAGACTGGAAGTTAATTGCAGTCCAGGAACGCGCATCAGACAAAACAGTCTATAATGGCCATCACGAATCCTTTGATTTTGCAATATGTTAATAGTTAGATCTCACACACCTAGTGTCACTGGATCCAGGAGAGTCTTTAGAAGAGGACGACTGGAGAGGAGATCCTACTTTTTTCTTCTCCTCCGATTTACCCTCAGAACCATCTGTATCAGAGACAGAAAACTCAAGAGTCCAGCAATATCTCCATCACATCAGATTCAACGGCACAACGATAGATTAGAGAATAAACAGCGTACCCAGCAGTTTCTTCCAGATCTTGATGAGGGATTTAGCCAAAGTCTGTACCTCATCATCAGAGCTCTGTTTCCGCACCGCGTTCACTGACATCCCAATCCGTGTGGACTGAAGGGTACAGAGGGAAGCAAATTCGAATAAAGTCAAATACATTTACATTTGCAATAGTCAATTTTAATCTTGTGACACTCATGTTGGGGGTAAGGGCATCTTCAATTCATCTAGTCTTGCACATCTTAGACTTCAGGGGAAATAAATGTGTGAATAAAAGGAAGGACTTTTACTTAAAGGGAAAGTTCACCTAAAAATAAAAATGCTGTGATCATTTACTCCGTATAAATTCTTTGTTCTGAGGAACACAGAGAAAGATATTTTGAAAAATTCCCTTACCTAAACAGTTCTTAGCCACAATTGACTACCATAGTAGGAAAAAATACAATTATAGTGCCCAGAACTGTTTGAAATAAGAAATACATAAAACATTTTTCATAATGTTTGGTTACAAGCATTCTTCCAAATATCTTTCTCGATGTTCATCAGAACAAAGAAATGTATACAGATTTGGACCGACTTGTGGATAAGTAAATGAAGATAGAATTTGAATTTTTGGGTGTACAGTTCCTTTAATAAATTTGCAAACCCAAGACAGCAACCACAAGTGACTTGACCTTACCACTTTTGTAGGGTTTTGAACCTGCTCCCTTTGGTTTACCATCTTTGCATATACTTTATCCTTAAAATGTGTCTGGTGCGCATGTTTGCAGGATAAAATAACTTTTTATATATATCTGCATGGAACTTTGTGCAAGTATATTTCATTGCCTAGTCATCAGGGCATCTTTAACCACTACAGAACCCGCAACACTGAACTGCTGAACAGGATCACTAGTTGTTCATCTGTTATGCCATTTTGATGCAAATATGTATCTTTTGATTTGTATGCATGACCCTGTAAATAATTCAAAGAGTCTAGTTATGTCTAAAAAATTAAAATCTTTCTACTTACGTCAAGCGCTAGAATATTTTTTTCATTTAGAAATATAAGAAAAGTATGGGCCCCTAAAATGTGCCTAATGGGGGGCCTTAAAGTCAAAAAGCGTGACATCTAATGCTCCAAACTGAGCCGTTTCTCATCCATGTGCGCACCTGTAGGGTCTCCAAAGACATCGTCATGTTCTTCAGCTCTTGAAGCAGGTCAATGGCGCCATCCTGAAAACAAAACACAAAAATCAGATCAATACATTAGCTTCAACAAGCATCATGCTTTTAACATTTCGTTTTTTAAGTATGGCACATTTGACGTTAAAAACTGCACATCTGTTGCGTTTTGGGGATGTAACAGGTAACGTTACAGATTAGTGTATGAAGTGTTGGGTGGATCGCTCTTTTGTTTGCGCTGGAGAAATTTGGAGAACAACCAGTTGCCAACTCATCAAAGCACACAAGCACGAGGGTAAAAGCCACATGTGTGACAGTGTATGAAGACTGATCAGTTAAAAACAGCTGATAATCAGACTAATAACGCGCGTGGGACCCTATTGATCTGCCTCGCGCTTGTGCATTTTGATTAATATTAAAGTATTGCAGTACGTTTAAACCCTCAGCAGGTTGTCACTAAAGCATCTGCTTTAAAAGAGAAAAGGCATCTTTTTAAAAATAGCATTAAGCATCAAACGCTGAATGGACACTAATGCGTTGCTTTTTAAATCAGATTGACACGCACGAGATTTGTGAAACGGACACATTCATGCATTTCGGGAAATTTCCTCCACAACTGTTCTCTTTTAACGTTACCTGCTTTTCAGATGCTACAGGAAATCTGTCACACTTACAGTGTTTTTCTTGTGCACCATTTTGTCCAGCTTTTTAGCGATGCGCTCCACTTCTTGGTCCTTCACCATGTTTAAAGGTTTACGGTTGTTAGATGCCGCTTACGCTCGTGCCTCCATTTATGTGTGAAAATGCGCCTATCTGTGTCTCTTTTAGTGGCTGTATGAGAGGAATCCACTGCATTTCTCTGGGCTCTCCACTGTTGTGAAGCAGGGCTTATGGGAAGTGTAGTTCATACTGGCCGACGCAGAAAAAAACGAGCACACAGATCTTCCCTTTGAATATTATATTGATATTTTTTAAGGGTTCATCGCAAGCATTCACAAGGGTTCATCTTCGTGTTATATGCAGGTTCTGTCGTCTGGATTCAGGATTCATTGTGATTTTTATATGAGGTTCAGTCTATGAAACTTATACTTTTGTGATGGGAGCAGGATTTTGTGTGACATGGCTTCAGTTTAATAGGCGTATAACGGGACAATTCAGTAGAGGGCGTCATTGTAACACATCTGAAACAGTTACACGGAAATTGATACATTTACAGTAAGTTCTCATCATGCATAAGCTAACAACACATAATATAGTTAAACAGCATGCATTTAATTTGCTTAATGTTAGTTAACACAACTAAAATTGATTTTCGTGTTAGTTCACTGTGACTTCCATGTTAACAACGTTTTAGTGTGTATTTGTTAATGTTGATAGATCAAATGTTAACTTTTAATAAATGGTGCATGGTTATGTTATGTTAGTGTATGTTAATTAATATAGTTAACCAATGGAACAATGTTAGGGCTGCACATTATATTGAAATATCGGAAATGTTTGTTTCACAGTATGCATATTGCAATGGTTTGCAATAACTCAATATGAATAATTCCAAAAGTTATGTTTAATCAAACATCAAGTTGATGCAGATAGCAGTGCATCCATGATGTGTGAATGATCAATAATTACAAAGAATGTGAAACATGTATGCTGTCTAATTTTCAGTTTTTAAATATGTTTTGATATAGCTTAAGTTGACTTTAATTCAATTCGATTTAAAGAGATTTATTGTCTATCCCAAGTAGGGTAGAAAATTGTCGTAAAAAAAAGGCTCGAACACAAATGATACAAATAATCATCACTTTACGTGATTACATAAACCACTTCACAATATTAATACATAAAAAATTATTTAAAATACAGATTGCAGTTGGGATGAAGGTATTCACTACCTTATCACTAAAGGCACTTTATACCGTCTGCCTGAGGGAAGTGACTGAAAGGAACTGCTTTACAGACTTAAAGCATTATCATATCGCATTATTTAGCAACTTATGTCACATTTTTCTCAAATGTAGTACAGCCTATAACCAACATGTCAAAACAATAAAACAGAAGAAAAAGTTGCTATAATTGGCAATGAATGAGCTTAATACTGTATGAACTATGTTGGAGTCGCATGACCAGATTTATCTTAAACCCTATTCTAGATATGCTGTAATCCCAGATAAAACATGTACAGTAGACTCAACTCAACTTTATTTATATAGCGCTTTTTACAATTTTCATTGTTACAAAGCAGCTGTACATGAGACACATTTAATACAAGTATGAATTCTAAAGGTCAAAAAGGTCAGAGTCATACATGCATCTTTTTCCTTATTTTCGAATGTGTCACATTTACTGTAAACAGAAACACAATGTAAAACACAATTTAGGAGTGTCGTTTTATCATAAAATCATTAAAAAAAAATCTGCAAATATCTAGCTGTACAGTCCTTTTGATGCATCGTATTAAAAAACACCACACCATGCGCGAATGACACTAAGGCAACATGCTTTTTTTATCCAGTCAGAGACCTGACCACAACTGACCCATAATGACCCACTGAATCCAAATTCACAAATTCACTCTGTACACATACAGAAGGTAAAGCCTCTATATGTGAGTAAGGATGACAGCATGGCATGTTTCACAGCTGAGGAAACCCCACCTCAGCTACAGTATGTTGGGGAGGGGAGGGGGGAGTCCCCGAAATGGCCAGCTCAGGTCTCACTCAGTGGAGCAGGAAACCCGGTCTTCATCACCCTGCTGAGGTCATCTCTGATTATAACTGGACCGGGTTAAGCCAGCCCGACAGGCTCGCTGGAACATGCCCTGTTCCTGTCATACATTTACTATTCAGAGAGACACAGGCGGTGCCATTCTTACTTCAGGCTTTTGTGTGTTTCAGAAATGTGCTGATTGACATGAAAACGAAGTGCTTGTGATGTGATTTATTTCACAGGGTTTATCAGTGTGACACTGCTGCCCTGCATTAATCTCTCATTACCAGATATTGTGTTGAACTCCTCGTAAATGACAAATTACTGTAATGTGACCCAGCTAAAGTCCGTTTTCTTTTTTTTTTTACATTAAATCATCCAACATAATGTAAAGAACATTCTGTGAAAATATAACAATGATTTCTTTAATATTGATAGGATGATGCCATTTCCAAAATTTAAATTGCGGTGAAATAAATGGTTGTGATCAAACTTCCTAATTACAATTTGGGACTTTAGCTTGGATTTCACAGACAGGTTCACATACAGCCACACTGTTTTTTATTTCTTTTCTGAGTTTTTCTTAAGCAAAAACATGTATTACATATTTTCAACTCTTAATTTTTTTCAAGGGAAACAATAATTTTTAGTAATGAGAGAGGAGAGATGACAGTTAAAGGATCAACATACACCATCCTGACACACTGGAAAAAATCTTACTCTCTATTTTTGTATTGTAGAGATAAGATTCTTAGATCAAGATATAATTACGTGAGAAGAAATTAGACATTAATTCTTGTTGTCTGGGGAAATGCGATAGTAAATTATGCTGAATACAATAAAACACATTTGAGAAAATGAATTAAAGGTGGGACGGTTGATTTGGAAAGGTGCTTACTTATAAATTATAGTCCCACCCTTTATGCGATTTGCCATCCAAAGCCACGCCTCCTCACAGGACAAGAATGTATTTCGTAAATCCATGCAACGAATACAAACTTAATCCATTAAATTCTTGAAGCATGTACATACCTGTCTAAAAGAAAGAGAGCAACCATGTTATCGTCAGACCCTTTGCCTGCCAGAGCTGTCTCCATTGTGTAAAAGCCAAACCGATGTTAATTAGAGTTTTTACTCTTTCATTATCCAGGTGTTTTTTGTCAATGATTTTTCAAAACTTACTTTCGTTTTTTGGATTTACTTGTTGTGGGTTCCACAGGAAATTTTGATTGTTGCTTATTTTCCACCATTCTCCATACATTGACACAGCGGACGTGTGCGCGCTGATGACAATATGATGTCTGCATGAACATGGTGCGCATGTGGTATGCAAAATACGTCATCTGAAAATGTACACATGACCAATCACAGCGTTCGGCTAGTACGTTTTGATTGGGAGAATGTTTTTTGTTCCAACGCCTTTCACGGATGATATATTATTATATAAATATTATTTTACTTGATTGCTATCAGGATATAAAGAGATTTCCAACCAGCATGACAAAAAAATTCTGGACAGGATCACCTATCCAGCCTTTAAGTTTATTGTTCTTACCTATTAGCAGACTTTTTCACAAAAAAAATACATAATTTTGACAAATCTTCAATATATCTAAAAACTGCTAGTTTTTTTTTTTTTACCCAGTGTTGGGTCAAACCGACTGTATTATGTAGACCAATTGAAATTACGTTTACTGTAAGTACTTCTAGGACTGTCGGATGGATAGAATAGTGTATATAAAACCTCCATTCCAGAATCCCTGTTCTTTTTCATAACATCAAGAGTACACATTTGTTTAGCTCTGCTGTTCGCACACAAGGGAACAGGGCTGTGTTTGAGCAAGCGAAAGAGAGAGAGAGATGGTAACATCTCATGCAGGCAATATCATGTGTGCTGAGTTTAAACAGATCACCCTGTCAATAAGCATGTTTAAATTGAAGTCAGATGCCGACCACTTCTAGTCCTAAACCTACATCTTTAATCACAGCGGATATTCAACATCGCTCGAGTGAGTGCGACCTGTCCGATGTATTCTGAAAGCGTATAATACAAACAGTTCTGGCAAAGACACACAGGGATTGCGTACTGTTTTGTTAATGTAAGCAAGTTGGTATGCGTTTATTACGGACGAATGATGCAAGATCACCCTGGCGAGGTCGTGCCCCAAACATCTCCGGCACCAGCTCTGACAAAAGCTTAATGCGATGGTTTGGACACAGCGTATGTGCTTGACCTCTAAGTGAGCTGGTCGTGTTTATTTAGCTCACCGTTGCGCGTCCCCCGATTCTCTTCCTCCCTGTAGTGCTTTTCGTTGTCGTCACCTAACCGTGTTCTCACATTACCTTTGTAACAAATTGATTTTTCTTTGGCCGTCCCCAAAAAGATAACAAACTTAGACTGTGCCATATTTAATGTCTAGAGTAATTTTTCACAGTGTTTTTTACTCTCTGGTCGTCCCTCGTTCGGCGAGATACCGTAAAACATGTGAGCCCGGTCGAGGCAAATGATGAGTTACATAAAAACTTAGGGAGAGGGGGACTGAACATCATCCAAGATCTTATTAGAGACAAAGAGGCTTTCTCCTTTTCTCTGTCAAGGGTCCTTTCTGTCTAAAAGGAAAGTGCATGCTCTTGATTTCTAACACATGTAGGCTATGGGAGCACATAAAACAGTGTCGGTAGAAGCGTACGAGCCACCTTAGGCATGCTCTTTATGTCCTGGTAAAGAAATTCAGGTCAACAGTGATCTGCAGAGAACATAATCTAAACTCTCTTGTTATGCTTTGCTTGGTTTCAGCAATAAATACAGTCAGGGCAATGTTCACATTATAAGTGTTCATGTAACATGCATTGAGTTTGCAGAACAAAAGTCATGGGTTTGATTTCCAGGGAACACACATACTGATAATAACTGTATACCTTGAATGCAGAAACGTTATGTACTTATTTTGACAATTGATACTTTTCATGGCTATGCAAGATCTGGAAACAGACGGAAATGGAGAAGTAGCATAAACAATGCAAGTGATGTAATGAGGTGGCCGGCACAAATCTTATGTAAATTGCTTATATATCATGATCCACCTAATCTCTCTCTCTCTCTATATATATATATTTATACATATATATATATATATATATATACATAGCTATACACATACACAGAAACAGGAATTGATAAGTGGAATTGAAATGAAATGTAAATGTTTTTTTATCGATTATCCTATTTCCAACCCTATAGGGAGCTCTGGGTGGTTCTGTTCTGCATTTACTTTTAATATTCAAGGTTTGGGGTTAATTAGGTTAATGATGAGCAATAGAAAAGTTATGCTTACATTAATGTCCAATGACATCATTGTTTTCCCGGTAGGACTCACGACAGGGATTTTGTATTTCTCAACAGGAAGTACAATAATGCAGCCACACAATAAGCCATTAAACGCACATACATCAGCCATCACATTTGACCCGGCACATTAACTTCCGGTTTTCTTAATCTCCTTTAATAAAAATGAAATCTTCACATTTATTGTCATCTTTAACTTATTTATTAAACACTGTTAGCCTTAAAATCTCAAGGCCTCAAACCCCACACCGAAAAACACTTGTCCTAGCTCCAAAGAATCCAAGTACCCCAATCCAGTAGCAAAACAACCCACATCCTCTCAGTTTAATATTTCATCTCCTTTCGACAGCCACGCTCCCCTCAATCTCCGACCTCAATCTCCACTCTTCCCATGCACAAAGCAGGACACCTCCGAACCATTTACAGACGCTTTTTGGGGGGATACAACCCATATACTTAGCATTGCTCATGCAAGTTACAGTTGCACTTGAACACATCTTCTTCAGGCCCTTTTTATTTCAACACCTCACCCACATGTTTCTTCGCTCCGCCGAACCTTCAACAGCCTCCAACCGATCATTCCCTCCTCACATGCCCAGCCTTGACCCCCTCCGTCAGGGGAATTGAGCGCTTCCCCTCGGCCCGTCTCAGCAGGGTTACCGTGCTGCTGTGCTGCAGGGCTCTGTGTGGGAAGCCGTCGACTCTCTCACTCTCACACGCACCTCGCCGCTCTTCCCATTCAATGCTTCCTCCGGCTGCCCGCCTGCCATCTCGCTCACACACGCCTTTTTTGTTTTTTTGTTTAGCTCGTTTTGTTCTTTTTTCTTTTTTTCCATCTCCCTCTCTCCCTTTCCTTCTCCTCTGGGATTGACAGAAGAATAGAGGGACAGTAAACCTGAGGTGTGCGCATTTCCTCCGCCGCTGGAGCGCTGGCAGCATTTGGACTCTCTGTCACTCTCACTGTTCTTCCTCTATCATCCTCTTCCTCATGTCCTGTGAGGTCTCCTGATACAGATCAGATTCAATTTCACACAGCCCATTAGAAGTAATTTGCTACATTATGAAGCTTATGTTAAGTTTAAGGAGTTTTCACTGATAGTTAGGGTTTGTAACACTCAGAATTACAACTCTAGAATTTTTTCAGCTTGTACCATTTGACACACATCGTGTTTTAAAGTCAGGTTTGCATCCAAATATCCCAAAATTTAGCTTTATGTTTCTTTCATTCATTGTGTCCTTACATTATCCAAAATGTTTCCAACAATCTTTCTAGAGAAATTTGTTCTTTATCAAGTGTAACACCCTCATTGCGTGAAGAAGGATGCATGTGGAGGCAGTAATTTACGGTTTTCACTTTCCTCTTTCAGTCATCGGGCTTTACCGTTGTTATTGTTTTGTGACCTCAAGCAGCACAAATGACTTATTGTGCCTTTAAGTGTTCTGTTTATTTTGCTGTCATTTTTGCTCTGTAAGCCATTTAGGATTTGCGTTTAGGAAAAGTACAGTTGACTAATCTCACTATTTCAGAATTTAAAACATTAGCAAGATGATTATTCTGAATGTGCTGAAACATGACTCTAGCTAATAACATTAATTTATGTGTTTGGTTTTGATTTCATCTTCTTATAAAAATGCAATAAACAAAAATAATTGCATTATTGTATGGCAATGTTTTTATGATTATTTGTATTACTTATTATTGATTAGAATTTGTATTAAAATTATTATGAACGCATTACACTATAGTACGTGCACAAGCCTTATAGAAAGTATCATCAAATTTCCTTATCTACCCAAAACAAATAGGTCTTAAAAACCCTCCTGATAACCTATATCAATTCTAGTTGCGGTGCCACGTCACGTTTAGTTCTTCGAAAGGTCACCGGCAAGGTAAACCTGTAATCCATCTCTTTTAAAATTGTTTTCATATTGTTTATGATCCGCTTCCAGCCCCATGCTGTTTTATTTTTACTTCGCTAAAGGCACTAAGCCTTTGCATTCATCTCCACCCATGCTGATCATCACCATAGAGATTCATCCATCAGCGTTTCTGGATTCACCAGCGAGAAGATCTGCTCTCAGGAATCTCAGCGTATGGGAACTCTCAGTTGTGTGTGAAGTATTTAGAATGATGGATCTCGTGATCTCACCACGCTTTGATTCAGTCAGACTCTGGGAGGGATTTTCTAACGGACAGATGAGGCTGTGAGCGGGGCCCCGAGACGTGTGGCCGTTATATATTTCGGCGTGCCTGCACACATTGTCTCAGGTCTTGTGGCATGTCACTGTGGTATTGTATTTAAAAAGGACCCCTGGGAGTGTTTGCATGTGTGCGTGCTGACTGGATGGAGGCTATGATCTTAATTAGTTTTGAATATATGCTTAAGTGCATATTTGTGTGTTCGCGTTATGGGGTGTGAAGGCTGAATTCATACTACCATCTGAGCAGGCGCTGCATACTCATTTACAGTATGTATATAAACTCATACGTTGTTTTTATTATTACAAGACCATTTAAATCACTTCACAAGATGTAAACACTGGTCTAGAAGCACTTCCGGTTTCATTTTTATTTATTTTATTTTTAAAGGTCTATATAGGGAATTATAGCGGCCAATAGTGGTGAGTTTGAGAATTTCAATTAAACTTATTCTTGTAAGGGTGGTGTTCATGCCTGTTTGACGCGTTTTCAATGTTTATTCAATAAATAATGCACTTATTGTTTTTCAGCCTAAAACATTAGATACAATAGGTTTTTCTTTTTTTAAAACAAAAAAATTGCACATTCTTTTATAATGTGATTTAACAGACGTAAATGACAAATACTAATGTTATGTTACAGTATAATTGGGGTAAAGTAAACATCTGTAAAGTATTCCTACAGGTTTTTTGGGGGATGTATTGATTTAAAAACAGAATGATCTTGAAAATAAACTAGAGCTGTGAACAAAAACGTGAACACCATACAAGTGATGATCTCCTACACCCCCCCAAAGTTTAAATAGGCACTCTCCTTAGCATTTATACTGTATATGTTATTAATCATTAAGTAAATATCTGTACTTATAGTCCATGAAAATAAATGCTATACCCATTCATTCTCTCTCTCTTTCTGTGTCTCTCACACGGATGGACATTCACAGCCACACCACCAGTGTCAGCACAATTCCCAGAAACTGCCCCATTCCTCCTCCACCACCCTCTCAGGGCCTATACAGCAGCTTCTCTTTTCAGAGAAACTGCATGCTTGGCGCCAGGTCCGTGCTCGCACATAAACACCCGCACATATATAGATCTTAGTCAGAGTCTAATGGTTTCTCTGAATACGGCACACACTGATTCACATCGGCTTCATTTCAATCCCAGGTTTTTGTGTGTGTTTGTGGTGACCATGTGCTTTCTGTTTGTGAGTGTAACAGTAGTTTTACAACGTGAGTGTGTTTTTCCCCACTGTGCCGGACTGCTGACTCAACAGTGTTCACTGTCTCTGTGCTTTCAGGGACGCAAAGGCCCATGTGAGTGTGGCCCCTGTGCACTTTCTCTGCCCCTGCAGTCCCCGTGAACAAACAAGCCAACCATCGGCCAACGCAGCAAATTCTCCAAACAGTGCATGACTAAGATTTTTATGGGTCCTCTCTATATTTAAAGCCTAATTTCACAAGCGTGTGTCTATAACTGTCGCCGCGTCGACGTAGCTGTAGAACTGCATGAATGTGAGATCTATATTTAAAGCTAATTGTCGGGCAGACGCTATGTTTACCCCCTCTGGAGCCATGTGGCTTGTCTGTTACCAAACCAAATGTTTTCACACCAAATATACACACGCACGCACACACACACAGTTACACATTCTGTATTTTTAACCTTTTTCATATTAAAGTAATTTACACACAGTATCTGATGTTAAGAAAACATGTCATAAGACTTTGACCGGAACTGATCCTCACAAACATTCATCAATCACATACACACACTCTCGAGTCATGCTGAGACCCCCCACCCCCCAACTCTCGAGTATCAAACATTTTCCAAATAGCTGTGCAAACCACAGAATAGTTCCCCTCGTTTAGTGGCAAACATAAACATCAGAGAATCTCTCCTCTCTAAGACGGCTGCCGCATCCCAGGAAGATTTTCCGGCAGCCCTCCACAGCTCTACGTTCTCATTTTGGGGGACTGAATTATAGCGTTGACACCACATCGGCGAACGGAGTATCATCCAGAAGTCGCGGAGTCTGCGACATCTCACTTCAGACTGTGATATCATTAGGTCTAGAAACTTGTAATCCAAATAAAACACACATAAAATGCAATGATGGCCTGAGTGACCTTAAAATTGACTGGTAATTTATAAATAAATATATATACTTTATATAAAGTGATATAAATAAACTTAATATTTTTAACCACAGTAGTTGACTTGACCATACTGTAAAGCACTGAAAAGAATTCTAAAGTATTTTGATTGCTTTATTGTTTGTATTTAACATATATTTAATTTTGAGTAAAATTGGTGACAAAATTGTAAATGATTTATTAATGTGTTTAAATGAAACACATTAAAATGAGCAGAAATTCAGGTATTCAATGTGATAATGGACGCCATTTTAATAGTCAAATCATCCAATAATGCATCAAATAATTGAACACATTATCAAAATGCAGTTTGTTAGTTCTGTTGCTGTTTCGTAAAAGCTCTAATACGTAGCTTTAAACATTAACACAACACAACGTGGTGTGAAAAGGCTTTAAAAAATAATACAGATAAATCCTTCATATTAAAACATTAAGAATAAAATAACCACGATTTTGCTGAAAATGTCAGTTCGATGTCACATACTTAAAGATGCAGTATTATATGTGTTTAAATGAGAGATGTCGATAGAGGTCTAAGTGCTTTTGTGGGTGACCAGTAGAAGAACAGTTTCTTGGTTAAACTTCAACAAACAGTTTTTTTAATAAAATGAAAATACAATAAAAGTCAGCAAATCATTTATTTAAAGTAATTATTATACAATAAAATATAGATTTTTTGGGGCCTTTTGCATCTTATATAGATAGGACAGAGGAGAGTGAGTTATTGGATAGGAGAGATGGAATCGCAGCCGGGAAAGGACCATGAGCCGGGATTCAAACTCAGGTCGCCGGAAGTGCTACTGTCCAACATGTCGGCGCACAGTCCACAGGACCACTTGGCTCCGACATTATACAATATTTATATAAGTTAAATAAAATACAAGTAGATGCCAGACACTAGCCAGACCGATAAACAAACACAGACCGGAAGTCTTCAGGACCATGCGTCCGATGAAACCATCTATAGAGGTAAAAGTTACAAACTTTTTTTTAATTATTTGGCATTTACATTTAATTTGTGTAACATGTCATAATGTGACCAAGAAATCTATCCACGCTGCTAACAGAGGTCAAAAAGTTAAACCAAGTCCAACAAATCTAAACTCCCCTCCCTCCTGTATGTTTGGGTGAGCCCCACTTTGACCTACAGGTCATGCCTGACCACGCAAACGCTTTGCTGATAAAAGGTCAGCTGACGTCCTGTGCTGCGGCATTTTTGTCTCAATCTGCGATCGCTGGGCATGTGAGTTTGGGCCAAGTCCCTGTGTGTCCAACACTGATAGCATTGACCTAAGAAATCACCAACATCTGATTTACACTCCCACAGTAGGACTACAAAAGCAGGCTGGTTATCTGCACACCGGCTCTTCTTTAGGAATTAAACAAGCCTCCCTTGATTTTTGCCCTTGAGCACAGATAGATGGCAAAGAGAGATTGGTTCTGGAAACACACAAGAGTTTCCGTGTAAGAGTTTATGACTTAAAGTGAAAAATACAAGCGAAAAAATACACAAGACAAA
This sequence comes from Triplophysa dalaica, assembly GCF_015846415.1. Taxonomy (NCBI): domain Eukaryota; kingdom Metazoa; phylum Chordata; class Actinopteri; order Cypriniformes; family Nemacheilidae; genus Triplophysa; species Triplophysa dalaica. The sequence continues at coordinate 8,844,508 of NC_079561.1, read as the reverse complement.
ACAATCCCACATTTATTTGTTGTAGCTGTAGGAATACGTGAAACTTTGCACATTTCACTAAATGCTACGTCTTATCACGGGACTGCATCATAAATCATGCCACTTTCTGATTATTTACAAAAATCAATGCATTGTTCAAATTTTAGACGTGACTTAACTAGCATATAGATAAAAACACTAAAAAAGTCTAGATACTACGATACAGTTCTCTTTCAGCTTTTCTCAAATTCTGACCTCATGTCATTTCTTTAGACCCACTTGAACCCTGTTTAACTTTGCCCTAATGTTCACCAAACTTGTCTTAATAGTAATTACTCTAACGTGATGAATGATGTAGGTTTAGCCTGTGTCAAAGTGTCCATATGAGGCAAATGTATCTCTTTTGGGTGACTATAGAGTGTTGAAGGTGTGGTCCACATTCTTAGTGTGTTTATAACTGTATTATGATACTAATTGCAAGTTTATGGCTGTCAAGATGTGGTTTACATAAAACCCACAAAACCTCTCTATGAGTTGAAGAGGAGGCTGGGTGGCTGATATAACAACAATCGGGAGAGAGGAGAACTACTCAAAAAATATTGTCACATGGCAAGTGAAAATAGTCTTGATTTCTGAAGAGATTTATATAAGACGCACGCAAGTTGTGCCAGATTTGTATGTATTCACACTATAACATGACTTAACAAGTTATAGACACGTTTAAAGACTGTAGCTCGTAGTGCTTAGCAAATAAGAGAAAAGTGTAATTTAAAAAAGAATATGATAAATAAATACACAAACCAACAGTCAAAGTAACAAACAAAGTTGTAATAAATAAATGCATTAATGATGAAAGGATGTGCGTTAGAATATAGATTATAAAGACAATATTAAGAGGTGTAAAAATAAAAATGCTAAAAACTATCATTTTATAATATTAAAAAACTTTTGCTGTAAGAAATACATTGTTTTATAACAATATTTTGTTTAATGACAAATAAATAAAAAAACAATATTTTGTTTTAATGACAAATACATTTTTTTTTAGCAAGATCAAAATCATAATAAGCATTATACCACGATCTGTTTGAATACTCGTTTCTGATTGGCTGGAAGGTGTGCATTAATACCTTTAAACCATAGTCTGTTTGAATACTCTATTATGATTCTGTCTGATCAACAAAATACACTGTAAACCTCAAAAACAGCTGTAACTTGGTAAATTACCATGGTATAAGCGGGATAACACCCAGCTAGTTGTGCATTAAAGGATTTAAATGCGCTTCGCATAGGCAGCCACCCGAAGCGAAGGGGATTATGTTGCTTATGTAGTTTGTGGACATTTGTTTATTACTCAGCGTCTAACGGGAACTACAGTATGCTGCATCTAATACTGTTTTAAAGCTGTTGTTTACGTTAGGGGCTTTCACTATTGTAGTAACGTTATTTACTAAAGTTTGTACTGTAACACGAGCTCACTGGTGAATGAGACATGATTTAATTGGAATTGGTCCAAAAACTTCTGGTTTGTGCGCGTTCATGTGTTTTGGAGGAAGCGTGGCTTTGGTCGGCGATTAGCATGCAGGGTGGGATCATGATTTCAGTGCTAACAGGCTAAAGTTAGCATCTTACCAAATCATCTATTCCACCTTTAATGCACGGCTAGCCATGGATTATCCCTAATTTATATCCCTTATGAAAAATTAACCAAATTTTTTTGTAGTACAAGTGTTGTAACCATGGTTCTGCTGAACACAAAAATAAGATATTTGGAAGATTGTTTGGAACCGAACAGTTCTGGTGCACTATTGACTACTATATAAATAAATCTATATGGTAGTCAATGGTGTCCCATTACCACATTCTTTAAAATATCTTCTTTTGTGTTGTGTTGTTGATACGTTTGGAATTTCTTGATGGTGAGTAATAATAAAAAATTTTTTTGGGTGAACTGTTCCTTTAAATTGTCCAATGCAAACTTGTAAAATAATCACAAAATGCCATGATCGTGTTGAATTATTACAGATTATGTTCATAAATTATCCACCCACAAAACAGGGCTCATCTAGTTTGTCATTTAGCATGGTTAACTGTGTTAATCCACAAATTCAAGGTTTTAATTGCACACGAACACACATAAACACACACACGGAATGTCTCCCAAAGCCTTTCCGCCCACAGTAAAACATGCCTCAGTGCTGAATCCACTGTACTTCCGTCCGCTGTTCCCGCACCACAACTGCTCTGTCAGCGAGTGGATATTCTTAGATCCAAACCCGACTGCTAATCAGACTCACGAGGCGAGCTTTGTTTATCTGTGTGACATGACTTTGATTCCTCGTTCTGCTTCTTCAGATTTATTTAAATAAATCGCTCTGGCTTCCTCTGTCTCTGGCCAAGTCACTATCATAACATGACCGGTCAGAGAGCCAGAGGAAGGTAACGGGGAGATGGAGCTCGGCTGCAGACTGAAGATAGATAAGGTGTACCCTGGGAAAGTGACCTACACTCCGCCACACCTCAAAACTTAGTCGTACACTCATGTTAAACATAAAGGAAAGAGAGACCGTGACAGGCATGACTTTATTTAGTTACTTCCTAAATGAGGGCTCCAGCCGTTCATCCTGGCGTTAGATGGGATCATCACAGAGGAATGTGAGACAGGCAGAGGATAAAGAGAGAGATACTAGATGAAATATGTCTTGTTTAGGGATTCTCTACCTAAAAATTCTAAATTTTGTCATCATTTACTCACCCTCCTGTTGTTCCAAACCTGTATAAATGTTAACTTTAAAATATTGTTCTACAAGACGTACATTTACTTATGTTTCCAAAAACACTAAATCACACAATACAGGCCTATATACAGCATAAGCGCACAAGTATTGACGACACACAAAACTTTTAAACTCTACAGACTTTTTGTGGCAATAACATTTCTACAGAAAATTTGTGGCAATAACATTTTATTATATTTTATTTCTTTGTCATATTAATGGCATTTTGTTTTCAATTGCATTTATTAAAGTTTACAAAATGTAATGACATTTCATTCTGTATAATTTCTGCTGCCATGTCGTTTAGAAGAAACAAGTCTTTAAACTCTTAAATGAATAACATTTGTGCAATCGTTTAATCATAATCACTTTAGTATATAATATTTGCATTGTTTGCCGTGGGACACAAAGGCGTTTTCTCTGACATGCTGTGACTGACAATATAACCATATAATAGGCCTAAAATGCAAAAATGTAACAATTTTATTCATCCGATGTAATCCATATCTTCAGAATCCCTTCTACTGTGAAAAAAAGAAGCAACTCAAAGCCTTTATTCTGTGATCCTCATATATCCATACTGAGCAGCCACTACTGCACTTTAGCAGTACTGGCACTGATGCGCTCAATAACGCACATTGGGTCTCTTCTGCTTCGTCACAGATTGCGACATGTCATGTTTCTGGTGTGGTGTGTTTGGATAGAAATCTGTGCATCATGGAGTGGATCAGGACAATAATCTGGATAATATTATTTTCAGCTATGAACAATTTAAATTCTGCTCTGTTCTTTACACAAAACAGTTGTATTCCAACAGAGGACCTGCAACGCTTTGTCATTTGCATACTTTTAGTATTTATTAATTAAGTAAATGATTGTGTTTGCATTATGATTGCACTCTTTATGATTTTTCTTTATACGGTACATATTTTAAAGAAATATTATGGTTATGTTTAGAGGTATAGGATTTGCAATTGTAAAATATCTTTTTAATGCTATATTGTTCCTAAAATTTGGATTTTCCTGCATATTTCTGTCTTTTAAATTTCTATTAAATAAAATCTTTTTACTTTTGCTACAAAATGGATAGGTTTGATTTGGGGGTAGGTTTACAGTTCTAAAAATATAAATCACTTAGTTATCGATACAATTATAAAAACGCACTGATCAAATATCTTAATGAAATGAAAGAATCGTAAATATTTGACGTTTTTTTTGCTAAAAGTATGTCGCAATTTTCACGTTGTATACGTAATATGTCCAAAGTTAACATTTCAGCAAACGTACAAAAGTTTTGTGCTTCTCCACTTTACGTACAAATACCTAAACAATGAGACCAGGCAGGACTGCAAAAAAAAATATTGTTACATTTTTTTTGTGTGTTTTTTGTTGAAGACAAAGAGCAAAAAATGCTAGCGCACCCTTGAATACTATTCAAATTTTTCTACTTTGGTAGTCAGTGATGTCCCAGAACCTTCAATTACATTCTTCCAAATATCTTTCTTTGTGTTTAACAGAATTTATACAGGTGGGAGTAATTCATGACAGTATCCCTAATAGATAGATGGGTGGATATACTAAAACATTAACAATGTCCCTAAACCCAGGTCAACAAAAGTGCCCTATAATACACTTGAATGAAAATGTATTAAAAATGTACAGTTTTACACTTTTAAACTTTTGCTCATCTTTTGAGTCTTAGACATTTCTCACAAAATGTCTCAATTAAAGTTTCAGAGGAGATCTTAACAATGTCACAAACTAAGCTCAAATTTGCCAGGTCTGCATTTAAAGGTCCAGTGTGTAATTTTTTGAAGGATCTATTGACAGAAATTCAATCTGTTATACATAACTATGTCTTCAGAGGTGTATAAAGACCTTACACAATGAAGCGTTATGTTTTTTTACCTTAGAATGAGCTATTTCTATCTACCAGCACCCCGGGTCCCCTTGCATATAATTCGGCATTTTCTGTCAGCCGTCAGATACAAACATGAACACACTTCAATAAATGATCATCTCTCAATTGGTTGGCTTTTTATTTGAATGCAGGCATGCATCTGTGCAAATGTGTTATTGTAAGGGCGTGAATTGTTTTCTCTCTGCGAGTGAAAATGCGTGTGTGTGTTATTGAATATTGTTAAAGCAGGGGATTCCCAAACATCGGCGGTTCCATCCATCAACACAAACTTCCTTTCATCAACCGGTCAAAAATAGAACGGCGCATGAAATTTTCATATGAACGCTTCCCTCAAACGCACCCACATAAATACAACTAATTTAGGCCTGTTTCAAAACATCAATAAACAAAATCATACATGCTTGCTGACCTCATTAACACTGTTTTTGTTTATCAAAGTATGTGTATGTTTGTGTCAGTGTGTGTCCTCCCACGTAGTGTAAATAGAGAAATAAAAGATGAGAGGTTCTTGTGAAGTTCTCTGCCTCTAGCCGCTGAGTCTGGAATCTTGGCCAAATTTCCGCTGTGGTGTAGGTGTGGTGCCCGACTCCTGTTCTTTCACACAGGCGCGCACGCTGACACAGAGACAGCGGCAGACAGCGGCGAGGTGGGCGTGCTGCCGCTCGCGGCGGGCGGGAGGCCAGCGAGTGCCACGCCAAACCTGGCACCTCCACAAGTGCCACTGAGGGACCAGGCGGATCAGAGGTCGGCTGTCCCTTTCTTTTCCTGAACCCTGTCACTTCTTTCCTTACCGTTCTCAGTCCATCTCTCTCTCTCTTTTTCTCTGTATCTCTTGATCTTATCAGGTCTAGCGTCTTTGACTTCCTGTTTCTGGAGGTGGAACAGAGGCACGGTGTGCCGTTCACACACACACACGCACACGCACACACACACACACACACAATTACTGTGAGAATGTCCAGGGGGGATGCGGAGCAGACAGGCAGGCGAAGACCCCTGTCACGTATCCAACTCTTACCATCTACAAAAGGGAGCGACCTTCCCGTCCACACAACATCAACCAGTAAATCACTGACACAGCAGAGGCATGTGTGTGTGTGTGTGTGTGTGTTTATTGTAAACACAAACATGAGGTATGAAGTGATGTCACATTAATGTCATAAATACCGCATGGCAAATCTTCTAGGACAGGCAGATAAGTCATATCAAGGGTTTATCTTACGGTAATGTGTGACTGAGTAAATTATCTTATTACACGACTACTTACCAGATATATAAATATACATGAAATATTGATTTTAGGTGAAATCATTTTATTATGTGAGAAGTTCACAGAGTGATATGAGGAACTCAAAAATATTTGACCACAGAATGCAAAGACTGACCAATCATAATGAAATATCTCAACCACCCCTCTAATAAGTATAAATACATAACAATCGCGCCAAAGATCATTTTCAGAAAATTATGACTTTAAACAAAAAATGTTTCTTTTGCGGCATTTTCCTACTGAAATAATGGAACCAAATCCTCTTTATGTAAAAATAAAAGGATATTTTCTCTCACTGTGCAATTCGGTGCGGCCTGAACTCTAATGCCTCGCCTGGATTTATTCATAGAGTTCAGAAATATTGATGTAGTGCTCAATGGGGGGAGAAATTGGTTGAAAGCAGCAGTCTAAAAATGGATGAATTGCACAGGTGTGGAAATGAGGATCCACAGCCTTAACTTGTGGCTTTTTACATCGATATTGCACACGTTCTGTACACATACAGGTTATATCAACCTCTATAAAAATACATAATGTGTGCACATAGATTTTTAGTTTGTGAATCTGTGTGTGTCGAACTCGTTTTGTGCGTTAAGATTGATGGTCTTTTACTTTCACATCCTCTGAGGTTAAATGATTGGGTTCAATGGTTGTTGACCGTGACCCTACTCAAACAGAAGAGAGCCAGGCCGACATCCCATCTCATTAAAAGGTCGCTCGCCCTGACCCACCCAATGCTGCCATGTCATATGTTTTTATAATAGGTTTCCAAATGGACACTTTTATGTCTCAGAGGTTGATTATTAATAATTTATTGTAAGCATTGCATTGTTTGTCTAGACCAGACCATTCTAGAACTAATCTTGAACTATGAATATCAACTAAACCTGTGTGTTCTATCTTTAGCATGTTTATCTGTAACAAACAAACTTTTCTAAATTGAAATTTTTACAATGTACCGGTTTGTGAAAAGGAATGCCAATGGTTATTATTTTTGCAGCCCATACCAATATATTGATTTCTTGTCATCATGATCGACAGATCCTGGTCCCAATATTTATATATTCTTCACAAAAATTAAGAATATGATTGTTTTAATAAAATAACTGCAGGAACATTTTAGTAGTTTTATGTCTCTAAAAACACTATCCCATATTAGGATACTTATTGAAACCATGCAAAGTCAAACTTAACATCACTGCAACACTTAAGGTGTAAACATTGACCAATATGTGCACCATGCATCATTAAATAGTCATCGGTTCATGAGATCCACTAAATTCATTGAGTAGCAATCGAGACGTGATTTTCGGCTATACTGTTCTGAGCCGGGCAAAAAACAAGATGAATTGAAATGTTTTATGCGCATGAAAGTGTCCATAAGTGTAAAAATATTACTAAACCGTGTAAAACAAAATCAAAAGCTTTGAGAAACACTTAATAAGAAGTGATGGAAATCTCTGTTCTTCTCTTAACTATTTGTATAATCTTCCTTTTTCCTACATGTTAAAAGTTAATGAAGCTCAGTGTAAAGTGTGAAGTTCATTGTAATCACATCTGCTTAATGAGCCAACTCCTCCCATGCTGCATTTTTCGCTAACAGGGGTGTAATAAACGCTGCTGTCACCCAGCGTGTTACACTATAGTTCATTAGACTATAACAATAATGTAGATGAGCGATAAAAAATATTTTATGTTGCATACTTGCATACAAACCCATACAGAGATGCACGCTGGATCACACTACCCTATATGAATAAAACAAAGTTTATAAATAAATGTCTATAAATATTCGAAAACATTTCCATAAATGATCTAAAATATGACAATGAAAATTAGTTCTATCAGAAATAGTTTTTTTATAAAATTGAATAAATTTTACTGTAAAGTCAGTTTATTTAGATGTCACCATAAACACTTTGTGCGTTTATTGTGTGTGTGTGCCTTTTCGTTTCGTTTGAGCTTCATGTTACAAGTTGTTAACACTTAAGCGCACAGCTTTCCTTGTGGTCTCGACCTTCAATACAACCATCAAACTACTCTTCTATTGTGTGTGTGTTGTGATTTAGTGTATGTGACCTATATGTGTGTGTGTGTGTGTGAGTGTGTGCAAGCCGAAACAATGGCACACTCAGATTACATCTCTGTGCATGTGAAGGGGGGCATTGTGGGGAGAGGCTGAACTCCCACTGGCTACCCCTCCCGCCTCTTCTGTCCTAGCCGGAGCTGTGATTGGCTCAGGCCACGTATATATTTACAGCATGGGTCCATCAAAACTCACTACAACTTGCAAACTCAGCACAGGAACCGTCCGCTCGGTCTGGAGAGTAGGAGTTACAAAACACAACCATCTGTGGGATTTTATGCTTCTAAAGCCTAAGCAAAAAGGGTGCAGCATTTCCTAACGCTTTAAACAACCCTTGAGTTACTGGTCGGCCAGTATTTGCAATAACCGCAGAAAGACGCAAAAGCACCCGAAAAGCGCTGGTTTTCCTGCTATCAAACGAAAACAGCGTGCTTTAACTGTGCTGGTCTTGTTGGAATGAATATATCTGAGTCTATTTGTTGTCAAGAGGCCAGTTCTCAGCCCAGCCAGGTTGTGGAGCGTGGAGCATGGGGTGCCCCATCCTGCACTCCGGGCCCTGACAGGGGGCATGGTTTTAACCACAGCCGGACCACAGAGCTGGTGCCGGTGCCCGGCTCTGGAACTCGGACGGGGTCACGAACCGGGAGCAACGGAGGAGCGACAGTGGCCAGGGCAGGAAGCCTGGACTCAACCCGCCCCGGGGCTTTGACCCTGGGCTCTAGCGAGGGAAAATCAGGGCCGGATTCACGGATCAGGAGGCCGATGAACGCTTTCATGGTGTGGGCGAAAGATGAGCGAAAACGACTGGCTGTGCAGAACCCGGACCTGCACAACGCTGTGCTCAGTAAGATGCTCGGTAAGATCAGTTGCTTTAGGTCACCGATAGGGTTCATTCTAGAACATGATCAAGGTGTAATGTCAAGTTCAGGGTATAATTGAAAACCAGGTGTGGCTCAGATTTTGATGTTTCACACCTTTTAAAATCTCAGCGCAGATTTTCAAGTGTCTGTGATGCGTAATTTATCTAAACGAGTGTTAATGTGATTTTCAGAAGTCCAAGATGAATCATTGCTTGTTGACTCCAAGATCAATTATTTTTGTAGTTTACTTTTGCCATGTGCCTGGCAAACATCACCACATTACTACAGAATAAAATCGTATAATCAAATATAAAGAATTTAAGCTAACAGTGAATTTATGTAAATAAATATGTTAATTTTGTTATTGCATTTGTAGTTTAAGTCATATTGGTACTGCTTAAAATCTGGGCCCTTTGTTTTATAATCATACTGTTTTGTTCATTTAAACTAACAAACTAAATTTGTTTATTATGATGCATACAAACACTCACACATGGCAATTATTGTAATCTTGAAAATTGTCAATTCTTCTCATGCAGCTCCAAATTACGGATAAGACCATACAAACACTTTGGCACGCACGATGGTAGTGATTTAAAAATGTATTGATCTTGCACAATATTTGTGTTTCGTTGATTCTGGGGGAGAGAAATGTAATGTTTTTGATTTTTTTAAACACATCAGATGTCCTGTTACTAACAGGCTCAGAGCAGACACACAAGCTGCTGATTGTCTGTAACCGGTGACCCAATAATAATTTAAAAACTACAGCACCAGTCACAAGCAGTAATTTCGCTGATCACACACGCACATCTAGGTTATTCATATAGAAGAAGCTTTTATCAAAAAGTGACAAATGAAGGAGCATTTAACATCTTGCCATAAGACTTAACCATAAACAGTATATTTCTAATAAACAATGCCAAACACACACAGTCATTTTAAGAAAAAAGCTTTGCTAACTTTTTTAAATGATGGGGGATTAATGTTTGGTGGAATGGATTATGTAGTTGTATAAATATTTTATATAGCCTGTATATTTATTCCAAAGCCTGACCTATGTCAAAATTATATATTTTTTTGTAAATTTGATAGACAATATTGGTGTTCCTAAATAGTGAATTATTGCATATTTATATTTGTGTAAAGAAATATACTTTACATAGTTGACCGAGTATTATGCAAATATGTCTTATGGTGTGACAGCAAAAAATTAGGCAAGAACTAACAATGAAGATAAATCTCTATTATCCTATTTTAAATGATATATATTATTAATATAAAACCATGTAAAACTAACAGATTATTTTCTAGTTTTGATTTAGTCCACCCATATACATATAAACTATATACACACATACAGTATATTCATTCTCTCTCTCTCTCTCTCTCTCTCTCTCTATATATATATATATATATATATATAAGTATATAAAATAAATATAAAATAAACATACATAAATATACTTTTTCATATACTAACATTTATTTTTGTTTGTTGTATGTATTGAAGAAATGCATACTATAATACAGAAATTCTGCTAGTTGTATTAAAAAAAAACTGAGGTAAGATGGTGTTTATACAGTATAGTGTATAAAAAAGAAAAAGAAATCAAGGTACTGCTTAATACTGAAGCTATAACACTGTTGTTGTTTTTTAGGTCAGTCCTGGAAAGCTCTGAACACCCAAGACAAGCGTCCGTTTGTGGAGGAAGCCGAAAGACTCCGGCTGCAGCACCTCCAAGACCACCCGAACTACAAATACCGCCCTCGACGTAAAAAACAGCCCAAGAAAATGAAGCGCGTGGAACCAGGGCTGCTCCTTCAAGGCCTGGCCCACGGGGTCCCTGGAGGTCCAGGACCCGGAGATGCATATTCCCCACACCGCCACACCCATCACCTGCTGCCTCCTCTTGGACATTTCCGAGATCTCCACCCCTCGGGAGCTCAAGAGCTGGAGACTTACGGTCTGCCCACGCCAGAGATGTCCCCGTTAGACGTGTTGGAGGAGGGAGGTGGAGATTCTGTCTTCTTCCCTCCTCACATGCAGGACGACGTCGGTTTGACATCATGGATGAATTACCACCAACATCCAAACTCCGGTCACCACGGAGGCCATCACCCTCTCACCGTACCTCATCACAACTCCCATAACCTCCAACATTCCCACCCACATCTCAACCAGAAATCTCCACTTGCCTGCCTTCAACTGCAGGAGAAATGTCTTGTGGTCGAGTCTACAAACTCTAACGCTCTCTATCCTTCCCAGTCCAACATGAGCCTACCGGACCCATCCAAGGCTCCTCATGCCCCCCGCGCTCCTACACCTGCGAGTTATTACGGTCAGATATATGGGAGCGGTCAACCCCAGCCTGCCTTCACTTCTCATCTAGGCCAGCTGTCTCCACCACCCGAGACCCCTGTCACATCCTCCGTCCCCCAGTTTCAGGCTCCTCAGCCCTCTCTGGAATCAATGGACCACCTAGGAACATCAGCTGAGTTCTGGGGCGAAATGGACAGGATTGAGTTTGACCAATACCTGAATGCAAGCAGGACTCGAATGAGCAGAAATGCTCCAGGTGAGGAGAGCAGCGCTTTGATATCGGCCCTGTCCGATGCAAGCAGCGCAGTCTACTACAGCACGTGCATCACGGGATAAAACTGCTTCTGAACTCATGAGTCTTGACGTCTGGTGCACATATGACCTTCTGAGTCTCACATTCATTTCCGTTCAGAAGGTGTTTTGAATCCTTTTTAAGTTATAGTTCACTCAAGAATTTTAATAATGTCATCATTTATTCACCCTCATGTCATTCCAGACCTTCTGCAGAACCCAAAATAAGATATTTTCATGAATGTTGGTAACCAAACAACATTGATCCCATTGACCTCCATTGTATGGACATAAAACCACCAAGAGATTTCTCAAAATATCTTCCACAGAAGAAAGTTGACAGAATTTTTCTTTTTGGGTGAACTATCCCTTTAAATAAGGGAGGTTGTTACCAAACTGTTCTGTTCTCATGGTGTAATCTGCACAAAATCACATTTCACAGCATCATTTCTAGGCTCGATAACCTGTACTTTCTGAGACTGTGGTCAAACTAAAACGATCATTTTGCTGACTCCATCCAGCTACTGTATTTTTACGGTCTCAGTTCAGGGTACTAGGATGTGGAAGTCAAGAATGTGAATATTTTTTATACATACAGTATACTGTATATCTATTGCTTTTTATATTTGTTTATTTCTATTTTTATAGAAATTGTATATAATGTTGTATTGAAAACTGTTTTGCACTGGGTATGGGACAACCACTCTGAGCTTTTTTTTGTACTGCACTTAATATCTTTCAAGTATACTGTCTCATGCCAGAGACGTCAGATCCATGTAAAAACAATCTAAAGAATTTAGATCATTTGACAACTATGATATATTCAGGGGTTTTTTTTCTATTCCTGTGTAACTGAATACATTTGAATTGGGCATTTCATGTGATAGAATTTATTTTGTAATCTTCAGCTTTTGAGGAACATGTTGAGTCAGCAATAACTTTCCCCTTTTGGTAATAATTATCTTCAAATAAAAAGAGTTTTCCAAAAAAATGTCTCCGAGCTATTAAATCAACACAAATTGAAAACACACAATTGTACATAGCATTTCACTAAAACACTTTCCCACACCACAGAGCGCATGTGTTTTTCGAGAGTCTCTTTTTGCTTAAGAACAGCTTTTCTTTTTATTGACCAAAGAAATTTGTATTGCACGTCTTGTATGAATATTTTGCAAAATAAAGTTGTCACTAAATGTACAGATTCTGTCAGATTATTAAGTATGTTTTTTCACTTGATTTATGCAAAACGGTTCAGTTGTTTTCATATGCAAAAACCGAGAAAGTGAGCGAGAGAGAACGACCAGGTCCATGATGTTTAAGTTGTAATTCAGTCTTGTCTCTCTGATTCCCTCCTCGAAAATTTTTGATCAGCCACAAAATGAGCTTGGCTCTTTACGCTATTTTTTCCCCTAAAACCACGAACAGAAAGAAAACATTTCAGCGGAGGAGAACAAAACTGAAGCTGTCTACTCTCATGTCTTCAGACACAGAAAGGCAGCTCTGAGATTAAAGAAATGTTCCCTCATGTTGATTCACTCAATACTGGAGGACAAAAAACCGATATAACCCGTGCTTCAAAAAGGAAAGTGGTCTTTCCAAATCATTTACATTTTGGGCAAAATGCCCGGTGTGTGTTATTCTTTATATCAAATGATACACAGTTCATGTGTTTCTTTCCTCAACATACACCCATATCATGCTGATTTGGATGTCTGTTGAATGACATATACCACCGATACTCCTGCCAAGACATTAAGTGGTCTCAGCGAGGTACGAAGCAGGTTAGGCCAATGCGGTAACATTTCATCCCGCCAATTAATTAGTCATAAAATTAGCAGGAATGTCAAAACAGAGGAAGATCCTGGGGAAACACGGGATGTTAGGATAGCTGGAATATCTGTGCAAACTGCAGCAGGAAGGATGTTAAAGGGAAGGGAAGAGAAGCTTTTTTCTGTCCCAACGACCAGCCCCCTAAATGGAAAAAACAACACTGACCAATCCATGCAGGTCCAGTAATTCTTAAATCCCATCTGCAGGTCAGCAAAACTGCACGTGCGTTTACAACAGCACTTTTGGAGTTTTCAGAAGAGACTAACATTTATTTATTTATTCTGCCACAAAAATATCTTTATGCCCTTTGGCAAACATTTGATAGAGAGAGCTTAAAATGCCGTGTTTGTGAGTGGTGTGTTTTCTATTTTAACAGTTTAAAGTTTATTGCACATCTGTGGCTTCATGAATACAGTTTTCACCCCAGTCCCCGATGATAAAGCTGTTACATTTTTGGATGACTGAATCATCAAAGCTACCATTCCAGGCATTGGGAATCTCTGGGTAAACAGTATTTTGATTTCGGGAAAGAGATGTCAAGTCATTGTGTTTTGTCATCGGTCCATTCCCAATTCGGGGCATTAAGTAAAATATTTTTAACAGTTTGTTCTGAACGCCATTGATATATACAATCCATCTTTATAATATATGCAATATTTATACATATGTACAATATACGCTTTGCTTAACAAGTTTATTAGACACATGTTGTAATAAGAGATAACACAAATATGGCTGCATTAGCAATCTTTTTAAAAACAGTTGTAAAAACAAAACATAGTTTTTTCATTTATTAAGCAAATAACAAATTGGAACAACTAAATTCATTCATCAATTCACTAATTCTTCATTCATGAGTGTTTTTTGAGCCAAAATTTGAACCATCACTCAACTTCTCTCAACAGAAATTAATCAAGTGTAACATTTAACCATTAAAACTTACTTTTCAAATAAGGACTGCAAGAAAAAAAATCTGAATAAAAAATAATAAAGTGCTTTACAATTTTATCGTCTTTTTTTATCAAACAGTAAATAAAAAAATTCATGGATGGCAACAATAATTATATTTAAGCATAAAAGTACTACTGTGACTAAAGAATTTACACACACTGGTGGATTAACCATTACAGAAACATTGAAAAATATTTTGGTATTTTTGGAGGTGGTCTTGTAAACTTGTTAAAGAGATAGTTCACCCAAAAATGAAAATTCAGTTGTTACTTACTCTCAAGTTGTTACATCACTATAAAATGTGTTGTTCTGTTAAGCACAAAATAAAGACTAAACAGTTCTTGCGCACCATTGACTAGCATTTTAGTTTTCTTTTTTATTATGGAGGTCAATAGTGTCTCTTACGAACATCCTTCCAAATCTATCTTTCTTTGTGTTCAACACAGCAATGAAATTTACACAGGTTTGGAACTTGAGGGTGAGTAAATAATGACAGAATTTTCATTTTCGGGGGAACTATCATTTTAAGTACTGTATTTGTATAGATGAATCTCTGATAATTACAATCTCTGTTGTAAAAACGTTTAAACATGAAAACAGGGAGGACTAAATATTGCAATTAATTTTGCTTGCTAGTATAAAAGAATTGAGGAATTGGGAAAAGAAACATGGGGGTCGGTTTTTTGACTTGGCCAACAAGCAACCTTAGCAAATCCTTAGCAAATTGTCATTGAGATCTGTCTTGTGTAGATTGTTTGTGTGCTTGCGTTAGAAGGCAAAAGTTCGATCCTGATCTGAAAAAGTGTTTTATTATTTCAGCTGAGGATCACACGTGTGTGCGTTCGAACACTTGCTTCAGCTTTTCCAGTAGCCTTCATATGGACTCTCCCCAAAACTCCGTACAGCAAACCTGCGCATGATGTCATCAGTTTATTTTCTGTTTCTTTCCTCTCTCCTTCTTTTTATCAGGAAGTGTGGCCTCCTACTCTTCCCTTCTTGGACAGGAAGTAACTCTGCCTCACCTTCCTGCATAAACAGCAGGACGAAGAAACATATGTGCACAAACAAACATACATGTGCCGGTGAACGTGTGAAGAAACCATGTATCTTTTTTGGTACACATAGGCTTGCTGGCCTACTCAAGCTAGAGTTCAAAGGTCAAATACACAAGCTGATGTAAGAGCTGACCTCGTACACTTGCTTCTGCTGCAGTTGAATTTGAAATAACTGAAGAATCTCGAGATCATAAGTTCCTTTAGAAATTACAGTATGTGTATCATCACTGTGACTTTGTCCATTTTGACTAATGTGAGCTGCTTTTTAACAGAATATTGCTGTAGAGGCACCGCTGGAAAACATAGAGCTGCCGGTTGCGCATCTAATCTTTATTGTTGAGCCAGTGTGTAAGTCTCCTCTGACTTTTTCTTTCCTGAGCTGTCAGCGTAATTTACGAGCAGAGCAGCGCACAGGCCTGGTGGTTTGGTGGCCTTGGGTTTGTGTGACCCGTGGGTTGT
Organism: Triplophysa dalaica; assembly: GCF_015846415.1. Taxonomy (NCBI): domain Eukaryota; kingdom Metazoa; phylum Chordata; class Actinopteri; order Cypriniformes; family Nemacheilidae; genus Triplophysa; species Triplophysa dalaica. The sequence continues at coordinate 8,828,706 of NC_079561.1, read as the reverse complement.
GGGTTCAAAGCCCGGACAGGACAGTAACCATGACCAAACCGAAAGGCCGCATGCTATCCCTCTCTGAGTTGCAGACTAAGGTTGCGACCGGTCCTGGGGAAAGTTTCTTTTAAATTTAGTGCTTTATATTATTGCACTACAATTTCAAAACAAACTAATTATGTTACATTTTCCAATAGAAGAGTCACTTGTCCTTTTTTTTAACTATAAACAAAATCGTTGTGGTTTGAAGCTTGTGTTTGTGAGTGGAGTGAAGTGATACCAAATAGATTTAATAAATTAATATCAAACGCGCTATAATTCTGTCAGCAATGGTTTTTATGCTATTTTATTTTATTTGTAGATAACTTTTTTTATCAATTTATATTAACACATGTATTGTGACCCTAATTTTTGACAACTATGTTATTGATTATTTTATTATCATATTTTATTATCAATACTACAGTATTGATAATTTTCTTTTTTGTATTTAAAGTAGCAAGAGATTTTAGCGACATCTAGTGGTGAGATTGCAAATTGCAACCGAAAGCTCAGTCCATCGCTCAATCTTTTCAAAGCACTATGGTGGCTGACAAATAACTAAGATGTCGTCGCGCTTTCACTTCTTTGCCGAAAGAGATAACGTATTTACATAAAGCGCACTGTAGAGAAGTTTTTTCGTTTAGGGCTACTGTTCTAGGGCAAATTCTAGGGCAATAAAAACATAACGCTTCATTGTGTAGGGTCTCTATACATCTCTCAAGACATAGTTATGTATATTGTATTGTAATTCTGTCAAAAGATCCTCAATATTACACAGTGCACCTTTAAAATATGTAATACTACTTAAATACTAAATTTTAAAAATAATGAACATTATATCTATTACTTTTAACATCTCCAACGCTGGTTTTGACCACAGCTACGATTGAAAAAATGTGATAACATCTGTATTGGTAGTATGGATGGTTGTAGAGATTGCAAACACATTTTGGAACGTTTCCACATGACCTTTTTTCTATTTAAATTTTGTCAATTGTTAAACTAATTGATAAACTAGAAGTCTGTTAGGACAACCAGCAAAAGTCGGGAATGGTCAATTTGTCCACGAGGTTCTGCAGTTTCCATGACAGTATCATAATTGACAGCATAGCGTCTGTGAGACGGACTGCTGACCCGGAGTGACGCCTTGCTAAAGATTGTGGAGTGATCCAGCAGACTAAAACAGCCCTCATAAATGCTCTGTGCTTTTTTTGGGGGGGTTGTTTTGGGTGTTTTTGATGTTAGGGGGTTATTTTTTCCTTTCACACAATTCCCCTTCTCAGGTTTCTATTTTCCCTTTTACAAACATATCATTGTGAGTCTCTGTCTCTGCACAGTCAACCAGGACTTGGCCCTCAGTTTGCGTGTGTGTGTGTGTGTGCGCAGCCCCAGCCTGCGTGAGGTTTAAGGGCAGTGCCTCCACTAGGTCTTTAACAGAGTAATTTCAATTGTTGACTCACTAAGACAGCCCAGTAGATCTCCCACACACACACACACACACACACAGTCTTCCATGTCTTTCACAGGACCCACAGTTTCTTAACCCGCTGGTGCCAGGCGGCCGTTGTGTAACATCCACCCAGACTCTGTGTGCTGTTTTATTCCTGTTCTCATGCTGCCTGTTATTTGCCATCCGTGTAATTGTAAAAAACAACTCTGCGCCCTTGATGAGTGATGTTTTTTCTGGGATGTAAAGACACTAGCACTTACTCTCTGATTTATCTCCACTGTGTTAAATGGCTGTTTCCGTTGAGATGTGACAGGGCTCGGCAAACTGAGGACACAACGCTTTTTTGTGTGCATCAAATGGTTTTGTCTGCGAGGGAAAAAAGACAGTGAGACCACAAGTGTGTGGGGAACGGCAGGGAGCCAGAATAGGAGGGTGAGGGGGGAGAAAGAAAAAATATGAAAACGATTGCAATGCTCAACGATTGAAGAAACGCTTTAATCTTTGAATTTGTGCAATAAACACAATGTTCATGAAGCTACGCAGCTCTACAAAGTTTCCTTTCAATTGTTCCTTATTCCAGTTTGAAAAGTTTGTATGTTTATTCCACTTATTTACTCTTTATTTCTCCCCAAAAGTGCCTGGAAAGTTCCGCCCAAGATTGAACAAGACAGGAAAACAGCATCAGGAGGAGAGATGTTTCTCATGGATCGCTTGTGAGTCTCTGAAGCTAACCACCCACTCCAGCTATTCGGCACATCAAAAAGAGCTTAAGTTTCGGATGGAAGGCCAAACATTTCCTTTTCTTTATACAGTCCCTCGTCTTCTGCAGCTCTCTTTGACCAGCACTGGAAGAAGCACTTTACAAATGCTAGCACGAGTTGAGCTTCAGGAGCATACAAGTATGTAAAAAATAAAAAAAAGACATTACAAAATAATCAGACTTTATTTAATCCAACTGAGCTCAATGAGGATGAGCGTGGGTGGATGTTGTAGACCTAAAGTTATTCAATCAATTGGTGAAAATTAAACATGAAAATGCTTAAACAAGAGTCCAAAATACCTAACACGCACACACACAATACTCGCCCTTCGAAGCTAATTCATGGCGATATCTGTTATTAAGAGGGAATGAGGTTTGATTTTGTACCTTCATACAGAGATGAAATTTGAAAATACATTAGGGTTGTGTCTTCCCAAAACACACTGTCCAATGAATATTTAGGTGTGAATGCTTGTCATCTTAATGTCATCCGCTGGCCCAACGGTCTGTCTTACAATCAGCATGTTGTCACCTGTTAAAATGTATGTGCGTTTATTCGCAAAGCAGATGACTCTGTTTCCTCTTCCTTGTTATTCCAGTTACTTCCTGTTTCACACGCAATAAAATTACACTCAAAAACAAATATTATAGAAAGAAAATGAGAGCATGACAAAAATTAAGCTTTGTAGAGTGTTGCAAATGTCAACAGGTTATGTAAAAATGGCTTAATGACAACATCAGAAATTCATGAACATTCCATTTTATAACACCTCTCAGTTGAATCTTTCTTTTTCCGTAAACAACACGTTGTCCGCCCACTTTGCCTTTAAAACCATATGGCAGATGTCATTGCATAGCTTACTGCAGTTGCAGCCTCGCCGTTAACCCTCTGCACAACATTTCCTATTTCTCAATCTGTGCCATATTTTCCTCCTCAGTCTGAGGATGTTTTTTCCCTTTCCTGGTCACGTACTACTCAACATCGCTGCTACCTCAATGAGGTATTTCCCATTACTTATCATTTTCATAAAGTATATTTTGGGCCTTGCTCCAGAAGAATGAAATGGTGTTCTATGGGATCCCATCCACCATATCATTCCACCAGTTTCCATTAAAACCAACACAATTCCCACTATAACCATTAAAGCCGTTAGAATTTCTCTCATGGTTTTTCCAGTGGTCGTCTATCCAATGTGCAGCTCTCCAAAATGAATTGTACAGTTATATACCTTTGGAAGGTGTTACATATTTACAAGGTAATACATTCTTTCTGTATTTGGTCAGTGCTGTTAAATATTATGGGTGTTAACAAGAGCACTGGGGAATATTCTTGAATCTTGTGCTTAGTACAGTTGCCATGCTGGTTATAGGTGTTTACTGACCCGGAGAAAAGCCTTGACAGAGCAGCATCTATGAATGATTCAGACGTCAATAAAGCCCTCTAGGCCCATCTCTATTATTCTCACAAACCTCCCAGAGGAGTCTGTGTGAATGTGTGTCTTTGAGGTTACTCAGGTTTGTTTGTTGATCCTCAGAGACAGTTACGAGTTTGTAGGAAAAACAGGAAACAGTGCTCATGGTGTTGCAGAGAAACACAAGTTTGGAAAGAGAATGAGAGAGAGCGACAAAGAGACAAAAGCGAAGGAGGGAGAGAATGATGGCTTAGAGTGTCATATAAACATGTATAAATCTGCCATAATATACATCATCTAAGAAGTATTGATCGTTTTGATCGTGTGTAAATATAAAGATAGCCATCCTATTTAAAAATAGTCTCATCCTCATGTCATTCCAAACCTGTTATATTGAAGAAACAAATAACACTGAACACATCCAGAAAGTTTCAGACAAATATAAATCATGTGCAACGTCGTGTTTTATTTGCTAAGTCATAATAGTGCTTTTCAGGTTTCATCCCTGTTGAAAAAAACAGCCTTATTTGGAATGTTTTGTTGCTGGTTTGTGCTGGTTTAACTGGTGGTGTCCTGGTTTTAGCTGGTGGTGTGCTGGTTTAAACTGGTCATGTGCTGGTCCATAGCTGGTTTTAACGTGTCAAACCAGCATCAAAACATAGTTTACCCAGCACATGCTGTTTTTTCAACAGAGATAATCCTGGCTGACAGATCTTGGTCACTGTGGTTGTGTGTGCAGGGCTGATGTGGAAATGCTGAGGATCATGGGTAATGTGGAGAGTCGGGTTAGCAATGTGGTGTTGATATTGCTTCTGATGGAAGATTATAAAGTGACAGCCACACCAGTCCAGAGGAACGTCAAACAGTGGCAGGCCAGAACCACCTTGTATCTGTACATCTAAACTTACCTTTCTTCCCTCTAATGGAAACTCTGTGGTGTGGCATGTGCAAGTGGGAGTCTTTTGAAGTTTACATTTACATTTAGTCATTTGGCAGACGCTTTTATCCAAAGCGACTTACAGTTCACTTATTACAGGGAAAATCCCCCTGGAGCAACATGGAGTAAAGTGTCTTGCTCAAGGACACACTGGCGGTGGCTGCTGGGATCGAACCAGCAACCTTTGATTTACCAGTTCAGTGGTTTTACCCACTAGACCACCATCTCACATTTTACAAAAAAAGTTTTTTTCAAGAAAAAAAACACCCTACATCAAGCACCTTTTTCACAGCTAAACAATGACAAGCGCGATGTACGTTCAAGCCCAAACCGGTGCAAACGCTCCTGGAAACAGTGTGCAGCAGTGTGCAACAGGGTTTGAAATAAGTTTTCTTTTGTTTGGTGGGTGTGTCAAGAATGTCTGCCCAATCATAGGGCAACATGTATAAAACCCATGAGGTATTAAAGAGACAGCTCGAATAATGGGTAAAGATTATGTCGTTTACAAATGTGTCCGCTGCAGCTGGGTATACGTAACAATTGAAGATATTAGAAGACATGTATTTTGCAGTATTCAACTCGTAATTATGCCCACTTCATCAGGCTCCGAAAGCTCTTCAAAAAGAACACAAAGAATGGCCTTCCCAGCTGCCATAGTTCAACTCTTGCATCATCACAACAGGGTCTTCAACCACCGTTTCCGTTTAAAAAACGTTTTGTAAAGTTTTGTCGGGGCTGAACACAACCCTGTCGTTTTTATAACAAAATGCAAGACGGTGATTGGTCGAGCAGGATCAAGCTAGAAAAAATAAAACGGTGGCCGAAATGTTGGTTGGATCATAGTATTGTATAAATATAAGTTTCATTTTCACTTTCAATAACTTTTGATTGCATTTCTAGCGAGAAATTAGTATTGTAGTTTAGACATAAAGGGGTGATTCGCTGGAAATACTTGTTTTTCTTTGTCTTTGGTGTGTTATAAGTTATTAGACACGTAAAATAAAAATAAAAAAGTGTCGGAACAAAAGATGTATTCTATCTAGAAGCGAATGCTCACACAGACCTCGTGTAAACACACCCCGGCGAATCTACGTCACTTCGTAACACGATTTGACTAAGACCGCCCAAAACTAAACGCAAGTAAGGTGGGTGGTCTTGTAAATCTCCGTCGCCCAGCGCAGCCTGATGTTCCGAATATGGTGAGAGGCGTTCCATTTCCGTGCAGTATTCGACCATTCACTACGCACTAGAGAACTGGCCAATCATAGCACACCTCGCTTTTCAGAGCGATGAGCTTTGTAAAATATCAGTGCTTTTCAAAGAGGCGGAGCAAAGAGAAGATACAAACATACACAGTATGTGGAAATACAGCGTTTTTAACCTTCAAATGACCCCTTTAAGCCTAGTCCCAGACACATTTTATTGTTAGAGGTGTCTTGGTCGAAAACATCTTGCATTGACATATTTTAAGATATATCATATCACCATTTACTCACCCTTAGATTTTTTTTGTGGAATGATTTAACAACGAAAATAAATACACTATCAGATTGTCTTGGCCGTATAAAATAATCAGGAAGTATGATTTTACAGCACAAAAAATGATGTAACATTGATGTGCGCATGTCTGGTAGGACAATCTGACAGGAAATTTACACAGCCAGTGCAATGAAAACTAAATATTACAGAGAACACTGTTACATTTCATTTCACAAATGTACAAAATAACTCAAAAACATCAACCGTAGTTCATTATCTATACTGAACAACAGTGTGGTTTTAGGAATAAATATTAGAAGGAAGCTGTTGACCTAATGAATTCAACCTAAAACTTGTTTCTTCCTGCATTAAAGAGGAAATTTGTCCCAACAGCAGGTGTTTCAGACTTATTATCTATCTACACACACAAAGGTTTGTCTAAACAAACGCACACAAGCCTTTCCTGAGGGTCTGCTGACAGGATGCTGCTGCTAGACCCAGCAACTTACGGAAAAATAACAGACGCACACACATGCATACAAACAGTTACAATAAGTGGGTGGCCAGCAGTCTGTTTACATCATTTGCTTGTATATTTGTATATTGTTTTTTCCACTATACAGTGATTGATACTTAATCATTTATATTGTTCCAGCCAAAGTCTTCCACCTGCTAAACAAATTTTGTTTGATCTCACAATGCCTCTGTATGCTGTCCCACAAAGGAGCCTATCTATATTTGATATGTCTAGACAGTCTTCTTATCAAAGCCTCTCATCTGAGCAGAAAGGAAGAGGTCTGCAGAGACTTTTCTCATTAACTTGGTGTGTGTGCCTTTGAGCGGGAGAGAATTAATGGAGATTATAATACCATAATGTATTTATTTAGTCTTTGTGTGAACGATCACGCATACTGTCATGTACTATCATGTTAAACATCACAGTCTTTTACCGATCAGCAGTGGTTTAAATCTCCGCTGTTGATATTTTATATCACCTGCCTGATGAAATATACATGATAGCCGAAAGACCGTGATGCACTTCTCTGCCCAGTAGAGGGCATTCTGGGCTAAATGGCAACTGTGAGAGTGGCATATGGACAGGGTCAGCCGCTCTTTGATTAAGACTCAGAACAAATTCAGTAACTTGGGTGTATTACGCATAGTCTCCGACTCCTTCCTAACTATGCTTTTTCTTTTTTACTTTTCTTCATTATCTTTATTTCTCTCATTTTCTACTTTTTATTGTCTCACCGCTACTGATAGATACTCTTACCCTTCTGGCAATTGGCATTCTGCCACTGTCTCAATTGCCCTCTCTGTTTTAGTTGTTGTTTTATGTTGTGTTGTACTGGACAGGCAGCTGCAGCGGAGCTGATAAGAGCTCCTGACCTTGGCAGATGGAGTGACTCCTAGAGAGAGCTAATCATAGAACTTCCTCCTCCAGAGAGAGTGAGAGAGAGAGAGAGAGAGAGATGTGTACATTCTAATGTCAACCACAGTGTGGCAGCATCTAAGTGTTGGAGACAGTGTCAGAGAAAATTAATTGTAAAACCATAGTAATCAACCAAGCAAATAAATCTTGTTTCAGTTTCAAAATAAAATCAAAAATTTGAGCTGTAAAAACATGTTTGAAGAAAATGAAGGCTTTCTTAATTCTGCACTATGCTAATGTTTTTTCGGACCACTTTTGCCAAATTTCTATAGCGGCTACCAGGGCCGGCCCAAGCCTTTATGGTCCCTAAGCAAAATTTCATTTTGGTGTCCCCCTGTGTCCCCAAAACAATCGACTATTGTCAATGTTTGATTATTTGCACGCACACTGTAAATTTAACACGGCCAATTGTATTATTTGTAGCTGTGTTTGTCATGTGGACTGTCATAAAAACAAAAACACATAAACCTTGCATTACAAGTGTATTGTGATTGTTTAAAAATATGATAATTTCATTACTTCCAATTGTAGGTGAACTGTCTCTTTAAATTATCAGCACAGAACATAAAAAGTTGTAGAATTTATTGCTCAATCCATTTGACTATTTGCAAAGATTTTCTTAAAAAAATCATGTTTATTTTATTTTAACCACAACCTATAGATTCCCTTTCAAAGCCCCACAGCCCTGAGGATGATTTAAACTTCATTTTATTTATTGTAATTACTTAACCATTAAATTTACAATATGCACACACTTATTCTTAATCTTATCACAAATAAAAGGCTGAATTGACAGATAATTATATATTACATGAATAAACAAATTACATATTTTTTTATCTAAATCAGCATTTTGTGGTTTGCATCAGTCATACTGACTTACATTAAACAGTTGTCAATATTTTTTTGTCAATTACCATATGTCGTTTCTTGTACAGCGCTCTTTCAAGCCTCTTGCTGAACTACAGCTGAAGACGTGACAGTAGCTTCGTCTTCTTTGATTTGATTGGTCACTGCTCGGCTCTGTAACCAGTAACTTCCACCTACTTTCATTTGATTGGCAACCTCACTTATTTTGATATTGCAATGTTGCGTTTAGTCAGTGATTTCAAAAATGTTAATACACACCACAGAAAAAATAGTGGATACGGCCCTACGTGAGGAAATTGATGTGTGTCGTGAATATATCACAAAAAAACCCTGTAATTCAATTTGCTCTTTTATAAATTTATTGAAGGAGTTCCAATAGATTCTAGGCTATTACAGTTTGCTTTTTTTATTATTTGGTTTTCATTAACAATGCAGATCATTTATTTTTAAAAGTCTTATTGTAAAATAAATGTATATGTTGGCACAAATTAATGTTTCCCACATGACTAATTTCAAACATTCACACATGCTTTCAGATCAAAGTGATGTTAAATAATAAAAAAACAGCTCACTTAACTTTTGAAAACATAGTTTATTGTTTTTTTAAACTTTTTTAAAAAGCTTTATTCAGTTACTTTTGTGGTGTATATGTCATAAGGTGTTGTTTTATTTGAAAATAAATATGTAGGTATTCACATGGATAGAGGTCAGTCAGGCAAAGAAAAAATGTAGGCCTATCTGAAGTGTGAATCCAATTTTTTTCTTTTCTTTTTTAAAGATTTACATATTTTTTTCCATTTTTTTTCTTTTGCATAAGTTTTATTTATTTTGCATAAACATCCAATCATTAACAAAAGTGATATGTAACCCACTTCTAAAGTATCACTTAGGGGCGTCATCGAGGTGGCAGAGCAACACAAGAGGTGAAGAGAGATTTTAAAAATGTGAATGAAATGTAAAAGTAATGAAGAATCGATTGCTATATGATTTGTTTTAATGATGGAGAGTACATTCACACATGGGTAAGTAAACATTGTTTGCTGAACAATATAGTGTGCTATACATTTTTACAGTTTATCTTGTTTGTATTGGTGATTGGGACTTTGCATTTGAAAAAGTGTGCATTGAGACTTGTTTCTAAAAATTTCTCATTTTACTTGAGAACGTTTAAAATTCAACACTGATGGCACCTTCACACGGGGCGTCAGCGTCAACGCTTCTCATTAAAGCCGTGGTCACACCTGTCTTTTTGCTCTAGAGTGGAGTCTGAATTCGCTCACTTGTTTTGGTAAATGCTAAATAGTCCACTATATGGGAAGTGAATGAAAATGGGTGAACAATTTTGGACACTGATGTAATATATACTCATAAACAAGTCATAAATACACCTGTGTGGCTTTATGGATTGTTTTGTGAAATGGTAGTTCATTTTTTAGAAAAAATTCACGTTTATTGTATCAGTTTTTAATAAGGAGGCCAAAAAAACGTGTCACGTAATTAAGTATTACGTTTATTATGTTTAATCAAATTACTTAATATATTGAAAATAAAACACTGCTATATATGACATTAATTATATCTGTTTATTCTCAAAAAGTAGAAAAGAATTGTCAACAAGAACAAACACAAGTGTTTAAACGACGTGCATTTGTGGCATTAACGGTCACTCTCCTCCAGCTGATTCTAAGCAGTACAATCTATGTACACTCAAAATCAGAATGTATTGTGGGTCAAAAGTAGTGGACAAATGTAGGGAATGAGTTGTTTACTCAGAATTCAGACAACACTACACAATGGGGGACACCCAATATAGTGCACTTTATAGGAGAGTTACAGCTTGTGTTTGACTTCATGCAGTGGTGCACTGACATATCAGCCGCTGACTTGAAGCAGTGCATGCCGATTCAAAATACCGCAAGAGCGTTTTCTAGAACAGCCTGCTAGCTCAACCGGTGCAGCATCTCAGAGGCGGCCAGGCTGTGATGACGACACAGCTTTTCATGATTGGCTAGCTAGATGGACCGCATGACAATTAACACGTGCGTCTCGGGTTCATTCTAATACCTTCAGTTCGACTAATACTTATTAATTCATGTTTTTAAAACAGCTAAATGGAATGAAATGAAACAAATAGCCTACTGATTCACCTCCGTTCGTAATTTAATAATAAATTCGAAACCCAACTTTTTATGTTTATTGCAATACCTCTTGCGGTACTTTGATGTCATCCGCCTTTTGGATCACGCAGCGATGCATCAAGTTGAACAAACCTGATGGATTCATTATGGTGTGACCTTTGTCTCCTCAGGGCGTGACCCTCCTCCATTCTTGCAGTATCCTGCTCCCCGCTCATGTTCGCAGCTGCGTATGAAAACATTCACGTGCTCAAACTCCAATCTGACCGGGGCTTTCCTTTAAATGGGTGTCGTCATGCATTGCCGAACTGAATTGTGGGTCCGTCAGCGTTGCGTTAAGGAAATGCACGCTCAGACGCAGCCAGCACGCACACACATAAAACTGCGCTGAACATTTAAGTTTGTTAAGGCGATATATATATGTGTGTAATTCTTTCAGTATCTCTGTTAAAATGTATATTACAAATCTATTATTTTCAGTAATGATGCTGTTAAAAATATTTTTTTATACTTTTCAAGGTTTGATTTTCTATATTATCCAATGGTCTGTTAATGGTGGAGGCCTCATGGTTTAGGTTTAGGTATGGTTTAAGGCCATATTGAGGTTTGGACTTTTCTTCACTGAAATAAATGTTTTTTTATAACACAGAGATCAATGTACCGGTACTGGTAGCGGCTAAAAAGTGAACGGTACCCAACCCTAGTTGTGACTATAACGATCATATCTGCCACGCTTCAGACACGCCCTCCAACAAGCGTTGACGCTGAAGCCCTGTGTGAATCAGGCTTGATCCACGTGAAAAAAAAAGAAAGGCGTGCAAGTAGCGGTCATGTCTAGCGCATGCTTTTAGATGCACAAGCGTTGTCAGGGATCAATAGTGGTGATTTGAGTGAGAGTGCCTTCACCAGATGAAATTTCCATGTCCTTTATGAACACACTTTCTTGTCCTTCCTGTTAATGTCATCTCATTTTCTTTTTAGTTTTAAAGTAGACAGTCGCTCTCTCTTGGGGTAGGCTGGGAATGATGATAGTCTCTTGCTTCAGTGCTTTGATGAGATTTTGCGGTATGTGCAGACACAGTCCTCTGTGTGTATGTGTATTTGTGTCTCCTATTTTTTTTTCTTTTTTGTGTTCTCACTACACCTGCCAGATGTTGGATCAATGTGCAACATAAAATGCAGTTTTACTGGCAGAGGCTGTAACATTGTTGACTCTGATCAATATTTGTATTTGCTGTAAGAAAAGAACACAGGCTAAAAGGTCCAGTGCATGAAATTTATGCTGCATCTAGCTGTGAGGCTGCGAACTGCAACCAACGGCTCACTCCACCACTCACCCACCCCCTTTCAATGGACTGCGGAAGCGGACACAGAAATAAGATGTCATCACATTTTCAGTTCTTTGCTAAAGGAGATAACGTATTTAAAAAGTGCACTCTGCAGAGCAGTTTGACGAATTCCATGCAAGTGGACCTGTGGTGTATGTAGAAATAGTTCATTCTAAGGTAAAAAAAAATGTAACGCTTCATAACGGCTTTTATACACCTTTGATGACATAGTTATGTATATTTTATTGCATTTCTGTGAACAGATCCTTTAACCAACCTTTAAGGCTTGGTTTCTGTGACATACTTTAATTTTTCAAAATTGTTCCAAAATAAAATCCTGGACAAAGGAAAATATTAAAGTGAGAATTTCAATTGAGATAATTTTGCCGTTTTCAAGGCAGTTTTATAAATGTTTGCATGAAACTTTCGCATTTGAACTGGAAATGTATTTTGTTATTAAAGCAACAGCTCAAAGCGCATTTACTCTTGTGTTGTTCTCAACCTGCATGACCTGCTTTCCTTTGTGAAACAAAAGAAAAGTATTACAGAATGTCTAGAGTACCTCTCACTATATTTTTTATACGGGCTACGGGGCTGTCAAGTCCCCAAAATGACCAAAAGCATCATAAAAGTACCAGAAGGCGATTCATATGGCATGTGCATTATACGTACAATAGATTTGTGTGCTAGACAAACTGAAATATAAATACTTTTTCAAGCTGAAATTGATACTTTGAGGTAGGTTTGACGGGAAAAAAGATAAAAAATAAAACATTGACATTGACATCAGTGACATAAACTCTGGGATAAGTTATGATGCTTTGTTTTTTTGAGTTTTACAGTCCCTGTTTTATTATGAGAGACCCTGTGCATTCGGCAATATATCATCTTTTGTCTTCTTCAGAAGCAAGCAAGCCTTGTGGACTTGAGGGTGAGCAAATGATGAATTTTTGGGAGAGCTAACACTTCAACATTCACATAGACACACCTACCGTGAGACTCTTCTTGGCTTGAACCAAAGCCATTCATCAAAATGTGTGTGACATTTATCATTTTTGTACTGTAGAAATAATAGATTTTCAGCATTACAGATTCTCAGCATTCTGCCGGTTATGAAATTCACACTACCACAAGTGATTCACCATGATTCACATCACCTCACATTCCACTACCCCTGAAGTTTGTGAGAATTAGACTTAGCTGTAGACATTGCTGCAAATTCCAAAAGTGCTGGTTCAGTTTTTACCTGCGTCCCAATGCCAAATGAAAGAAAACATGTTATGATAAAGGCAATACGTGCAGCAGACAATACACACAACCCATTTGTCTTTAAGTTGCATACTGTTAACATGCTTAATTCTGTTTGCGTATGCACCTTCTTTCCTTTCGTCGAGATGGTTTAACTGAAAGACACTTTTGATGAACCAGCAGCAGTTCTTCTGGGCACAAACCACCTACAGCTCGTCTGAGTAATTAAACTAAAGGAATTTAAAAGGCAAATGAAAACACAAAATGAAATAAATAAGGGAGCAATAACCGCCACTCAATAAGTGGAGAGTGCTGAGTGCGAATGTCTGGGAGGGGCTCGCGTTTGGCCCCGAGAGTCGAGAGACTATTTTCATTAGGATATAGGCCTGAACGCGGCAGAAATGCTGACAGGGGCATCCATAGCTTCCTGAAGCTAATCTTCTTCACTTGATAAAAACTTCACCCGCTGATCTGTTAACGGCACATTAATTCATTGCCGAGCGCTCGCCGTTCCTCTCCACCCTCGCTTTCGCTTCCCTTCTGTCTTAGTCTGTCTCTGTTTAACACTCGTGCTGCAGTTCTGTCATTTCTGCTCGACAGTACCAAACGGCCCTGCGTTAAAAATCTATTTCTCTTGAATTTTTTCTATTTCTAAAATTGAGAAAAATGAATAAATCAGTATTAAAACTTTAAAACTGAATTAAAACTGTGATCCAAAAAGTGCAAGTATTGAGGTCCAGCAACATTTAATGTTTATTGTAACATTGAAAGCGTTATGCTGATGGTTCAAAATGCAAATTCATCATCATTTGTCTTTTTCAACCCATCTCAACTCAACTCAACTTTATTTATATAGCGCTTTTTACAATTTTCATTGTTACAAAGCAGCTGTACATGAGACACATTGAATTTCAAGTATGAATTCTAAAGCAGCCCCCCGGCCAGGCAGATAGTGCAAAACAATATGCAAACGGTGGTGAGGAACCCAAAACTCCCATCGAGAAAAAAAACCTCAGGGGAACCCAGGCCCAGCCAGGGGATTCCAGTTCCCCTCTGGCAAAAGCTGCTGCCTCTGTACAAGCTCAACAGTGCTTGCACAACAAGGCTTAATAAAAATATTAAAATTAAGGATTTAAGATTATCATTAACAATCTTATAGCATTTGAAATGTTGTAGGAAAAAAAAGTTGTCGCGTCCTTCATCCAGCTCTATCCTCTTAGCTCTTGTCAGGTCACCGCTTCCCATTCTCAGTACACTTTCTTTTCTCCAGGAAGATGTTGCGAATAATGCTGATGCACGTCCCTCAACCACTGGCAGCAGTCATCAAACCTGACACAAGGCATCTTGACGCTCCAAATCGGAATGTGCGTGAAAGTGATTTGAGCATTTTTCACACTCTTCAATTTGTGTTTTACAAAAGTAACTCAGTCATGTGGGTTCTGCACCACAGAAGGCTGAATAAACCATGACAGAATTGTTCTGTCAGGACACATTTAATTGAGGAAATGTATGCGGCTCCCACAAGCTGGTGTATTTAGTGCTGCTGAACAGATGTGTCTCATTTGGAGTTAATACATTGTTTTGAGTGTTTGATATCACAGCACACCGTTCTGCACCAGAAATCAATACTTACAAATGACACATCTTCCAGTTATGGCTGCGAAGGGTGGGTCACACATTACAGTTTTGTCTGTATATTTTCGTCATCTGTAATCATTTCTGGAGCTTCTAAAGATTGGATGTGACTAAGACAAACATTACTTTTGCTATTTATTTAGAACATATGTTAAACCTGTTACTTGGCCACACTTTTTGAGCTAGAGGCGACAATGATACCTCAAATTCTGCTGTTTATTGAGGAGAGGTGTTCAATTACTTGTAAAGGTGTCAGACTTCATGCAGTTGCATGGGTGATGCTAAAACGGTAAAATCCAGTGATTCCCTCCTTCTATACCTTTCCTGAAGCTGTATTAAATCACGCCAGTGCCACTCAACTCAGACGCTACCGTATGGGACAGGCAATTCCCACGTCCAGTACATGCGTTCCGGCAGATGGTTAACAAGAAGAACTTTTTATGGATTATAGGTGAGCAAAGAGGAGCAACAGGTTGCAGGCAGAGGCCCACTGCCGCCGACCCCCGGAGCGGCAACTTGCGCCACACCGGGCTACAGACCAAGAGGTGATAAACACCGTTAGCTGAGATCTGCCCCTGTATCGAGGCTCAGTCTCGGCTCGGTCGGTGCATCAACTAGTCAGGAGACGGGAGCATACATTATGGCCACATTCTGGCCATTTTTCTCCACTAAACTTGGGGTAGATCAGGCCAAAGTGTTCGCACTTACATGAGCAGCCCCCAATGCAGCGGCCTGCCATGTTACAAAGCATATCTCTCACAAATTGGGCAGATCTTTCCTATAGGTTTTTCCTAGTATCAATCATTACCATTACCTACATGTTCCTGTGGCTAAAGTACACCGTTATGTGGCTTACAGTTGTGTTCAAAATTATTCAACCCCCAATGCTGTAAATGGTTTTAGGGAATTTAGTGTACATTTGTAATTGTATTCAGAATGAAATCCTACAAGGACTTCTTAAAGAACCATATGCAACTAAAATGACATAAATTAGTTTTGTAATACAGTAGTACATGTTTCTTTTGTGAATTCTTCATTGACATAATTATGCAACCCCTAAAAGACTACCACTCTGAAGAACAGAGGTTCAATTAAGTGTTTTCAGGTATTGAATTATTGGATATCAGGGAGCAGCAATAAAGCCTAATAAGCACCAATTAGTCAGCTTTAAAATGACTGTGATTCTCAGCTCCTTCTAGACATTTACTGGTGTGGTTACAAACATGGTGAGGTCAAGAGAATGGTCCAGGAAGACAAGAGAACAGGTGATTACTCTTCACAGGAAGGGCAATGGCTATAAGAAGATTGCAAAGATGTTAAACATACCAAGAGACACCATAGGAAGCATCATTCGCAAATTCAAGGCAAAAGCCACTGTTGAAACGCTACCTGGTCGTGGCAGAAAGAAGATGTTGACTTCGACTGCTGTGCGCTACCTGAAGCGTAGAGTGGAGAAAAGTCCCCGTGTGACTGCTGAGGAACTGAGAAAAGATTTGTCAGATGTGGGTACTGAAGTTTCTGCTCAGACAATACGGCGCACCCTGCGTAATAAAGGCCTCCATGCCAGAACTCCCAGGCGCACCCCCTTGCTGTCCACAAAGAATAAGAAGAGTCGACTGCAGTATGCCAAAAGTCATGTGGACAAACCACAGAAGTTTTGGGATAGTGTTCTGTGGACTGATGAAACAAAATTAGAACTGTTTGGGCCCATGGATCAACGCTATGTTTGGAGGAGGCCTATGAAGAAAAGAACACCTTGCCTACTGTGAAGCATGGCGGGGGGTCAATCATGCTTTGGGGCTGTTTTGCTTCTGCAGGTACTGGGAAGCTTCAGCGTGTGCAAGGTACCATGAATTCTCTTCAGTACCAGGAGATATTGGATGACAATGTGATGCAGTCCGTCACAAACCTGAGGCTTGGAAGACGTTGGACCTTTCAACAGGACAATGATCCCAAGCATACCTCCAAGTCCACTAGAGCATGGTTGCAGATTAAAGGCTGGAACATTTTGAAGTGGCAATCGCAGTCACCAGACTTAAATCCGATTGAGAACCTCTGGTGGAACTTAAAGAAAGCAGTTGCAGTGCGCAAGCCTAAGAATGTGACTGAACTGGAGGCTTTTGCCCATGATGAATGGGCGAAGATACCTGTAGATCGCTGCAAGACACTTGTGTCAAGCTATGCTTCACGTTTAAAAGCTGTTATAACTGTAAAAGGATGTTGTACTAAGTACTAAGATTGAATGTCACTTGGGGGTTGAATAAAACTGATAATGATGTGAGCTCAGAAAAGACATTTGTGGTTATTTTATTATAAATGTTAAGTTATATTTGTCTGACCTACACGTGCCTCTTTGATTTAATTGTAAGCAGGATGACTGAATGATCATAATCAATGTCAAACCGACCAAAACAATCAATTTCAGTGGGGGTTGAATAATTTTGAACACAACTGTACATATGCGCTATACAGCACTAATATTATAGGGATACAAGGGTCTGTAATATCTGTGTAATACCTTTTGGCTAAAGGGTGCAGACTTTCCATAAAGTGGCTTGCTATATTTGCTGTTACATAGCCCCGCATGTGCAGTAGGTTGTGACAGCAATGCTGCGCCAGTGACTGTGTGTGCGTGCTTTTGTAGAACAGACCTCCAGCCTGGAGCTCATTGTTACTCATGCGCGCTGTTGTATCTCTTGGATCCCAGCCTCATATCAGACTCCAGGAGACAGCGCTGAGGGGTGTGTAGCTGCGGGCCACACCTATGGAGGTTGTGGCGCTATTCAATTTGTACTTTAGTTATATGCACAACCTATACTACCTTGTGCTCTTTGCCTCCAGGGACACGTTTCAGTGAGGTTCAACCAACACCGAAGTATGAACTCTGAGTTGATTTACACTAATATGTGAAACTTTGAGTTTTGGTTTCAGTACAGCTGATTTTAGTTAGTTTAATTAACTCTTGGTAGGCTTTCCTTGAGTAAAGCATGTGCACCACAACTGTGGAAAGCCGTGATCAATGGAGCTCTGATATTACCATTCACCATGGCAACGGCACCAAAAAGAGCAACATGGCTACAGAAAGTGCTTGAGAGTGAGGCACACTTTCTTCATCTCTCTGCAAACAGTGAATTTACTAATGTGATTAAATCACTTAAGTTTAAATGAATAAATAGATCAATGTACCAATAAAATAATCAGTAAATGAATGAAATAATAAAAAATGTCTTATGTTCTCAGTCGCCATCAGTGCTCTAGTGATGAGTGTGACATGTGTATAGGATACTTGTAAGGGTGTCGTATAATAGTCAGACTGTTGGCTTGTTCGAACCCTGCTCAGAGCAGATTTGTGTAGTAGTGGCTGCGCATCTATATTGATTGTTTATTAATTTTATCTGTTCATTTCTGCATTTATGTCTGTATTAATTAATATCTTTATTCATGCACTTTATTCATACACATTATCAAGTCATTTCTCATCTTCTATAGAAAACTAGCATTTGTGAGAAAATGTTAGGGAAAGAACATGCTAACGCATGGCCACAATTGCTGATGTTATTGATGTAAGGATGGATGAGATGTTATGATATATCTAATTCACTTTAAAGAAAAATGGTACAGTTTTTAAAAAAATATACAGGGAAATGACAAAATTCCACTCGGGTCTAAATTGCTCTCCTGAAATCAAAGTACATCCCTATGAATAAATGCTGCCTTTATAAAAGGACATGACATTTAAATCACTGAGATGGTCTCGGTGTTATCAAAATGTGCACTAAATGACTGCACTAAATGACTGCACTAAAGGGCCGCTAATCCAGGTGTTTTCTGCAATGTAAAAATAGTCAGTGCTATCCCCAGAATGTCTCTGTATAGTTTCAGCTCACAACACACCACATTTCTTTCATTACATTATGTTGAACGTGGCCATATGTGGCTATTTATGTTCCATTTTACATCCAACAACAGCATACCTTTATTGTTTCTTTGACCTTTTTGTCGCTGGCTAGTGCTACATCTGCTCTTGCCTGAAAATGGCTGACAGCATGTCTCTGGCGGGAGGTAGAACTGAGCGCTCATAAGGCGGAGTCTGTGAGCGCTCATGGACAGGCGTAAACAATGTGACATCAGATTGATAGGGGATCGCCAACATCCTGTTTTGTGTCACTTTGTGGTTTAAAGGAGATTACAAAAAGAAGAATAGATGGATTTGTATAATTACAGGGTGTTTTTGCACACACGCTGGCTACTAAATTTCTGGGAGAAAAACATTTAAAAGTGCATTTTCTGGGATAGTGTCCCTATGATGGTGAAAACCTCATTGAGATTTATCCATTTTTTGCAAAGCTTTATTGATTTCCGTATTGACAATTTGCACTATATAATATTTTAAGATATTTTCAGTTTTCCCCGGTAATTTTGTTACACTTGCAAGCTACAGGTCCACAGTTCTTTGCCAACACAGACAAAGAAAAATAGAGATTTCCCTTCCATTCATACGTTCTCTTCTGGTGTTACCATGACTGAGTTTTAAGAGCTGACTTACCTCATACATTTTCTTTAAACTGTCTTCCCCCTAACGTCAGGCTGTCATGGTAAATCACTGGATCCCTGCAGCAGCAGTGGCTTCACAGTCGTCTTACTGGGGTGAGAAGACCAGACAAACAACGCAGAGAGGACATGGTAGCTGACAGCATGCACGAGATTCCCATCGCTGACAAGCAAACAAACCAAGCGCTTCAAACGCCATATTTGCGTAACATGTCTTATGCGCAACATGACAAATTGCCACTTAGAGAGCCTGCTCTTTCATATCACATACATATTTAAATACATTTTATTTATTTTAAATATGATATCATTAATTCATAGTGCCGCACACTGTAGGTTTTAAGACTGTAGCTGTGGAGACAGGAAATGGCAGACGTGCTGACTCCTCGGTGTACATCCTGACATCAGCGTATCAGTGTTTCAAGCTAAATGTCATACTGCATCTATACTAAATCGCTCTCCATTTCTGAGTAAAGTGGCCTTTCCTTTGGCAATGTTGTGACAGTCTGTCACACACGCAACATATGCAACATTTAGTTATATCTGTGGCTGCACTGACGGTTATATTAACATAGTACAAAGCTCTGGAAAATCACTTTTTTCAGTTTTCTGAATTTACTATTTGTTGATATGTGCTGAGGTAAAATTATAATTTTTGTTATGTTCTGTGGACTACTTACGACATTTATCCCATATTCCAATAAATGTTTTAATATGCAGAATACTAGTCAAAATAACAAAAATACAGTATGCAAAGTTTACACACCTCAAATAGAACAAAGGTTTTCTTTTTTTTACAAAGGTTTGTATTCCTTTATTATCAACATAATACAAAAAATGTGTTTGCATATATTTTGAATAACAAGAAATAATAATAATAATAATAACCACAGCCTTCGTTCATCTTAGCATTCTCTCAGTGTTTCACATTGCTATTGGCTGACTTTATATGAGGTTTCTTTTGTTGTAATAGACCCTGGAATGGAACAGACACAAAAGACATAGAAATTCTAATTTAAGGCAAATTTGGTGTCTCTCTATTATTTTTCCAGAGTTGTATATTGTAATAGCTTGTTGACAATAAGGAGAATAGTTGAGAATAGCTTAGTACACATTCACAAATAATTCAAGGTCCACTTGTCAACCACCATGTAATTCTTTCGATCTCTAACCCTAAACAACTGTAAAGTCTATTGGTAAAATTTAAAACAAAAGTAAAAAAGCATACACTAGTTGGTTGGTCAATCTAATTTAGGGTTTGTTCACATATGGTATGTTTGGTGTGATTGTTCTGTTAGTGCAGTTCATTTGTGTAAGTGTGAACACTGCCATCTGAACCAAGGTGCACATCAAACAAGCGGTCTCGGTCGTTGGGCGGTGGCCCACAGTTGAGTCTCTGGACGACAAAGCCCTGGTGGAGGAAGGGCTGATGACACCAGGGGGCCAACTGACGGAGCTGATGGAGGAGGAGCCCATGGTAGAGATGAGCAGAAGGCGAGCCCAGGTGACACCGAGGGTCCAGAGGGCCAAAAAGCAGACGGCTTTGGCGACCGAGGCGGAGGCGAGGATCCGGAAGTCCACTGTGGAGCCAGAGTGACCGAGGGTGGAGATGAGACCGGGGGGAAGGAGGAGCCTGTCTGAGCAGAAGGGGCAGAGTGACGAGGTGTAACCAGAGGATCGGAGCCCCGAGGCGACAGAGGGTCGACGACTGAGGGACAAGGGAGCCTAGTGGAGCTGGTGGGCTGACGGGACATTGTAAAGTCGAGGGAGTCAGCTGCCTAGGTGGAGCCGCTGGGTCGGAGGGCCGAGCCGGGGTCCGGGTCTCAGGGGCTGGTGGCTGGAGATCCCGAAGCACAACCGACCCAACGGCGCTGATGTGCCGAGGGTGAGCCGAGGCATCTCCAGATGCCAGCAGACCCAGGGCTGATGAACTGGCTGGCAGTGACAGAGGAGGCGGGGGTGGGTGGTTGGGCGGGGACTTTCTAGAAACTGCCGATGGGATTCTGGCTGCTGAAAGAGTGCTGTGTGAGGCAGTTAACAACTAGGGAAACTAATTAGGGAGCACAGGCAAAACAGGAACACAGAAAAGCAAACTGAAGATAACTGTTACAATATGCGCACACATACACAGCACACAGTAATGCCAGTTTGAACAGTAAGCAAACCAGGAATACATTTTTTTTTTGGTCTGGAACAAAAATAACCAAGAGAACCGAACTACAAATGTGAACACCCCCTACAGTACATAATGCTCAAGAGATTATTTTGGATGTGGCTCTAGGCTAGGTTAAAGCCATATTTCACCCTGAATGAATTCTGTGATTATACATGTTTTATACCTGCTGTTGTGCAGCTTTTTTTTAAGAGGAAACCACTTTTTTTCTGTACAATGTTAGTCAAAAATGACATAAAATTCCCCATTTATAAAGTATGAAATACTGTAATTTAAAACGTAATAGGTTTGCAAACAGACTGACATTTTAAGTCATTCTTTGCTTTAAACACCCGATTGTGAATGACGTATGCCGTCATTGACATTCAACATTCACAAGCTTTTGTCATAAAGTAAATTCTCCAAAACTAGTTGAATGTCACCAGATGGACGTTTTAGTGCATGATGAAAGTCACTCCCTTTGAGAGAGTGTTGTTTCGTTATGCATTGTCTTCAGCTCTGAGCATCAGCTTAACAGGACCTCAGGAAAAGATGAGAGATATAAAATTCAGTAGGCACAAGAACCAATAAAAAGAAATGCCATTCAAATTACTGGTTTCAAAATTATGACAGACAAGCAGAAAAACAATACCCCATTACTCTGACAGATGTTTCTGAGGACAGACGTTTGTGTCTGCAACATGCAGTATATCTCTCACATTAAGCTTAAACTGACATAAAAGAGTACGTATACTTCCTGAAGTGCTGTTGGTTGAGTATGGCTCATGGGTTTGATTCCCATGTAATGATTACAGGCACCTACTCAGATAAAAGCAGGGTTCTTCTGAAACATAATGGTCCAAGTGAGATATCATTTTTGAGATAACAATCCCAAAGGGAGCTGAAATTTTAAACAACTTTAATAAACTTTGCCTTGATTATGTTTGGCTGTATAACAGAATAGGGTCAGAGTCAAAGCAGATGCCGTACAGCTGATTCACACAGTAATGCTAAGTGTTATTTATCTCTGTTGGAAGTTAAAAAGCCTACACTGCAACTCTGCCAGTACAGATCCCAATGTAAGCTAGAACCCTAATTGACTTAATGGAATGAGTGTAATTAGATCTGCTCCTCATTTCTTATGGGTTACGAACGATGCTTCTGGACCAACATTCTGTCAGATAAGGGTTTTAGGTTAGGATGGAGGGATGGACCTTGGGATGGATTTTACGTAAATTCATGATGCCATAGAAGAACCATTTTTGGGTGAACGGTTCTAAGGACCTTTAATGTCCAAGGAACCTTTCAGCTTCACAAAATTATTTTTTGTAACATCTGTTTTTTAGATTATAACAATATTACGAAATAAATGGTTCTCCTTATTTTATATATAGGGGGCGGGGATAAACACTCAATTTTATTACATTTTCACCTTTATTTTTAGGAGTTATAAACTGTCACTATGAAAAACAGAAGCTGTCTCACTCTTAAATATTGAGTTTATTTATCCCATGGAAAGCATAACAGCGTACAGGCAACCAACAGATGATTGAGAAAATATTGCCCGAATACTCATTTTGGGTGAGCGGTGCACAAAATTGCTTGAGTATTAGATATGGTACATAAGATATTACAGAGGCGCTCTGCATGCAGTTCTGCTGACATAATGACGGCTCGCCTCGCGCTGTCAAACGTTAAATATCAGAGAGAGAGAGAGAGTTCGTCCCACTAATCAATAAACCATTTACAATCCTTCACCGCAAAAACACTTGCGCTATCATTCTCCGTTTAAGGAGCTGAAAGCACATGGAAAATATCCAATGTATTAAATAAGCAGCTTGAATGGACGCGCTTGTTTTGAACGGCTCGTGTTCATTGATCACTTGAGGGCTGAATGGAACGCGCGTGTCTGATTTGGCGCCGTTCAGGAAAATGTGACTTCCGCTTCAAAGAGCCTTTTAGCTAATGAATTCCTGTTTTATCTCGGCGCTATTAAAACTCAACGGTTTAGTGGAGTTTAGTTTAGCTTCATACAGATTTACAAACTAACAGCTACATTCATTTAACCCTAATTGCACGATTTTCTCTATGACGTAGGAAAGGTAGGCGACATAACGTGGCCATATGAACATTAAACATAGACTAAATTATACTTGTTCAAATAGAAAACTAGTTTTTCATGTCGATTAATAACCATTTGGTTGATCATAGTTGAACTATACTTTATGTATAGTCTATTCTTTTCAACACCTATTAAACAAATGTGTTAAATTGAACATCATAACAGTTATGCGTTAAGATGGACACATCCATTGAGCAATTCCTAGAATGTCGGACGAAAGAACGAAATTAGACACCTTTGCATTTTACACGCTATAATTTACACTAGGCTACTTCTTCCAATGTGTTTTATATAGGCCTACGTTTATTACGGTTGAGTCAAGCTGTTAAGTGTTGCATATCGTGAATATGCGCTGCTTTTGTTCAAGGTCGAAAAAGACACTATATCTTTGTAGTGCTTTGAAATAAAGCTGATTGTATCCCAAACCAATTATTTTCCCGAGATTTGTCCGTTATCCCTCCCCCTTCACTCTCTCTCTCTCTATCTCTCTCTCTCCCCTAACTCTCCCTTGAGCTTTCACACACACTCCAACACATCCCCTCCCCTCTCATTGCACTTCGCTTTCCTTTGCCCGCTCGCTTTCTACAACAAACATGGCCGCTAAATCGGACGGAGCAGCCGTGTGTGTTAGCGAGAATGAGAGCGATTTGCGGTGTCTCGTTGGCCCGGAGCAGAGCGCGGCTCGCCCGCACGCTCACGCCGACAAGCGCTTCACGTTGCTGGACTGCTGCTGGGTGCTGTGCGCCCTCCTGGTCTTCTTCTCCGACGGAGCCACCGACCTGTGGCTGGCAGCGGACTACTACTTAAGGCGGAACTATTGGTGGTTCGGGCTCACGTTGGTCTTCGTGGTGGTTCCGTCCGCTGTGGTCCAGGTGTTGAGTTTCAGGTGGTTGGTCTATGATTACTCGGAAATGAGCGTCAACCCGGGCGTGGATGGATGCGATTTCAGCACCAAGGGCAGCGACCAGAGGAGCCGGGGGAGCGTGGCTGAAGCGCGAACCCTGCGTGTGAATGGCACGCGGAAATGCTGTAGAGTGTGCATGTGGATCTTCCAAACCGTCATTCACGTCTTGCAGCTCGGCCAGGTTTGGAGGTAAGATAGATGGCATGCTGTGCACAACATATCTAGAGCAGTGATTTAACTCGGGTGCACGTGAGTGTGCACCTCTTTGAGATGCCAGCGCAAATGGGCAGTTGTAACTTGTGCTTAATATACTGCTTTTAATGGATATTGGTAATTTGGGTTTGGTCTTATTATATGTTCAGTGCTTTGTGCACAGATGGAATGAGGTGCAGCCCTTTCTGTCTGCATCCCGGCATGCTCTTGGCCGTGTGGCTTTGCTCTTTGCCAGCATAAATGGTGTGCCAAGGTGTACAGAGTGCTCTGGTGGCCCCTCCGTCGGATCACCCTTAGGCTGGCACATATTTGGTTATGCTGAAATGAATGTAGTCAACACATCTGCTTTCTTCACAAAGGGTTAAATGTCTCCTAAAAGAGTCAACCAACAGTGATTTTAGGTGTTGGTTTACAGATAAAGAAATAATCCAAACGTCAGTGCTGTCATCCGGCATCCCCACAGGCTCATTGTTACCTACAGGGAGTACACACAACTTCTAGCTAAGTTTTCTTTTGCCCTGTGTGAATCATAATACTTTTTTGTAATGCTTGTTTTCCTTGGTATGCCTTTCTGTGAAGGGCTTCTGAAGTTTTTTTCTGTTCTTGAAGCCGCTATTTTCTCTGAAAGTTATCAGAAGCGTCAGGGCCAGTTTTTGCGATGTCAGAGCATCATACGCTCTTCAGAGCAATGCGGTCAACTTCAATATAGAAAAGTGAATCCAAAGTTTGTTTTCTGCATGCTTTATGTTTTCTGTAGATCTTAAGGCTCAAAATGCACATGCAGTGTGTTTTTGAGGGAGGCACTTGGAGGATTGTGTAGATTTGTTTTGCTAATGACAGTTGATGTTCTCTGCTGATACATGCCCTGAGGAAGGAATTCATCTGAGGAATGCTTTTTTCCCATTAAACGCTGCTGTTTTTTTGCCAGGTGAGGGTCAAAGAAAGCAGTTCACTTCCATATTTGTTTAAGTGTTTTACTGGTAGTTAAGTGCTGAATTATTAACACAGGGACGGTGGGGATTGTGTGGGAGAGGATGTAGGATTTCCTGCCATCGTTCTCTGCAAGAAATCTATGTTCCTTCTTTCTCTCTCTGTCTCTCGCTCTCTTCCCTGTACCTCCTACTTGCGCTCTGTAAAATGATTTATTATCACGGTTGTTAACCTATTGCTTTGTGCGTGAATATTTGCATGGGTTGATGTGCATGCGTGTGGGAGAAACCAGAAATAGAGAATTTCTGTCTTATCTGCTGTTACCTATCTGTGTATCCCAAACCCATTTTTGGAAGCCCTCTTACCGCCGCCAGGTTCAAGTACCTTCCGAACTTTTACAAGTGAATATCATTTGCATTAAGATAATTCAAAAATGGGCTTTGTTAAATAAAGATTCTTTTTAGACTAAAAGGAGTCATTTGCTCATGCCAGGTGTTTTATGCCATTTAATGCAAAAATGCCTATTGTTTCCAAGGTTAAGTTGTAGGTTAATTTAAAGGGATAGTTCACATGGTCCACTTCCTGTCATTTCAAACCTGAATGACTGACTTGCATCTGCAGAAAACAAAAGAGGATATTTTAAAGAGTGTTGGTAACCAGACCATGGCGGTCACCATATTGTATGTACACAAAACCAATACAAGTCAATGGGTACCGCCATTGTTTTAATACCAACATTCTTCAAAATATCTTCTTTTGTATTCTGCAGAAATAAAAGACATTCATACAGGTTTGAAATGACAAGTGGGTGAGTACATGGTGACATCATTTTCATTTTTGAGAGAGATGATTGGGTTTGAGTTTTTTTTTTTGTATATATTCAGCTAAGTGTCCAAAGTGTGTGTGTCTGGTGTTTACAGAGTATCATGTCACATGATGACATCTGCATTGCTCTATCTGTCTGTTTGTGTGGGTACATGTTTATGTTGTCTCACATAAAAGCCACGTGTCACATAAGCTCAGACTGATGTATTCATGGGTTGACTTGGCAGGTCTACAGTATTTTTAAATATCAGTAGTCAAATATGCAACATCCGGCACTGCTCTATCAGATTGAACAGCCATTAAAGCAACCGAGAACATTCAGATATTGGAAGATTCTGAGTCAAGGAGAGATTAATGCATCTCTTTATAAAGCAGACCTGAATCAGTTTCAAAGAGCTGGAACTAGGTTTACAAAGAAAGCTTTATGCTTGTGGTGCCTGAGATCAGATCTTACAGATGTATAACTGAACCTTGATCAGCTTATTTCTGTTGCTCTCAATGACTCAAATATGATGTTTCTTAGGTATCATCTCAGAACAGTACATTTAATATGTGGTCAAATCATCTTTCAAAAAAGTATCTCTCAGTTTAGATCAAAGGTGTACCTCTTATCATTTAGTTATGTCTTCCCAAACCAGTATGACTTTCTTTCTTCAGCAGAACACAAAAGAAGAATTTGAAGAATGTTGGTAACCAAACAGCATTGACCCCCATTGACGTCCATTGTACGGACAAACCCACAGAGACATTTTTTAAAATATCTTCTTTTGTTCTCCACGGAACAAAGTGTCATACACAGGCTTTGAACAAATTTTTGGTGAATAAATGATCACAGAATTTAATGTTTTCTTTATTTGTTAATTTCATTACAGTCTCAGACTATTTAACCGCACTGTAAGAGTCTTTGTCATTTCAGGCTATGCCAAATTTCATTGTTTTTAAATACATTTTGTCAAGCTTAAGTAATAATGGTGTGGGCTTAGTGGGACTTGTTTTCACACCCCAAATACACTCAAGCACAGAGCAGCTGTTGTGATATATGTGTTGCAGGTGTGATAGGCGGTGAAGTATATCCGTAGGGCCATTAAGGGAGTTGATGGGGATATTCGCAGCGAGTCAAAGGCATCACACCGCAGCTGGCATGCGTGAGGAGCATTTAAAACCAGAAAGCACCTCACCCAATCTCAACCGCACCTCAAAGTGACATTTTCCCAGGAAAGGGAAGCTGCTGCCTCTCCTATTGCTCATTAAACACAACCATCAGGTTCCGAAAGCGAGGTGTCAGATTATTTCTGCACTCTCTCTTTTACTTATTCTCCTCTCTTACTGCCATCCCTCCATCCACCTGTCAATCTCTCCGTCTCACTCTTCCTAAGATCCTGATGCTGTCTGTCTTGTCAGAGCTGACCCAGTTCTTCACAGCAGATGCTGAAACACCGTACTCACAATGGAGTGAGAGATATGCGTGCGCCTGAGAAATAGAGAGAGCGTTCGCAGGTTTCCCAAACACAGCAGCTGAATATAGATTTCGGCGAGCGCTGTTTGTACTGTATGTGAAAGGCTCTGTGTACCCATCTGTTTGTCAAAGTGAGTTAACGGGAGATTTCGGCAGAAGACGCACGAGTAGATTTAGGGACTGTACTGACCTCCGGAGATGCTGATCGCATTTTTCTGGGTACAATACTTGTAGAGAGCTGTTCCTTTACATTCCCATTCATCTCAATGGCAGCAGCTTGGCCAGCTGCAGACATCTTGAAAGTACGTGACTTGAAATCTCCCATTTTTGCCTGCAGCCTTACACGGTTCTAGGTTTATTTTTTGAGCCAATCACCTGAGCTGTAATTGCCATGTGACTTATTACTCCAAAGATTCAGGACAATGACATCATGAGCATGCTGATTGGCCAATGGCAGGCCTTCATCAGCCTCCGCCTTGAGCTGTGAAGTAATTTTTACAGGATTTTTTATTTTCATCCTTATTTATTACTGACCCGCGTCCTTTATGGACCCATTCTGTGTTATTTTGACAGCTCATCACAGTTTACAGATCGTGTTTTGTTTTATAGGCACACATGGGACATGGGGTCAGCTGAGCCGCAATGAAACTTTATGATGCATTTTAATGCAAAGTCATTAATGTTTGTATGTTTGTGAGGCGATGAGGTTTTTAATGTTTCAATCAATCAGTCAATCAAACCGTGATCTGAAAAAATACATTTTTTTATATTTTCATTAAAATGTTAATAAAACGATTGTCCTTGGGCATTGAGTAGCTTATACTTTATAGTTTAATAACACCTGAAGGATGCCCATTTATTTGGCAGGATTGCAATGACTGCGTCTATTTCCCTTGTGCAAATGCAACTGTCAATCTTATTACTGCGATATGATTGGCTCTGACAGTTCTGGGCTGTGCCACTCTTTTAAACATCTGGATTGGATATGACCGAGAGTTGATTACATTTATGTGCTCTATACAGATACACCACACATCCGCAAACAAATTGAAACCGAATCAGAGAATGTTTGTCAGTGTTTGTTATATAGAGAGAGATTCTAAACTGTTTATGATGTAAAAGATAGTGATTCCATTTCTCATGATTTGGTTTTTGAGTACTGCAGATCAGTAAAAAGGATTTGGATTCTTTCATTCCTTTGCTCTAAGAGCCCGTGTTTATATTTATAATTAAATATGGCATGAAATAAAAAAGACTTTTGGTCCAAAACTCTTATTGTTGAGGCGTTGTACAAGTGTTTTTGAGTCTAATTGACAAACAGCTTTTTGTAGATACCTTGTGTTTAAAATGTTCACCATTTCTCTTTCATGAAATTGAATTTCATAAAAAAGTTTATGCATTTGGCAGACATTTTTATCCATTAAAAATAAAAGGGCCAAGCCCTTCAATATAACCTGCACACGCTTCCTGTTTCAATAGGAAAATACATTAACACAGAACCGAAAACTGCCCTTGTTTTCTCAATGTTTTCTCCATGATAAAAAAAAAACATACAGAAATCTATCTCAAATCAAAAAAGCACTATGAAGCACGTATCATTCTTTATTTCACCTTATGTCTCCCTTTGTTTTGTCTTTTATTCTCTATATCATCATTTCTTTCATCTGCGGTGTATCCCCTGTGGCGTCACATTACATACAGTATATGTGATCTCTATAGTCATCAAACTCTGAATGAAATGGATACAGAGAAAGAAAGACTAACTTTTCTCTCAGGGGAGAAATGGAGAGAGGTGGAGCAGCAGATTGTAAGACCATTTTAATTTCTGAGTCAAAGATTTCTCGATTACAGGACGAGTGTAATAATGTCACATTAGGAGAGGAAGGAAAAAGAGTCTCCCTTGATTCGTAACCCCTCTTTGCTTGAATATTCATTCATGTTATGTATATTCATAATGCTCTGGGCGGAGGTCTGCTAATAGTGTCTGCCTCTGATTTTTAGAAGTCTGAGCTCAGATTAGATGAGATGTCTGTCTAAATGCGAAACAGTGGTATTGCATGTGGAGTGATGTAAAAATAAGGATTTATTAAAATACGCAGTCTTACATAGCCAGACTTTTGATCATCTGTGTTAAAAAAGCGATCAATAAGTAAAAAGTCTATTGACAAAGTGTTAAATTTGTGAAACGCTTTGGATAAAAGTGTCTGCTAATGGAATGCATGTGAATGTAAAATTACATATTATGTCAAAGTTTTGAATATTTCTTATAAAAACCAACTACCTTGTTAACAGAATTTTGCTCTCAGAAGGACAGATGTGTGCCCTTTTTCCTAGAAACATGCCCATTTTGTGTGCAATGTGCATCAGACGGTCAGTGCTCCGACTGTGGACGGAGAGTGGGCGTTAAGTCTGAGACTGAGAATACAAAACCAAATTCTCACATAAATAAAAACTGTTATGCTTCTGTTTAAAATGTGTCTATGCGACACGTTTGTGCATTATAGAAAAATGCTAGGCCACACAGACCTTGTGTCAGTTGTTAGGGTGGTCTGGGTGGTTAGTCTGGCCAAGAACACAATGATTTTGTGTTTTCTTAATTTAATTTTTTTGTTTTTTATAGTGAGATGCTTATATTTGAGGTGCAATTTATATCCAGAACAGTGCGAGACAAGTTCAATATCAAGGGTCAGCATGAGTCCCTATGAGGATTAGTAATACTGATGCTTCCCGTTGCAAGCACCGCTAATTATTTCCAACAATAACCCTCCAAGATAAGCCCTATTAGGCCCACTATCGATTTGACATGATGTTTGAAATGACCACTGTCCCCCCCATTCACACAATCCTCCACTCTGATACTATTAAAGAGTCTCTGATTTAACAATTCTGCTACACACGCTCACCGGCCCCCCTGATGAATGCATTGAATTCCTTTATTCTTCTGCTCACCTCATTTTTCTCCAGCACTCCAGAAGGTCAAGGATGAAAAATGAAAAACAGAAGAATAGTCCTTTCCAGTTATTTTCCCTAGCAGGCACTGAAAGGGCCCTGCGAGCCAAAGGAGAAGATAACTCAGACGAGGTGCCACATCCAGAAATAATGCCACTTTTCCGCTAGCCATAATCAGCTCTTTTTAACTCCGTGTATCACACTGTTTAGAGTTTCAGTACACAAAGGAAATACTGTTGTGAAGGAAAGAAAATGGTGTCAATAGGCAACAAAAGTTGCCTCTAAAAGAACACTGAATTATTCAGAGATTAAATGCACAGTATTTAGAGAGATGCGTTCCTTGATCTCCATATCGTAGTCGTTCAGGTTAAGGATGGTATTTACAGCACAAGTGTACATTTCTATTTAACCGAACGTTTTACTGCTTGTTGTTTGAAAGTAGGCCTTTTTTCCTCCACATACATTGATTTCTATATAAATATAGTAAGAAACACAAATATTTTAGGAGCGTTGAGGCAATACAGGGCGAGAGTTATTCCCTTTGGTGCAGAGTTTGCTGTGGAAGCATTTTCACAGGCTAAACAATACAGAATGTAGAGTCTGCATTTCACACAATAGCCTCAATCTCCCACCCACACAAATACACACATGCAAAAAACACATCAAAGCACATGTATGCCGGCAAACTTGTGCAAGGATACTGACGGACACATTTCCTGAACGCCAAAAAACACCTTATTAATCAATGCATATGCCATTCGAATTGACTAATATATTTACATAATGCATATACAGTAGATTATTAATTTGAATAGATCTGGGATAAGTCTGAATTTGAAATACCCTCTCATAGGCTTTAGTATGGTGATTACATTTATATTCCAGAGTCATGTTTGCTGAAGTGTGTTTCGAGACCTGTAAATAAGGGAAGTGTGTGGAGTCTGTTTGTCAGTGTCAATAAATGCTTTAAAGGCGTACTGCACATCTTGGCTGAGATGCCCACAAGCGGTGATGTGATGGGCATTTGTGTATTGAGATGGTAACCCTG
Source organism: Triplophysa dalaica (assembly GCF_015846415.1). Classification (NCBI taxonomy): domain Eukaryota; kingdom Metazoa; phylum Chordata; class Actinopteri; order Cypriniformes; family Nemacheilidae; genus Triplophysa; species Triplophysa dalaica. Next base: position 8,796,846 of record NC_079561.1, on the reverse strand, counting down.
ATGTATAAGGGAGATGTTATTTTGACATTTGACGAGATGGCCCACACTACAGAGAAGTGAAATTCAAGGGGCATTTCAATGCTTTACTATACAGTAGTAAATACATTTGTCTATAAAAGTGCTGAAGTATATTATAGTATTTACTACAGTAAACTGCAGTAAAATTCTTGTGTACTGTAGTATATTTGAACCTTACTATAGTAAATATTAAAGTATACTTTAGTGTTTATTACAGTTTATACATTTACTACAAATTTTTTTGTCATCTGGTTCAAACTAACACTTTTATTTTGGCCGGTGATCGCGAAGACGCTTGAGTTTCAGTGTGTTTGACAGTAGCTCTACTTAAACAGTGAAATGCTCATAAAAGAAACTTAGAACAACTCTGTGGCGGAAGTTTGTTTTTTCATGTCCTCGTATAGTAAGATAGAGATAAATCCACGAGTGTCAAGCTTGTAACATGTTAAAGTGTGCAACTCATTCACTCATAGTCATTAGTTAACCTCACACACGAACAAACACAACAACAAACGCACATCACACAAACAGTGGCTCTGTTTAATGCACCTGCCAAACTGAATAGCACTTGTGCTATACTGTTAAATTTATTCTTAGCACCGACCGATTTTATCGTAGCATGTGCAACATATATGACTCAGTTAAGATTCATAATTTACTGTACAGCTGTAAGTAATGATCCCAATTAAATGAATTTGAACTCAAACCCTTTCCTTAAATCTAATTAAATACCGTATTAAAGAGCAATAACACGAGTATGACGTGTGTTGTGGAAAACAGCTGGATGAATCTGTCGACCAATCAAATTGCAGTGGGAGGAGACTGAAACTGGATCCATTCTCGCTCCCCGGATCTCGCATTCTTCAATAATGAAATACTACATTTTACAGGTACTATTCTTATATTTTTTCCTGTTCTCCGCTGAAATGTTTTCAATGTATCTTTCCGACACAATCTCATAGGAATTTATAAAAAAATATATAAGCTGGGTTATTTTTATGATCTTATTCGCAAGTTTTAGTATGATTTGCTTTCGGGCCAGTGAAGTTTGATTTAGAAAAGGGGCTTCAGGATAGCTTTTTATAATAATCGTGCTTTAATCTGGCTTCAGTGTGGAATAAAATCATTCAGAATTGATAAATTAACTAGGATAATGAATAATGCAATTGTATGATGATAACATTATGAGAGGACCCAGGTAAGGAATCAGGGAACCTCTATGATGTTGATCGTGTCAGTGTGGTGATGTAATTCTCTACTATGATGATGACTTCAGCATGATATTCTGGTTCCTCTGTGTTCCTTCTCAATGTCAATGAGTAAGCCTAGATTCTCTCTCGCTTAGGTAAGCGTCACTAGTACAGTAGCTACTATTGCTACCAACCCTGAAGTATTAAACTTTGATGTGTGACTCATAAATGTACGAATAAATGTAAAATGTATTATGTTGCTTTCAGGGGCTCTGTACGGCATCTATTTTTTATTCATACACTTTCAAATAAATTATCAGAATACATTCAACAAATACAGTATCTGTATTCATCGAACAATTAGCTTTGTATTCAGCAGCACAGTCTTAATGTCAGAAAGTGGTAACTGTGAGTGGAAATCTATTGAAAGAGGAGTTTGGATTAGAAAAGCGGAGAGCAGCTTGAGCTTGCTCCATTTGGGAAGGGCCGAGTTTTCATTGGTCTCACAGCGATGACACACTGTGCCAATACAGTGCAGTAAGAGGAGACCGAGAGGAAAGTTGCCATATTTAGTTCTTTGATTCTGTAAATGACGTACATTGTCTGGCTTGGTCAGAGTCTGAGACCTCACAGCATGGAGAGGTAATTATACTCATGAAAGGTCTCAGTGACGCCGCTTCCTATTTCATTAGGCCGTGATGCTTTTATTTAGTACTGGCTGTTTGGGTAGCTCTAACCCATATGGTGGCTTATTTTCAACCCTCGTGTCTGAAGGTGTCAGAAAAATTATGTTTTTTATGACTCATTTGATTTAACAAAGAAATGAAAGATATATAATCAAAAGCTGCGTCAAAGAGAGATATAAAGTGGTAGTTTGATTCAGGGTTTGAGAAATAAATATGTTTGCACACTTTTGTATATGTGTGATTATTGCTCATGCTGCAGGCACGGAAAACTACACAAGAGGACTGTTCATGGAGCTAATTAACACACACACACACTTTCTCTCTCTCCAACGCTGATGAATTCTGACCTACTAAAGATGTCACTCAAGCCCATAGGCGGTTTCGGGATTGTGTGGAAAGGGGAAGTTTCTATCTGGAATCATTTCCTGTTATAATGCACTATTTCGGGTATAAACTATTCACTAACTGCCTAAATAGCGCTTAAATCAAATAGGGAGTGTGACTCCGACAGCGTCTTATCTTGGAGAGCTCCTTTCAGCCTCTCTGGTTCAGAAGATAAATATGTTTTGATTAATCCTTTTTCATTTTCTCAAGAAAGTTTTTATCCATGTACTTAATTTAGTGTGAATCAGGGTCAGCAGTTGAACTTATTCTGAAAATTATACATCCATAATTGTATTCCATTCCATTCCATTTTCTACCGCTTATCCGAACTACCTCGGGTCACGGGGAGCCTGCGCCTATCTCAGGAGTCATCGGGCATCAAGGCAGGATACACCCTGGATGGAGTGCCAACCCATCGCAGGGCACACACACTCACTCATTCACTCACGCACTCACACCCTACGGACAATTTTTCCAGAGATGCCAATCAACCAAATGGTAAAAATGAAATCATGCAAAATTTTGTAACTGCCCAAGGTTTGTAAATATTTTACTGCACTATCCAGTGTGTGCCGAATATTTTTGAGAAATGGAGAAGTCGGTGAGCTGTCAGATGGGATTTGCCTTGTTAGCTGTGATATAAAGGCTCAGGAACAGGTTTTTTCAAGGGCCTGCACTAAACCAATGAAATGTCAGTTTGCTTAAGCCCTGCCCATTCAGCGGTCCATCAAAGACAGGCAGATATAAAAAGAAACTGACAACTCAATCTGAATGCATTTATTAGAATATGTTCTTCTTTAACACTGAGACGCATATCCAGAGCCAATTTAAAGCCGTAATTGAATCACAAATTATGTACATTTTTTCTCATTTGAATTGCTTGCACGAACAGAAGCGTTCTCTTGAGCATTGATTTTCAAAGCAATAAATGAAACTTTAATTGAGTCTACAAGAGAGGCCTAATCAAACAGAGAGAGAGGAATGGAACGAGTAAAAAAACAAAAGCAAATGGAAGAATTGGATTGAAGGAGGCGGGTAAAGCCTGAACAATAGTAAACAAAATGAAATGGGATGCTGTCTGCACTTTTAATTAATGAGAAACAAAGGCTAAGTGATTGGGCTTCACCAAGATGGTGAATTTGGTTTTTCGGAAGATGTCCATTCTCATAAACCTTAATGGACTTCGTTTTTCTATTGTATAAGGAAAGAGTATGTCATCTTTAATGTTTCTAATACATTTCTTAGGTGAGACAAGCAATCTTACGGATCACTTGGTCACACATGTTGACATCCAATCACTTGTATGGACACAAAACCACTGTGACATTTCTCAAAATATCTTCTGTTGTGTTCCATGTTGTGAGTCATTCACAGTTTTGACATGAGGGTGAATAAACGATGACTGACTTTTCATTTTTGGATGAACTATCCCTTTAAGATGTTGACTGAAACTTAAAAGATGTGTTCATGTCACAAGTTATGACAGACAGTCCAAGCTTTGGACAAACTATCCTATGTTCTTCCCAACCATATCCAAAGACATCTACTATACTTACTAGGGTCTGTCAAAATCTTGCATTGTGTTTAAAACTCACAAAAAACAATTATTAGCTCTTTAGACCCTAAATTATTTGGTTTAACCAGTCCATTAAACCCCAACAGAAGACCTATTTATCGCTTGCTGTGAACAGTAACAGGCACTTCATCTCAATAAGAAGTTTTCATCAGCATTTTTCTGACCCATCCAATAACAGGCCACCAAATCTGCAAGACTATGTCTTTACTGGAAGCATGCTATGAGTTGTAGTAAAGCTAAAAACTGAGATGTAATAATTTGCTGTTCTCAGAGATGTTAGAAGAACAGTTAAGTGGTTTGATTTTGATCATTTGGAGAACAAAAGAAGATATTTTAAAATGTCTCAGTGGTTTAGTGTCTACACAATGGAAGTCAATGGGGCCAAAGTTGTTTGGTTACCAACTTATTTCGAAATATCTTCTTAGTGTTCTTCAGAAGATAGAAAGTCATACAGGCTTAGAATGACATTAGAATGAATAAATGATGAAAGAATTTTATTTTTGTGGTTAACTACCCTTTTAAGTTGTTCTTGATGTTGATCTGTATGTTCCTGCATATGGGTTTGGAACAGAGGGCAAGTAAATGACAGTGTTTTGTTTTCTGTGCAGTTTCCCTTTAAAGACTCTTTGAAGTGTCTGTTTCACCCCCCAGCCATTAACTGATGGTGATCCAACATTTTTATAGTTAGAATGGAGATAATCAAACCTGAGGGCCAAAATCCCATTCTGTTAATTGAAAGCATTTCACACCTGAGAAACTTCACTTGGATTTTTGTGTTACTTTTGCTATAAAGGGAGACGTATACATTTTCTGGAAAACGTCAGTCACACTACGTATTTGTTTGTGTGCGTGCATGTGTGTGGACTTGGTTTTATGTGTCAGTGGTTACCTAAACCTGAATGCACACCTACTCTTGGGGACCCGTGTCACTGTGGGGAACACAATTTAGGTCCCTATGGGCACAAAGCTTTTAAATTATAGGGAACACATTTTTTTCACAGTTTTCTACGATCTACAGGATTTGGGATTGGGTTAGGGGATAAAATTGTACAGTATACAACTCATTACATGGACTGTCCCCAGGCAGATAATAAAACATACATGTGTGTGTGTGTGTGTGTGTGTGTGTGTGTGTGTGTGTGTAGAAGCCACTTTACACAGCTGAAGATTAATGAAAGATGAGCGTGATTTACGTAATATCTGAGCTGCAAGAAGTGTGTGTGTCTCTGTGTGAACTGAAGTAAGAACACTACATTGCATTTTAAAGGTAGATGTTCGAAGTTAGACCTCAATGTTCTCAAGTAAAAACAAAGAAATCAATGAAAAAGAAATTGACTTTTTTGGGAGAAAATGAGAGTAGTGCAGAACTTGTTGGCAAACTGTTTTGAGGGATTGCCAGGGACTTGCTGTACTTTGTAACTTTCTGTCATGGTTGTTAAAAGAACCCTCACCTGTAGAACTCCTAACAAATTTTGCTCCTTTTAGCTCATGTTTCCTCTTTGGTGTAGCTTTGTTTTTTTAATCAATTTTTACACATATCATCCTCTGCCTGGCAAAAATTAGTCTGATAGCTTGGAAAAGCAAAGCTCTGTTTACACTAAGATGATAATGCTGGAGGTTGTCTAATGTACATTCAGATGGATACTACAAGGCAATATTGCTCGACTGCTTCATCCAACTTTATAATGCAGGATTACCATCTGCACTCCAATTGGTTGTTGTCACTACAATGTGTCGCTAAGTACTGCTCAACTTTGTACACTATCAAATTTCTTAAAAAAAGAATGACTTCTGCTTGTTTTGTCACTATATATTGCTACTATATTACTACATATTTTAATTCGCTTTCATTTCACACCTATTCTTCACCAGCCTCAGGATTTATATTATGTATGTTTAATATTTTGAGAGGTTTTCTGACAACGGTGAGGAATTAAACCAAAGTTCTACATTTGACAGTAATTTAGCACGGCAGTAATTTAGCAAGCACATATATGTGACAATAATGATACTAATGGATCCTTTAAAGACAGTGGAGCTCTACAGAAACTGCACTCAGTTTGGTTTTTTGAGAGTGATGTATGACTGTAGTCTAATGATGAGATATAGTGTGCAATTTGCTGTTGTTGAGTTCATTGCTTTCTCTTTCTGCCTATGCTTAAGCGATCCATTTATCAAAACGTTTGATTTATAGCTTAAAACATGAACGTGCACGCATTACACATGACGATGCAGATCAACACACTTAAAAGATGCCAGATGTTACTTTGTAGCAGAGCTTTTAATTTTCTGATTTAGGAGTTTTAGTGCAAAAACCTTAATTATTGTCTTATTCATTTAACTATCACATTCAAATTTGACCAGCTGCTATCTATGCTGTGATATGACAGTTTATATTAATTTCAGAGTAAACACACCTCCTTTATATGCAAATTTGGCCTATTGTGGATAATGTCTCATTGCAATCCATAATACTAATCACAGTGCTTTTTGCATGCTGCATTTAAAGGGAAACTTGACCCAAAAATACACAAAGAACACAAAAGAAGATATTTTGAGAAAGGTTTTGCATCCTTACAGGGGCCAATGTTGTTTGGTCATCATCATTCTTCAAAGTTTCTTCTTTTGTGTTCTGCAAAAGAAAGAAAGTGATGCAGGTTTGGAAAGACATGAAGTTGAGCAAATGATAACACAGTTTATATTTTGGAAGAATTTTAACATTGCCGGGTTTGTCTGTTAATCATGCAGCAATTTTTCCAATGATAGAGAAAGGTGGTACAAGCGGGCACATATCTTTAAACAGGTGATTCCAGATCACACGGATGGACCCAAATCATGAGAACATCCTCCAAAACCTGCAAGGGAACCGCGGCATGAAAATTGCACTCAGTCTTAAATTTTTAGCGGTTGCACTTCTGATTTGCATAATTAACAAAGTCACCACAAGTGAACCCTGCGATGGGTTGGCACTCCATCCAGGGTGTATCCTGCCTAGATGCCCGATGACTCCTGAGATAGGCGCAGGCTCCCCGTGACCCGAGGTAGTTCGGATAAGCGGTAGAAAATGGATGGATGGATGGATGGACCACAAGTGAACCACCCAAGAGAGACCTTTATCAACATGCAGGTCCCGAGGAGGATAACAAAAAGTGTGTGTCTACATTTAACCACTTTAACTATACCCCCATCACCTGCAATTAAATACAATATACAATAAGGATAAACAGTGACTCAATTGACATGCTTCTGGATAAGTGGGCGTGTCTCGCATAAATTCATCTTCTCACAGTAAAAGAGGAATTAAGACGTGCAGAGGTAGACATAGAAACAGTGGCATTGATGTTTTTCTTGCCAGCAGATTCCGGGATTAACATGAGTAAAAGTGGAAACATAAAGTTTCTCATTAATGCACCAACACAGACGAGCTAATGGCAACCAGCCATGCACTACATTCACTAGCTAATTTAAAGCCCCCCCCCCATTAACGCAAACTCTGCTTAGTAGGCTGTACGTGAGCTTGTTGATATTGTTCCGCTCTATTAATTCAATAATGATATATCATAAATCAGAGAAGTGATCGCCATGTTTTCCTTCCCCCGGTAATTATTTCACCCAGCTCTCAAGATATGTCTGAAAGCCCAAATAGCTCCTCATGATGAGTCAATTACTTCAACACAACATATCAGTGTCTCCAACAGTGGTGAAATCTAAACGGACAATTAATAATAATATGCATATTATCCTGTTTTCCGATAACAAAACAGAAATGTAACTAGTGTTCTCATGCTGGACTCTGGAAACAATTACAAATTGTTTTTGTCATATTCTTCAGTAAATGTGAAATATTAAGCAATGATGGGGCATCATTTTCCTCGTAGATATTACAAGTGACTTGGTTCAGTATTTGTTGTCAGTTCATATTTGTGGTTATTTTCTGTTAAAAGTGGGGAGGATGAAAAACACTTTTTATTTAGATATGTTTGACAATCTGTGCCATTTTCATATAATCACAATCAGTAATACTTGAACTGTAATTTCTCTGCCACTGTCTCAACTGTTGATGTCTTTAATAAAAACATATCATGCATTAATGTCGATCAAAATATATATTCTATTATGTATGTGTATAGCAAGGGTATTTCTAACACCCTTTATATCTTTCATGGATCTTGAGGTCATCACACAGAGACTGTAGTCAGATCTCATTGGTAAGGAGAGGTACCTGCAGTCTCTCATGGCCTAACTGAAACGAATGGAACCGTGAAGCCAGACACCGCCACAGACAGCCTCATTTCCTGGCCTCTAATAGCGCTCAGGTGAATAATTGCGAATGGCGATAGACTCCAGCCTCGACTCCACAGAGTAAAAGATCTGGCTCTGCTTCAGTATGAAAAATAATCTTTTTTACTCTATACCAGTCTGTTTTGCAGGCCATTTCCAATTATATAAACTCAGCACTTTTTGTGCTTGGGTAGCTAAACTCTAGTATTTTAACTTCAGGTATTGCGGCAATCGGGTTATACTCATTAAATATACAGTGTATCTGTCCTATAAGGTATTATTAGTTTTTTTTCGACAAGTATACGCATTTAGCATATACAACCATATACCATATAGACGGTTTCATCGGAGGCACGTACCTGAAGTTAACTTTCAGGTCTGTGTTTGTCTTAATAGTGTCTAATAATATAACCATTTATATTTTATTTAATTTATTAATATTTATTGATTTTATTTATTATGACTATTTTGTATAGTAATTATATGAAATAAACAATTTGTTGGATTTTATTGTATATTAATCTTATTTAAAAAACAATTTGTTGAATGGGTTGTGTAACTTTGTCTCTGTAACATATGGGTCGGGAAGGCAGGGTTGGATCTAAATGCAGCTTTATTAACTGACAGAGTGGTCAAAGAAGCAAGAATTGATAGCCAACAAACAATATCCAAAGGAGCAAAACAAGGGCTAATCCAGTGACAGTCAAAAGGTCTACACAGGTAGCAAATGGTCACAAAACAGGAACAGGCAAAAGGGTCAAAAACAAGGCAAGGTTAATTTCCTGAAATGAAGCACTAGACAAACAATACTGAGCAGTGTGTATATGGAATGAGTGTGGCTTATATAGTGTCTGAGTGATTGGCTACAAGTGAGGGTATAATCAGAGGCGATCTTGGGAAATAGAGTCCAGGGTGAAACAGTTAGTGTGGTGTGTGGCAAGCTCTGGTGGCAGGGAGCAGATATGTGACAGAACCCCCCCTCTAAGGAGTGGATTTAAGATGCTCCCAATAATACAGCTTGAAGAGCAGGAGGTGGAGCTGAAGGTAAGCCTGGACCTTAGAGGAGAGGCACAAGCTGGTCAGGCAGCCTGGGAGGCGCAGTCAGGGCTGGAAGGCCAGTGGTGGCCATCTTGGATGTTGCAAGGAGCTCAGAGGCAGCTATCTTGTCAGCGGCCTTTGGGGCGGCAGCCATCTTAGAGGCCAATCATGCCATTCCACCTGCTGTTTCATCCAAGACTGCTGCTGTGCATTTCCTGTAGAGTAAACAGGTGCAGGGCTACTCTCCCTAAATGTCCTAGCAGGATGGAAAAGATGAAAGGTTCCCAAGATGAGGCAATGCCCGACCACATTGGGAACATTCTCTGCCTGTATGTCGCGATGCTGGTGGCAAATAGGAACCACCCGTCATCCCACCATCATGATCCACCTAACCATCGTCATCTGAAGTTTACAATTGAACTTCACCTTCCGAAAGGGGGGATATGTAGTGCCTGGCATAGCCATAGTGAAGGATCTTTTGTCGGGATCATTAAAAGAAGGTCCATAAACCCCCCCACTCCTTTTTGTCCTGGTTTCTTGATGCCATCATCAAAAGAACAGTGCCAAACCTGGCTCCAGGAGGGCCCAGATTTTGGTTGGTACCCCCCCTGAAAGTGTTGATAACCTTTTGTTTCTCCATGAGATTTTTACGACTATTAAGCTTCAGAGCAAGCCTAGGAGATGTGAGAAATCTATATGTTTTGTCTTACCTGGAACTTAAGAGCTGTAGTTTTTTTTACAGAAAAAACTACACTTAACTGTCCTTTTCTATAAATATATGTTAATAACATGAATTACCATGACCTGTAACCAGTTATGATACAGGCGTTGTTGTATTCATACTTTGGGATTATTCACAGTTTAACATAATTCAAGGCATATTATATTTACTATGAAACTCTTCTAATTCTCTATCTGATGAGCTATGTAATAATACTTTAGCATGCATTATACTATGTCCATAACTACATTTAGTTATTAGGTGCAAATTAACCATATTGTCAGATCTATGCAAATAAGGCCCCATGAGAAACAAACTAACTTTCTCTGGCCCACTTATCGCTTTCATGGCATTGGCCTGCAGGCCACCTGGAGGCAGGGCAGGTATGCACATAAAAACATCATTCACCGATACATTCTGGGCAGAAGAGAATCCAACAGAAAACGAGGCTTTTGGCTCCCTGCGGGCAGGCCGTGTAGGACCTGCAAACTTCAAACACCGGGTCTAAACCCTAAACTCAGTGCTTCAGCAGGACTGCATTCTGAAACCATTTGAACATTTCCATCTCCACACAGAGCGATACATATATAGAATAGCTGCGTTAAGTTTGTGCCTCTTTGTTAAAGATGACTTTTATTGGTGTTCAGAAGTGTTTTACCTGCTTCGCTGCCATTCTCTCAATCTCTCTCACTACCTCACTATCTCTCTCTCTCTCTCTCTCTCTCTCTTTCCATCGGCGCGTTCCCTTGCGCGTTTGTTTTTCATGTTTGTTTGTGTTTATGCAATCATCATTATGTTTACCACGTAGAGTAGTTTTAATAAACAACCATACTTGTGAGGTTTTCAGTGCTCACATGTACTTGGCCACTTAAAATGTGTTTCGATCTATGCTACAGCTCTAAATCCTGTATGGTAAAGTTGCATTACTTATAGCCATGAGATAACATTAAAGTGTATCATACAGTTTCATTGATGCATTTGCTGGGCAGATACATACAGTAATTTTGATCACTATACTGCTAATCAGAAACAGTAAAATATGTATACTTAATGATGATTATTATACGTATTTTCCTTTGAGCTCAACTAATTCCTTGCCTGAAATTGATGTTTTAAATAACTAATTTCATGGATGTGATCTTGATGGATCTGGTGGAGAATCATATTTGAAGCTCATCATTGTTTTAACATTAAGCTAAAATCGCAACATTTAATATTAGTTGAATGGAGCATTCAGGTTTGTGTGTACAGTAGTTTAATTCCCCAATGTAGTATGATGGTCGTTATACATGATTAAAAATTCACAGTAAACCTTAGCACACATTGTGGATGTTGTCAGTTTTTGCACTTGCTGTCTTTGAGACAGTTTATGCTGTAATCGCTTGAGTGCTAAGATGTGTTAGATGGTGCTTTAGTTTTCTTAGCTTTAAGTGTCATTACAGAAGATAAGCAGAGTGCTGAAGAGAAGCTAAAGGCACTTATACAGAGAGTGAGGTTGATGCTAACACCTAACACTATGTCTGTGCCCGTGTGTGCGTGCCTGCACACAAAAATGTGCTTCCAAAACCCTGTGTGTCAGAGGGAAAGTGGCACTGTGGTCGAATGGGCAAGTGGACCAGCAGCATCTGGAGAGACATCTGATTCATACTGAGTGACACAGAGGAAGAAGTATTTATAGATACACACGTTCACTCAACACCGTAGCAGTACGCACTAGCAGGCTTACTGACTGGACCACGCAAATTAAACAGCAGAGATCATTTTTATGGATGTTAAAGTACTATTCTTCTATCCTAGCTTATTATGGATCTCTGGAATACTTGATTCTGATTGTTCAGTGCTGACATTCTGAGTCAACTTGATCAGGACTTATGTTTAATTTATAACTTCACTGTCTTTTTCTCATGCCATCATGAATGTGTTACAAATGAGCTAATAAAAAAAATTCTAATCAATATTTCAAGACCAATTACTTACTAATGTGGCAAGTGTAAGTGGAGAGTGTGAGAAGTCGGATGGTGGTTGTTATTGCAAAATAAATCAAGACTGGGGGATACTGTCAGGGGTTGTTTTGCAAAACAACCGACTGGATATACATTATCCCTTATTTAATGTTCAGGGGCATTCATAAATGGGGTTTTCCCCTAAGAATGTTTAAAGTAAAATTTCTTTAGATGAAGTGTTCTTGAAATCAAATCAACTTTTGTTTTTTCCTGTATGCTGCATTTCAAATAGAACCTATTTCTTAATAGTCCCTATTTAGGGAACCCATTTTCAGCTTCATAAAAATCTATTAATTAAACTGTTTTAACACGTATAAAAAATGTATGTTCTCTAATCTAAGGGAATTTTAGTCTGTCTCTAAACTAAACTAAAAGTTTGTAACATTATTATTATTCTTTTGAACTTACATGTACTGCAAGTATATACTGTGCATATTTGAGCCCTCTAAGAACTAAAATCCCAGATTTGATGTTGAAAGGTTTGCGAATGTGCTTGTATTGCCATCATCAGTATTGTCATAATGTTATTTTTACTGTATCTCTTTGGGTGATTATTAACATGACATTAGCTCCTAGGAATATTGGCTCAAAAACCTGTCAATCAAATTGTATCGGCAGCATCGTGCACTAGCAAAGCAACTGAAGTGGAGGCAAATAGGAATTCTAATGGATTACTTTCTTAAAGTATTATACAGCATAGGCCATATATTATATTTCATAAACAGGGATCTACACATTGGCACACATTATGTCTGAAATTTAATTAACTGAGTTTGCTGATGTAAAAAGATTTGGTTTGTTCCCTTTTTTCCATTTCAGATATAAGGAGATAGATGCAGGCGGAGTAAGAAAAATATATTTCATAGATTTTTTTTAAATATATTATTGATACACAGTGAAATACATGTACCATTCTGCACCAAGATAGACTTGATAAGATAGTCATGATGACTGGAAAAGAATGAATTGTACTGAGAGAAATATTTGAACTTTGATGCGATATTATTACTTCAGAATGAAATGAATATTGATATTTTAGTTAGCAATGTAGTTTGACTTATGCCACAACATGGTTAACTAAAATATTAATGGTGTTGAGTTATTGTTTTAGTTTGATGAAAGATAGCACAAGTTCATCTTTTAAACAAAGCATCTAACAAAATTAAGTTTGATGTTATCGATGATAAAGATATCTTTCAAAATTAAGAAGTTTTGGACATTAGATGTTAAATGTGAATCATATCATTCCTCACAGTTCTGTATCTATGGTCTCTTATTTGTATTTTTTATCCACTTGACTACTTTTTTCCTTGCGTGCATTCTGTGTCAGCATTTTAAAGCTTATTTAAGAGTTTTGTTTTGAAGCACAGTCACTAAAAATACACAAGCGAAGGAAACTGACCCGAGTCCGAATTATTGGCTATACTGTGATGTATTTATTTATCCCAGGGATCAGAGATGCCATCCTGCCAGCCAGAGATTTCTGTATCCATGGCAGCCTCCAAGTGAACCCTTTATCATCTTCTCACCGCACACATGCACACCCAGAGCATACACCACATGCAGGGGTGTTAAACTTTTCATGGCTTTATCCATCACGTCCAGAAGGCTTGCTATAAGAGCCGTCCACCCACTCGCGCACACAGCTCTGCTCGCTGTCTGTCCGTGACACAAAGCAGTATTGTCATGATGTTGTATGATGTAGTATGTAATTATTCCATAACGATAGACAGTGCTATAGTTTTGCGACCAAACTGATGTTGACTGATCGGGTTGAGTCACTTTTTGCTGTTACGCTTGCAGGGCTTGACATTAAGCATTGTGATGTGGTTGTCCTTCAGACAAGTAAATTTGTCCTTCCCAAATACTACTTGTCCAAAGATATAATTGTTTCGCATTGGTCAATTTTGCTTATAAGTATTTACCTACTATCCGCCGCGGCCACCTAAATGTGTTTATCTCATGATTGCTATAGAACAAAGGTTCGTTGACTTGTTTTGCACATAGCACTATTGTTACAGAGGCCAAGCAGTTGTGGCACAAGTATAAAACAAGTCTGTTGTCATCATTAAAGAATTATGCAAGTCCGGTTCATCACATGAATAGGCAGATAACTGACAAATTACATTAATGTTACATACAGATGGATAAATTAGGGCCATATCATTTCTAATTACATATCATTTCTAATTACAGTACATATTATTTTTTTACTATACAATAGAGGTATATTTGTTCACAAATTACTGTAGTATACTATAGTGATATTTACTATAGTAAACTGCAGTACAATTCTTAGATACTAAAGTGATTTTAAACCTCACTTTAGTATACTACAGTATTTGACAGGAATTCAAGGGAGAAGAACCTAAGTGCAGGCAGGACAATGAAGGGTTTAAACAATAATTTATAACACAAAACACAAAGCAAAAACCCACAAGGGGATAAAACAGGAACGAGATAAATGATATACACAGGTAACACAGGAACATAAACTGACTACACTGACACTAAACGAAAACATTTGACAGGATTACAATAAACTAACACTAAACTAGACTTACTTGATAGGGAGACGCTACAGGCCGGCACAATACATGAAAGTCCAAGGCATGGCCTCAAACGATGACCGGATACAAACACATTCACTGGCAACATGTACAATGACCGAATCCAGGATCAATTTACTACAAGTTTACTACAATTTTCATTTAGCGGATGCTACAGTATCTTATTATATTTTATTAACAGTGTTCAAGTTAATGGGACTGCGCTTTGAGTTTTAGTGTGTCTGACAATAGCTGTACTCATATAGTCAAATGCTCGTAAAATAAATACTCAGAGCACCTTTGGAGATTCATTTAATGTGGTTTTATCCTCATACAGTGCAGACGCAGACAAGTCCTCGACCAGTGTATAGGAGGACCAGCAGGGTGATCACCTGTCCGCTTTGCATTTTCATTCCTTGTCCCGCACGTCCCATATCGAGAAAATGTCTGGCATTTTCACAAGTCTGTTGGATTTTTATTTGTCACATTAAGAAAAAAGTTCTTTAACCCGAAAACATGAAACGCTTGTTTGCGCCATTGTTTATTTAACTATTTAACAGCACTGTGTCAAAAGCAGCAACCCGGTGGACTAGTGTCCAACGAGCTCATACAAACACAACTGTTTTTTAAAGCCTGACTTTTACCCAATGTGAAGAAAGCAGTGATTTCAGTCAAGAGGCTGCGACGTCTGTAAAAATGTTTTCACTCCGTTATTATATCACAGTTTTGCTCTACCTTTCAATGGTTCAACCTCCCACATTGTCCCACACAAACGGATTCCCTCTCTCACATTTGGTTTGTTGGGCGGTGGTCACCCTAACTCAGACACGCAGAACAGCCAGATGACAAAGTTAAATGACAGGATTCCGCGTCCGCATCTAGATATGAGGACGCACTGCGTTACGACAAACGCAATTTACACAAACACAGATCTGTCTAATGCACCTTTTCTTATTATTCTCAGCACAGACCGATTTTTCGAAGCACAGTTATTTTTATGTGACTAGTCCGGTCGGGCAAGTAAAATTCTCTCTCACTTGCCCATACAAAACATCCACTTGTTCCGGACAAGCCTTAATGTCAAGCCCTGGCTTGGTTTTACAATGATGTCTGTGAATGAGTTGTTGAACATTATTTAGCATTGGCATTTTCATAAAACATTGTTGCATACAAACTTAAATCCAATAGAAAGAAAATTGTCTTGGAAAATCGGTTGACAGCACTTGTTTCTGGTTCCTAACTGTCTAGTGCTTTTTTTGTTTCTGAGATGTTATTCTAAGTTCCAGTGAGTCTTCCTGAGAGTCTTTTGGGACTGCTAGAGACATGGAATTGTGCGAGAGAGGCTATTAAAGCAATCTGCCAATAAAAACGCCGCACACTTGAAGATCAAGAGAGCTGTAAAGAGAGAAGAGAGAGGAACAGTGTGAAATGCTAGATTACCGCTGAAGTCTGGCTCTAGTGGGGCCGATTATGTTTGGCTTTGGAGTAGATCATATTCAGGACCTGTGTTCAAATTGGCGGGGAAGTTAAGGGACTCTGTTTGGGAAAAGAAAAAAGCCTAAGTGGTCCCAGTCTGTGCCATTGAGTTAAAAAATAAGAAAGAGAAAAATGTCTGTATAATAACTGTGGTTACAATGTGATTTTATTTCCTCCTTTACACAACATTTCATTAGTGGATTGAAGTGATGTTCTGGCGAAGCGTTTAAAGAGTGATTAGGTTCGAGAAAAGTTTCCTGAGAAACTGCTGAGTGCATCACTGCACTGAGATCAAGAGATATGACAAACTGAAATGTGACTAAATGAGATCTCGCTCCTGTTAATACATCCTCTGGCAGGGAGCTGAGATTTTTTTTCTTGATTTATTAAGGAAGGTTAAATTCTGTCATGCCAGCACGGGGATTAAAATCATCCTGCATGAAATCTTCTGATATCTAATGGTGCGTCTGAGAGCACATGATCACATGGGACGTTTGTGCAAGCAACTTTTTACGACCTTAAGTTTTTAAGATAGCGCCTTTTAGCTGTCATTAAAAAGACAAAAACGTAAAACAGATATCTGGGCATCTGAACGCGCAATTTAGTAAGTCATTTAGCGGACGTAAGAGTGACTTTTTGAAGTTTTTCGTTTTTAAAGTTTCTTGCCATCAAAGCTGCAATCTATAACTCTTTTTGGTTAAATATAAACACGGCTATTTTGCACTTGTTCTATGGTACATTTTTCGTATTTAATGTTAGTTGATGTCTACGCTGCGATCCATATTACTTTTTGGTTAAATGTAAACACTATTTTTATTAAATTGTTCTGTAATGTTGTGTTGACAACTGTCAAGGTGCTTGAACCGATTCACAACAGTTTAAAATAATGATTTGTGTGGGAAATATCCATTCATCATATTATCATCATCACATGACTGCAACCCACATAAAAATAAGTATACAGTGAATAAATAAATAAACATCAGCAATTTTATATTTCAAAGAGAAAGGTGTGAAAGAGAGGCAAACGTAATGGATTACAGCTTTGATTATTCTTATGTTGGCTTAAAAAAGTTTTACTTTAACTTTTTTTTTTTTAAGTTTATGTTTTTTACTTTATACATTTAATAATTTTGATTTAAATGAGAGATAAGGGATAAATAAGAGAACGACAATAATCGGTATCGGTCAATAAAAGCAAATGATCACACTATTTGCTATCGGCCAACATTCAATATTAATAGTCATAATATTAATTAATATCGTTCAGAATGTAAATAATTACTTATTATTAATCTCCAGAATCGATATCGGCAGATATCACTCTGGATAAGCGGCTATCGTTATCAGTGGAAAAATTTAGCATTGGTGCATTACTCATTTACATGTGTCGGTTCTATGAATGTTTATATGCAAATCGAACACTGTTTACAGTAAATATGAGTCCAGTAGAGATGTTCAGGGTTATATTCATCTAAATGACCCTAAATATATATAAACAATATTTTTTTGGGTCAGAGTTTATGTGCTTTTGGTCCAGCAGAGTGAATTCTGTTAAGTTAGCAGGTCAGGTTTAAGTCTGTCCTGATGGGGTTGAGTGATTGTGATATTACTTTCAGTTTGCATCGGGCATGTATCCCTCAAGTTTTTTTTCCCTCTGTACAGTCTGCCTGCTGTCTTGCATCTTCACTGTTCTTGTCATCCTCTCTCTTGTTGCTTGTGTTTATTCGCTCTTCTGTCAGCAGCTCTGCCTTATCCCTCTCTTTCTCTGTGTGCTATAGAGCGAGCAGATCCGTCACTTGAATTCTTTAGGCCTGGGACATTTTCATTGGACACAGGTCTAAGGAGGACTTGGGTTCAGAGAGAAAACTGCCTTAAATGCCAACAGTCTGTCACTTGGGGAGCATGTCTGTAAAATATACAGCAAGTAAAGTTGTCTGTGGTACATCTACAGTATACAGGGTATACGATGCTGGGCCATGTGATAAGCAATTAAAAGCAAAATGTAATCACTGCTTGTCTATCAATACAACTTATGACTGCTTTCCATATAACTCCATTACCAAATGTTCAAACCATGTGGTAATCCAATACACTTACATGAACTCATTCAGACAGCCACAGTTTGAGAGTTTTTGAAAGAATAACATTATTTACATAGAACGGAGACATAGTGACAGTAATTTAATTCACGGACGGCACCAAAGTCCCTTAAGGGAAGTCGAAGTTTGGCAGTCATGACTCTGAACAATCGGTTATCGGTATCGGTCGAGAAATGTAATATCGGTGCATCTCTAATCTGTTTGTTTGCAGTTTAAATAAGATGCAGGTTTTTGAACCGAAATCTGTGCCGTTCTGTTTAAGATGGAAAGGAAATTGAAAAGGAAAGAGTTCATGACTCGGGGGCTAAACGTTTCAGAGCAGCGATAAAAGACAGATGAAACTGAAAGTGTGAAGGAATACAAGCGTGAGAGGGCTTCTGGGTACAAAATGAAACTCATTATATACTACTGTTTTGTTTACTCACTGCAATACAGTAGGCTACTCATACATACAGAAGTGAGATTGTTTGTTTATTTGCAATAAGACGGTCAGGCACACTGACTTTATGTCGTTGAGGAGAGACGGTGCACACACACAAACACACACGTTTGCATCTATGGCCCCTTAAATGAGAATTGATTTTAGTTTTCAATGACTGACCTACTCTTTACTCTATTCACAATACATCCATTCAGCAATGACAGTTTGAATGTTTCCAAAAAATATAAATTCTCTCATATAGTTTACTCATCCTCATGCCATCTTGGATGTATATGACTTCCTTTAGTTTAACACAAATTAATATTTTTATGTGGGTTCAGTGTTGGGTGTAACTAGTTACTAAGTTATTAGTTACTGTAATTTAATTAGTTTTCCCTCGAAAAAGTAAAGTAAGGGATTACTCATATGTTTTCTGTAATTTAATTACAGTTACTTTTGATGTGATTAAACAAAATACTTTGTGAAATATATGCGTGTGCAATAGTGTAATTGACATCAAAATTCAAAGTCTTACTTTAAAATCTGTGCTTTAATGTATAATTCTCACATTTGTACTACTTTGGTCAGGTAATAATATTATTTGAATGAATTCAATAAGCCGTTTCATGTCTATCCTTGAACCACTTAACTAATCAAGGTTGATGTAGGATATAGAAAGTAATTAGTAATGAGCAACTAAATACTTTTTGGACAGAGTAATTTGGACAGTAATCTAATTACACTATTGAATATGTAATGAGTAACTAGTAATTAATTACTTTTTCAGAGTAACTTTCCCAACACTGTGTGGGTTTCACTAAAAAATGCATACACAGTGTTGTCAAGGTCAGAAATATGCATTTTTGGAGATTGTTTTTCCACCTAATGAGGTACTTTAGGAATGTAATAAAGCAGAAAAGGTCATTGTAAGGAAAGGATTTGTCTTAATCTCAAAACACAGGACTTGAATCTATTTCTCATAATTGTGGGCTTGTTTTAGTGTTTTGTACTATGGCAATACTGCCTATACATCTATACATCTATCATCAAAGTTAAGCATTCCAAATGACTAATAAATGTCTTGTGAAGCGAGTTGTCCAATCTTTATCAATTTCTTTGTTCGGATTACCACAGAGGAAGATATTTGGAAGAATGCTTGTAACCAAACAATTCTTGGCCACCATTGACTACCATTGAATTACAATGGTAGTCAAAAGTACTTTCCTACGCTCTTCAAAATATCTTTTGATGTTTTCAACAGAACAAAGAAATTTGTAAAGCGATTTTTCCTAATTGGTGGCTAAAATGGTGCGGTACCATGTTTGGACATTATACCATGATTTTAATACCATGGTATTTTTTGAGGTACCTTTGAGCACCCTGGTACATATTAGAACTCAATACCATGGTATGTAACATCATTTATTTTTATTGTAGTGATACCATAATCTCTGAAAATGATTTATATTATTTTAAGTTAAGCATATACTCAGAATGAGATTCACGTTGTACCATGGTCCCTCTAGATTTTAGAGTTTTCTCTTGGTCAGATGTTTGTTGTACGCAGTCAGACTAAAGTCTGAAGGATCTGCGGTACATTTGAGAAGCAGCAATTTACCTGTGCAGTTCTTCTCAAAGATCTTTCCTCTCCAGACATGTTAATTATTAAAAGACCAAGTATGGCACCACTCTCACGTCTCCATGGAAACAGCAGAGGTCATGATTGTGGATGACATCAAGTGGCAGACGGGGAGATGAGGGAGAGAGAGAGCGTACGACAGAAAGAAACAGATCAAGAGAGAGAGGGAGAACTTTAGCAGTTCGCATCTCTGTGCTTGAGTGCTAAACCAGGTTTGTCTAGTACCTCTGATGAAAGTTAATCCAGTTTTGTCCGACCAAGACCATGAACACTGTCATTTAATACTGTACTTGTTATTGTTAGGTGCCATATTCCTCGTTTTGGAAATGTCTCCATACGGCATTTTCTTCTTTTCATTTATATGCAAAATGTAGGTAATTCTTAAAGCAACTAATACTGTATACGGATCCATTTCTCATCCATTTTTATAGGTTATTTGGTATGAGGCATTTTCACAACATGCTATATAAGGACTAGATTGCAAAGCAAAACGTGTACCAACAACCGCGCGTGTGTTTGTGTAACATTGATGTGTACCATTCTGTATTTCCAGAACATTTTAATGAGGGAAGATCCAGGGTGGGAGAAAAACAGTGTGGCTAATCCCGTAAAGACATTGTGCGCCTCTCTTTGTTCCAGACCACTGGCCTCGCTAATTGGAAAGATTTGCACTGTCTGTGAGAGAATTAGATAAACTAATAAGGAGAAAGAATTATACCATTTTAAAACCAGCCCGTCCCCTGACCTTGACACTATAAAGTTTAGGAGCGAAGGAAACTATCTCGGCGAGTGAGTCACTTTCTGCCACTCCACAAGCTTATTTGGAGGCTCACTAACGACCTTATCACAGCTTCTGTCTCCATAGTGATAATGATCGGTGTTTTTGATTGGCAGGCGTGCGGAGTGGAGAAAGTCTGCGGCGATGGGCAGATTGTGGGCTTGAGTGGGATTGTTTCATGGAAATTGTCTTTGTTCCGTTCTCTCAAACATCCAAGAAAGTGACAAATGAAGAAGAAAACAAAAAAGAAGATTTGTTCTTCTCGATTAGTTTAAAGATTGAGTCACTTCAGATTTACATAATTTGACATGATTTTGTACAGTTCTGTCTTTTTTCTTGATCTCTTTTCTTTTTGCTCTTTGTTGTTTGGTGCCTTTGCTGTCTCGGCGGAATACAGGACATGAAAAGGACATCAAAACAATCTAAAAACGGAGCTGAAGATACATGTAAACTTGGCACTTCCACGAGTATAAAATGGGGCCTTTTTAAACACATAATCTATGAAAGGAGGTGTCAACAGCAACAGAAAGTCAAACTAAATATTGCAGCTCTGCATGTTTTACACTTTATATGTGCTGTACAGCTAGGGAAAAAATTTCAAAATTATATTCCAAATGTACTATTATTGTGTTTAAAATGATCATTCTTGTTTCATTCTGTTAACTATACTAGCAAAGTTAGTAGCCTAAAATAAATATAAAAACCCTGTTACCAAAATAAATGGAGTACAATTAAAAATACTTATTTACTAGATTTATGCAAACTTGATTTGATTCTAGATATTAATAAACACGAAAAACAAGAAATCTGAAATTAAATAAATGTATCAAAGTATAGCCTCAGTTACGTCATCACTTGCTTGGGGCAAATGTTGGTTTGTGGACATTTATTACCTTTTGGTTTTAAAATTTCAAGAAAACTGATCTTTTTGTTTTTATTCCGTGCTATGTTGACAAAATGCTGGCTATGGAAATTGACAGCAAAACAATTGAGGAGCCCAGCAGCACGCTCACTCTGACACTTATAATCTTGTGCTGTCCTGTCATCATTTCCACAGTTTATTTAACACAGGAAATAAACCATCAAAAGAACATTATTTCCTACATTACATACTTTATAATAATAACACTGGGGAACTGAGTTTTCACGTCAGAAACAAACCAAGTAAACACATTTTGTTTTCCTAACTGAACTATTTGCCATGGCTGATTTCTCTTCGAGAAAATTGAAAATGTATATTGTGCATTTCTTGCTAAGTAAATAACTCCACCCCATAAAAATAACATTGGTATTCTAGCAGCCTATCTCTCCAGTACAGAACTTCATAAAAGTGTTATTTAAAACCTCACGGGGCAGAGCAGCTGTCACTCAGATACTGGACTTTCTGTAAGGAGCGAGGGGCAGAGTTTCACACGTTCTTTATCTCTGCATTACTGACACTTCTGACCAGTGCTGGCCGAGAGAGAGACAGTCATAGTGACAGTAAGAGAGTTTTGTTACAAGCTCATTTGTGTGTATATACATAAAATAATGTGTTTGCAAGGGGATAGAGAAGTGTGGTGCTAACGATAAATGTGTCAGCATATGAAAGGGAATGTTTAATCTTCATCTTCATTTTTTCATAAATTGCGCCGGCTGAGACAATACTATTGTTCATACTTGAGAAAGAGGTTTCATTATTATGAATTATGAAGCCTATGTATCTCAGCCTGAAAGACTTGGCATGAGGTGGCATGAGTTGTTTTGGGCCAGAAACAATTTTATAACCTTAGCATCCGTACAGGATACCCAGGCTACCACATACACATCCCCATCATTCAGCAATAGTTTTGTTATGATTTTAAGATTATTTTATATTTCCTTTTTAGGATTTTCAGGTTTTTTATATGTCAGCAACTGCAGCGTGCGATAAACTGTGATTGGCTGTTTTGAGTGTCCAATTAGTTCCATTGTGTTTGGTTGGACGTGTCATGGGGCGTCCAGGATCCGGTGAACTATTGACTGGTTTAATACTTTTAGAAAATATATTATAATTATGTTGAATTGAATACCTTTAACAAATGAAACTCACTATCAGGCTATAAAAGAGAAATGTCAGCCTTCAGTAAGCCGCACTTTTATTCTCATTAGAGATAAATGACAGTCAGAAAAAAAGACAAGTGAGCGATGGTGTCGTCCATACAGCTGTGCAGCTCTGTGTGCTTGTATAGACTTACCGCAGGAGAGCTGGGCAGATTTTTGTCCCCGCTATCTGCTGTCTGTATGAGGGATTTAGTGCTCAAGTTGATATATTAATGTATTCGGCGCTATGAGGAGTTTCCTCCCGGGATATCATCAGATCACCTGCTTCGTTCTCAATTCATTTTTAAATGTGATGCTCAAAGGATCACATGCAGAGAGTTAAAAGCTAGTGTAAACCAGCCTGATCTCACGGGAACTGTTTCAATTCATATTCAGATTTCAAACTTAAATATCAACGGGTCAAAAAAAGCAAAACTTAATCAAACACACAAAGCGAATTTCCGTTGACCAACACACATCTACACAAACATGCGTACTGTAGATTTTTGGCAGGGGGTGATTTTCTGTCAAGAGTTGACAACAACGTTTGTTGAAAAGAAACGTACACTTTAACTACGCCATCAAAATAAACACACAGACTTCCATTGTTTTTGAATACATTTAACAATGACTGCTGGTAAACACTAACCAAACGACTTTTCAGACTGAAAAAAAAAACATTTGTTTTACCTTAAAATCCTTGTTGTTTTTTGTAATGAGAACATCAAACAATTCTGTAAGGGAGGTTTTATCAGATTTTACTAAGTAAATCCACACACTAAATATTGACTCTACAGTAAGTGTTTTTCATTTACAATTTAAGTAGAGGCATACAGACAGTCCCTCAACTGGCTTTAGTGTATAATCCATGTCTTAAACTAGCCTCTCTTCATTCAAATTGGATAATCACCCTCATTTAGTTAAACCACATGCAGCAGTCCGGCTTTCCAACTGCTCATTTCTGTCTTTCTCCAGCTCCTTTAGGACTTTATACCTCCCAATAAAAGTAATTGGAGTAGTATGAGCACCCTTACAGAGAACATTCCACTTAAAATGATGAAAGAGTTCAAACCGGTCAAAACACAAACAAAAGTATAGTCACAACATCCCTAAATGTCTGGTTCATATTTTAGCATGGTAATAATCATTGTCGTGGAGGGAGATTTTAATATTAAAATATATAGACTGTAAAACAACTACTGTACAACCACAATTGACAAAAATATGTTTTTGGTTATGAAATTGAGATAAAAATGCAGTTTCTGGTTTACTTTTTTAGTTTCCTTTAAAACTATTGTATTACGAACAATACAATCTGAACACATCTCACATGTGTCTAGTTAAGGACAACACATTTTGTGTAACGTTTTACTCAACCTTGAGGTGTCCATTTTAATTATTGAACACAGATCAACACAAAAAGGAATTCTTACAAAACATTTTTGTCTTGTTTACTAGAGTAAATATCTAAACTTTCTTAAATCACGATACATTAAGGCCTACTTAACAAAGAAATTATAGTTTTAGTCTTGTTTTATGAAAGAAAATATAAAGTAGTCCTACGTTTATAACAAATTCAGAAAAGATTGTCAACGGGGTAAGAAAAGAAAAAACTTGAATGAGGTATCGTGTCATTTTGTCATCAAGACTTTTTGGTCAATTTTCGTCCAAGTGAATTTATCTTGATTTAAGAATTTTCTAATATTTGTAGTACTAGAAAACAATAAGCAAATTGCAGTGAACAGAATGTGTTACGATCATTTTTGAGTACTTAAGAGGAACATACCTTATAAAGTAGAAATAATTTTTCTCTTTCTTTTTAATTAAATATAATTTTGACATTCTTGACATGAAATTCTTGACTTGACAGTCTCCATTAAAAATTCATTATACCTTTAAAAAGAAAGAATTCAAGGTAATATAGGATTTGTTGATCATGCCTGGTTTAAGATGCCATTCTACCGTATGGCAGACTACAATAACATCATCGGCACCAGAAAAAGGTTAAAAAATTGATTAAAAGCCTAAAATTAATCAAAAGCTTTTCCGCCTCTCTCAAAATGAGCCACATGCTAATTCCAAGCCAGAAATAAAGTTCTCCGCTGCTCCATTTGCATTGCAAAGCAACATGCACCGTGACTAAGATCACCTGTCTATCAGCCTATTCCCACCTTGGTCCTCCAGCATCCCAAAAGCCCCTGGGGCAGAGCTGCTGTAATTAGCGTGATTAATGCTCGTATTGAGCTCGAATGAGACCTGGGAGGCTGTCTGGTAACACATGCTCACACATACACAACCACACACACACGCGCATGAATACCCTAATGGAGTGTGCCGTACCCAGGTAGACTCTTTCTGTTTAAGACCGACAGAGCCGCTTTGGAAACAAGTAAACTGTAGAGAAGGGAAACTCATTACCTCAGTCAAATACAGCTAATTACTCTAAATGAGGCTTCCAGCGCACAAAAATACAGGAGCGGTGATGCAGCTGGTGTGCAGGGTCTTACAGTAGGTGAAGAGCCTCTCTCTCTTTTTCTTGCACATACATACATACATAAAACATCTGCTGCCACATTAAACTCTGAGTCAAAGGATATTCAATGATATTTTGATTGCATTGAAATAAGGAATCAGCGCAATTCTACTATAAATGTTGCGTTCAGCGTCGATGAAAGGGATTGAATAGGAAAATGTTACTTAACGTGTTTATCCTCAGCAGTAAGTTGCACGCAGAGAATCTCGTGTGTGACACTCTTTTTAACCACACCTGAGCTTCTCACATCTGCTGCATTTCTTGTTTGTAATGTTCAGACTGAAACATCATTTGGAGCGCCGCCAGATTTTTCTGGCGTGTTGGCTTTGACCGATAAGCCTATAAGTTATTTTGCGTGCTTGCGCGTTTGTTTTGCTAGCGTGATGCAGACTTTTTGTTTTCATTATGGGCTAATGAGATTTTCTCACTCAATATCTTTTTGTATTTTTAATGAGTTTCTCTAAATATATTTCTACAAATAAACGTTGTCACATCTTCCTGTCTTTGGTTTTGTTTATTCTCTAGGATCCATTTTTTTTAATGGCATAAAGTTTAAGTTTTAATTTGGTAGACAATTATATCCAAAGCAACTTACAAGTGTGTTTAGTCATGATTTGAGTCTTCAGGACAGAGTCTTTAGTTTACTGCACCTTCCAACGCAAACACTACACTACACTAAAGGACCGTTCACATTAAAAGGATAACTATTAAAAAAATATGAATTCAGGAGAAAAGCGGGGTTTCATAACGATAAAGATACAGACAACAATATCGTTGGGATTCACTTTCAGAAAGATTTTTTCCAGCGGATGAACGATTAAACGTACTGTCAGACAGTTTCTGGCAGATAACGTTTGACTATATGTGATCCCAACGCGGGTTTTATGTCAGAATTAAAGACTGTAGGGGTAGAGTTTACGGCGGGATATTATATGAAACACTTATGAGTCAGCAAGCTGGCAAAATATGTGCTTAACATCCTCGACACTAGCACACCTTCAGCATTCAGAAAGAGCATCCAGCCTTTGCTGTCATATTTTGGAGAAAAGACGTTCGGGAATGAAAACCAAAGCATCAGCAGAAGGTCATCTACATTCATTTTAGTGACTGGGAACACTGCAGCGCGCAGTCTTAAAATAAACATAACGTTATTGTTATTGTCCGCAAATATATAGTTACAGTTATCGTTATAGTTATAATGTGAACGGTCCTCAACTCAAACTCTTCTAACTGTTGGAAAGTTTAAGAAATATCAGCTTGATGTTTCAACTTGTATTTTTTGAAACATGGCTAACCAGCTCATGCAGGTCACCTTGTTGACCAAGATGATTTCTCAGGTTGACCAAACACAGATTGACCAGCGTTTGACAGCTAGAAACCATTTGGTACTCACACCTTTACTGTTTTCAGATGGTTGTTTCACAGAAGGTGGAGGATTATATATGCAGTCTTCTGAAAGCCCTTCTCAAATTGTGCACACAGTGTTGGAATGAGAAATAAGTACCTAAAAATAAGTAAAAATACATTTTTTTTGTACCTACACTGTTTGATTGTGACCACATTGTCTTCTGTCTCGTCTCGGTCGTCCTGGGGTCCAGATCATTGGGTTTGTGAATTTGATTAGGAAACAAAATTCTCACTGAAGGTTGAAGGCTTGAAATTTCAAAAGAGACTTTGTGATGTTTTCTGTTTTCAAGGTGAAACAAATCGAAGTGTGAACTATGAAGCAAGAACCCACATCACACTTTGATCAGACTGCAGGCTGCTTCTACAACACTCAAAGTGTGGAAAGCCTATCTCTTGTGATAACAGACAAAAACATTTAATGAAAGGAATTGCAGAATAATCTACGTTTATGCATTTGGCAAAACGCTTTTGAATGGTGTGTCACTTAAGAATCATCTCCTATGCAGTCTGTTGTACTCCATCAAACAGTTTCTTTTAATATGATATCACATATGTTACAACAATAATTTAAACACAATAAAAGAACAAATCAAGCCTGTGTGTATGTGTGTGTGTATTGATCACCAGATCAGTTTCACAAAGGTCATCAAATAGTTCAGAACATTGGTTGTGGACACAGTAAGTGTTGTGTCTTCTGCAGAGTCCAGCACTCACACACTTGTCGGTGTATAGATGTGTGATCTGGGGTCTGTAGGGCCGGTTTGTGGAGATGCAGCGTGGAATATTGATGCTGCGGTTCCAGACAAGTGGTGCACTAAGACAGCAGAAGGGAGAACATGGCACACATACTTCGCCTTCAGCGCTGTCTCTCAGTACTTCACACAGAGCTGGAGAGAGGGAAAACAGAAAGATGAGAGCGAAAAGACGGATGAATAAGGGATTAAGAGGAAAGGAAAACATCCAGCTTGAGTTCTGGAGTCACTTATTTAAATATACGATTTTAAAGGGATAGAAGCACATGCAAGAAAATCAGAAATGAAACTCTTTCATCATATATTCACCCTCAGTGTTTGACTTTCTTCTTCTGCAGAACACAAAATAAGGTTTGTTGAGGAACATTGGTGACCTAACAACAGTGAACCCCATTGACTTCCATTATATGGACACGAAGCCACATTTCTCAAAATATCTTTTTTGTGTTCCGCAGAGATAAGAGTCATGTAATTCACACATTTAAAGTGCATTCAATACTTTATACTATAGCTGTCTATGGGTCTTTTTATATAGTTGTCTTGTGCCTCTGCTAATAGCCGGCACTCGATATTAAAGCAGTTTACTGGCGAAATGCGGCGTGCGCTAAACAGTGTGTTGACTGTGAGCGTGTGAGATGATCACAATTCTCCTTGACGGTCTCAACGGGTCCTGAGGTGCTAATTAGAGGAAGAATTAGCCACATGCATACAGTAGACACTCTCAATTTACCCTTCACATTCTCTCTCTATCTGTCTCTCGCTATAAAAGGGATTTGGTGTTCTCCTTTATGTCCTTTATTGAGTAATTAGAGTTCATTATCACAAAATCAATGGGCAATGTAATTAAAGTTCTTTATGCTGTAAAGTCTGACTGCTCGAGTCGTCGGGTTCTCAGGTTCCCCTGCAGTCTGTTTCACTGCTATCTTTCCTGATATCAGCTTCACACCCGCAGCTCAATGACAGTTCAACTTCATCAGCCTCAAAAACCCATTTCGTTGAGACGTAGATGGGTCAGGAGTCTAGTTTTTCCACATCTGTGGCAGTTCTCTCATTTCTCTTGGATTTCGTCACTGCGGGCCACTCGAAAGCGTTGGAGACCACAAGATTAATTAGCCCTTTTGATAATGGATGTTCTGGAGAGGGCATACTGTCTAAATGCCCGTTTGACATATCACATTGTTTCAGATTTAATATGTTGTATGTTGCTTTCGGCTCTGTCCCTCTTCTAAATGTGTTACTCTCACGGATAGAAAATTATTTGCATGCACTTGGAGATGGCTCATCTCCCATAGTGCCAAACATGCTCAGTTCCCTTAAAACCTTGAGCCTATCAGAGAGGAGCATCAAATAAAATCTTCGCTCCTCGCCGCCTATCAGAGTTAAGCATGAAAAAATCCCTCCCGTTGCAGGCTGAAAGTGTAGAGCTTGGGATAAAATGCTCTTCTGCAGCCTTTAGATAATGCGCGCTGGCCTGAAGCTGGTTAGAGCCGGGATGAGAGGCACTGTTAGAAAGAGAAAGAGAACGAGAAAACAGAAAAAAACTGAGATCGGATAAAATATGAGATTCTTTCATTTAAAGGGATAGTTCTCCCAAAAGGCAAATCATCATTTATTCACCCTCATGTCGTTCATAACCTGTATTACTCAAAAGAAGATATTTTAAGAAATGTCTCGGAGGTTTTGTGTCCATATAATGGAAGTCAATGGAGGACCAATGTTTGTTTACCAACAATCTACAAAATATCTTCTTTTCAAGTCATGCAGGTTTGAAATAACATTTTACGTATTTTAATTCTAGGCAAACTGAAAGAAAAGGAGAAAGTATTAAACTAAATAAGAACTCGAAGTTCAGATTTGAATATTAAAGAAAAAGAATCATTCAGTCTTTCTCAGATTTTTTATTTAGTTTAGACTTAAATGTGTGTGTGGTATCAGGTTGTGTCATGTCCCTGTTCTGCCAAAATCTGCTGTCAGGTGAAAAACCCGACTGGTGTCCTATTGTGATTCGCAATTCATGGACAGTCAGCTCAGCCAAAGCTTCAGATATTTAGTTACTAAAACTATCTCGTGCAATCACCAATCAAGTTTAATTCATGAGAAGTTCCATCATTTTAATATTGTGCTGAACACAGAAAAATCAGTCTTCTTACAAATGTTCAATACACGGCATTAGCAGCAACGATATAAACGTTATGTGGCCTAAACTTAACTTATGGCAGAAGAATCATTAACTGTTGAATAAGTTTAATTTAATTCAATTATTAAACTGTATTTTTACGTTCTACTGTCAGTGTTCGTGTTATCTGTATGCACCAAGGGAGAGTGACGCAATTTCAATTCTTCATACGTATGTTCTATATACTGTATGTGGCAGAAATTGACAATAAAGAGGACTTCGACTTTTGAATTTAAATATACAATAAAATTCAATAATTGAAATATAAATTTAATTAAATAAATTGTAATATTACTAGCCACGAGCCAGACCAATAACCAAACAAAAGTCATCTTTGGGGAAGGCGTTTTCAACCCAAGGAACCCTTTAATTTACCTTCAATGGAGTATATTGATCACATGACTGAATGATGGTTTGTTCATAAACCTGTCAGTACCATTTGAATGCATCCCTTCACCCCAGCTCTACATTTAATGCTCAAATTATATGTTAAATGCCAATGATATTTGTTTGTTCATACGTTTGAGTAGTGTTCAAAAATTGAACCATGAAGTTCTTCTGGACCAGCGTTTATCATGTCATCTGAAATGGTCTTTCAAGAATATGATGCGCAGGTTTAAATCATGAGAATTTCCCACTCTTCACTTCAGTTTCTCATGTATGTCCTGTATGTTTTTAGGTACATCCACACCTTGTACCTGGGTGTGCAGAGCCGTTGGCATGGAGGCCCCGGGCAGCATCACTTCTACTGGCGGCTGATGTTCGAGAGCGCTGACATCAACATGCTGCGGCTGCTGGAGGCCTTCCTGAAGAGCGCTCCTCAACTCGTTCTTCAGCTCAGCATCATGATCCATAGCAACAACATACTGCCCCTGCAGGGTAAAACACACTTACAGACACACACAGGTTTCCCAGGTGGGGCTGTGATATGCTTTTAGTTGAGAATATTTAATGAGGAGAGCGAGAGCTATAAGCCACTTGTGTGATTGTGTCTTGATCGGCATGACTTATTCATATGGCGCTGCAGAGGAGAGGTTTGCTTGTGATGAATTAAACAAAACATTTTACACGCTCTGCTCTGTGCGATTTCATATGACATGAACCTGGCAACTGTGTTACAAGAATAGACAGAGGAGAGAGAGAGAGAGAGAGAGAGAGAGAGAGAGAGAGACATACTGTATTTATGATATGGTCGCTGCCTCATAAAAGATGTTTTTCCCTTATGCCAAGAAAATATATTTTCCTATAAATTAACTGTCAATATGTTAAATTATGTAACATATATTTGAAAATATATAGAATCATATATTGTTAATACATTACAGCATTACAGTGTATTGAATAATACATAAGGAATTGAACTTTTCATATAAAGAAAAATATAAGCCTCTGGTTCCAAATAGAATGTATTATTTAATATATTGCATTTTAGTTTCCATTGTATTCCCATACATTTTGTTTCGCAAGGGTTGTCTCGCTGTATAGCTGAACTGGAAAGGACTTTCTCCATGTACCAAGACTTAGTTAATTTAGATTAATGTGTATTTACTGTATAGATGCACTATTGTTGTTTGGTAATTCACGCATGTTTGTGAGTGTATTGTGAAAAATGTTTGTAAAGGTTAAACCAAACAAAGATTAATAAATGTAATAGAAGAACATTCAGATGACCTTTCATGTTACTGTAGCTATTGCATAGTTTTAAAGGGAAAGTTCACCCAAAGATAAAAATTCTGTCATCATTTATTCACAGTCACGTGGTTTAAAACCTGTATATGACTCTTTCTTCCGAAGATATTTTGAGAAATGTATCGGTGGTTTAGGATACAAACAGTAGAAGATAATGAAGTCCAGTGTAGTTTGGTTGCCAGCAGTCTTCAAAATATCTTCTTTTGGTTTCTGCACAAGAAAGAAAATCACACAGGTTTGGAATAACATGAGGGTGAGTAAATGATTAAATAGATAAAGAATATAATAGAAGAGAACATTACATTGCATTTAAAATGACAAACAGTTCTCTTGTTTTAGAAGTCCACTGCATACTGAGGGAAAAAGAGAACATTATTCCAGAACTGATAGGAGCCTAGTCAGCAGAAACAATGGGAGGAAATTCAATGAACAGAGAGAAAGAGAGAGAGAGAGATGTAGAACAGCAGCTCTAGGAATAGATTCCTTACTACAGAAAGGGATCTAAACAGGCAGAGGCTCCGAGATATTCCGATTAATTCTGGGTCAGGGGTTTGGGTTACCAAGCACAGAAAGCCTCTTTCTATCTCTTCCTATCTTCTGTTTTTGGCTATTTCTCTCTGTGTCTGTTTGATCTCATGTTTCAGCCTGTCTGACCATCTTAAACCTTTGACCTCTGCATTGTGTCAGCCAATTCCATTGTAAAGTGAGCATCCCATCTTTGAGTACTCTAACGGATGTAGCGTGTTATTTTCTCATACAATGGCATTGCTGAATACTCAATTCTGGTTAGCAGATGCAATGCATGCACTGTTATACAGTAAAGACGATTTAAAGCACAGTATTGACGTGCATGTGGTGTAACTGTAAAAATGTACTTGTATTAAAAAGAGGCATTTGCTTCTCTTTTAGGGAGATTAAAAAATAAATATAGCATAACTGGGCACAGAGGTGCCCTGGGTAGTGCGTTTATAACTCAGAGCCGGCCCGTGAGATAAAATCCAGCATGCAAATTGAGTCAAGTGCTAAATTTGTGGGCGTATTTATTTTAGAAAATCAGGTGCTAAAACAATGCAGATAGCACATGCACATAAATAATGATATCAGTGTAATTCACTCTCGGCAAAAACTTTCCTATGTGCGTTTGTGAGGAATTGGCAAACTCTAATGCATGCATTTAGTGGAATAGCACAAATATTTGTATTAAAATGTATTACACAGTGTAACAAAACTTTTGACCTTTTTGTAGTTCCTGTACAAGTCTGAAGTGCTAATTATTGTGACAATATTTATTTTCATGTAGCATCAATGTTTTAGTTTATATTTGCTCAAGTAAATGTTTTTTATTATTATTACGTATTACGATATATTGGAATTAAACAGAAAACAGTACAAATTTTCAGATATTTTAAAAATGATTTTACAATCAACACTGTCAGAAACTTCTAGAAATTTCTATATCACAGGGAAGGTAGGATGAACCGATGTCTGGAACTTACACTATAAAACTTTGCTGTAGTTTTGCCGCAGGTTTGCCAGTAACTTACTGTAGATTTAATTACTTAATACTGCTTTCCTTTTAGTACTTTTTTTCAATTTGAATAAAACTTAAAATGAAAACGCTTTCACTTTTGAGATTCAAAAGGAGCAAGAAGAGACTGGTCTCGTTATTAACATTGGCACAGTAACAAAATTACTTTTTTCTTAAGCGTTTTTGACTTCTTAAAACATTTGCACAAGAATTGTGACCTAAGATATTTAGTCTTGTTTTATGAAAGAAAATATAAGAGCTAGGTAAATTTAGGGTTAAAACAAATTGATAAATTAAATCTACAGTAAGTTACTGGCAAACCTGCTGCAAATTAAATTACAGAATAGTTTTACAGTGTAGTTTGTGTCAAATGTACACTTCCGTCCTGTATTTTAAACTGTTGTTTTGAGCTCAGTGTTATGCAAGCATCTTGTAATTTCTGCATACGAGTAATAATACCAAGATTTATAAATATGCGAAAATATTTTTTGTTTTTGGTCACACTTTATTTTAAGGTCCAATTCTCGGTATTAATAAACCATTAACTATGATATTTGCCTCAGTAAACTACTAATATGTTGCTTATTAATAGTTAGTAAGGTATTTGTTAGGTTTAGGTATTAGGTAGGATTAGGGAAGTAGAATATGGTTATGTTGAATATTCCATTCCATTTTCTACCGCTTATCCGAACTACCTTGGGTCACGTATGTTGAATATGTGCTTTATAAATTCTAATAAACAGCCAATATGGTCCCTATACTAAAGTGTTACCAGTTTTTTTTATAAGTACCGTTGATGGTAAAATATGTGATTTTCGTATTCAGCATGTTATCTTCATAAAGAATCAGGAAAAAAAAAATGTTACATTGTGTTATGTAAACATTTCCGTTTTTTCTACCACCTCATCTAGAATACAGTAAGTGCAATCGAACTACTGTAACCCTCTCTCTCTCTGGCAACGTGAGGCTTTAACTTGTTTTATCCCTTTCTCTTCATTCTAATCTACAGCGGTCTTTGTGGCGGTGGGCTTGCGCCGCATCCGATGTTTGATTTAATTAAGATTGCCAGCGCATCGCTCCGTTAAAACCTTAGAAAAACAGGCCAAGAGAGAACTTGCGGAGCGCACGGGCAGGCTGAAAGCGGAGCTTGAAAACGCAGACTAATGCTTTTGGATCTCTGCTAATTAAGACCACGCTTAATCTGGATCTGCACCAAATGACTGGAGAGACAGAGATGGATTTAGGACGAAACCAAATGTGTGAACGACTTTAAAGGAAAGACTCTAGCCAGAAAACGAGTAACCACATCAGGGGTCAAGTCTGTGCTAAGGGAAATCCGGAATGTGATATGTACCGCGTGGGCCCGCAGCAGAAAATAATAGTATGTCTTGAATTATTTATGTCACGATTGACCTTCGTTATAGGAATTTTCACTATCTGACCGCATGTGGCGGATTCTTTCATGTGGTCTTCTGAATATCCTCAGCTGACCTCATGTAAGCACGCCCGGGGGGTGTGAATGTGTTTTAAAAAGACTGCGGGTTCTTAAAAACATGCGTGTGCGGATTGTGACCGAGTTGGGAACCGAAAGGGACCCGGCAGATAAACAAACATGCGGTGGGAAGCATTAAAGAGTTGATCCCCATGATAACATCAGCAAGTCTCCAGAGATTCATATCTCCCCATCACTCAAGAACATGCACACACACACACACATCTTCTTCACCTTTTTACACAACCTCATGCTCTCGCAAACACAACTTGAAACGCCTGTCTGTTTCCTTGTCAACGAGTCAAACTCACACATACTCTCTCTCTAGAGAGACATTTCTCTCAGGCAGTTTGGTAACAAGCCCAGCGATTTGTCGTCTCAGCAGGTGTTGTCTCTTCTTTAAATTTCGACTTGAAATCTTAAAACAAAAGCAGCGTTTGTAACATAACTTTGACCGTTTGCTGCTTTTTACACTATCAATCTTTACTCCCTCTTGAAAGACCATCTCTCAAGTCTCAGCCAGCTCATGTCACTTCCAATTTTATAAAAGGCGCATCTTTAAATCAGTCAGTATCTGTTCTCTCGAAACGTGTCCGCTTTGACGCGAGGTAGGTTCACACGTTTCTATATTATGAGTTATGAGAGGCAAGAGACATCAATTAGGGTCTGAATTATTCAGCTTTAAGAGTTAATTATTCAGTCGCATGTCCAATTAGCAATGAATCACATCAGATCTTATTAAATATTGAAGGCAGAAGTCGGCGAACGTGGAAATGTAGTTGTTGGTAATGACTTTCATTAAGTTTTATATTTAGCATTTGCTCTTTTCGGGACAGAGATACGTGACAGTCTCTAACTCTGAACATTAAAATGCAGCATTTCATGATTTGACAAGTTGATCTCATAGTTTGTATACATTTGTCGGTCGAATTTCGAAAAAATCTAACCTCAGGAGTGACAAAGTCATCCAACAGCAATGTGAAAGACTGACAGCACGACAAGACGCATTAAAACTGTAATAAAAATCAATGTTATCACATGGAAAAATTACTTTGAATTTTTTTCTAAATACAATATTAATTATGTTTTGTGCAAAAGTAAGCATGAACTTGTTTTCTTTGCAATATTTGAGGTCTGTTCAAATACAAAGCATCTTTTCTGTTATTTTTCTTTTTCAGCAAAAAAATATTTTTGGGGGAATAAATATTGTTAGTACTTAACAGAAACATATAAATTGTAAATTCAAAAATACAAAAAAATCATTTTGAAATGATCTCTTAATTTTGGCTGTATATGACCTAATGCTTCATTACTTCAGCTCTTTCATCTTTCCTTTTCTTTATCTTTTGTTTTTTGTAGGACTCTCTGCGTCTGCCTCTCTGGTTTCTCTTGCCTGGATGATCGCTTCATACCAGAAGGTTCTGCGTGACTCCCGCGACGATAAGCTCCCCATGTCCTACAAGGCCGTGATTGTCCAGATGCTGTGGCACCTCTTCACCATCGGTGCTCGGACGATCGCCTTCGCCCTCTTCGCTTCAGTCTTCCAGCCCTACTTTGGGATCTTCATAGTGGCCCACTGGTGCGCCATGACTTTCTGGATCATTCAGGGCGAGACCGACTTCTGCATGTCGAAGTGGGAGGAGATCATCTACAACATGGTGGTGGGCATCATCTACATCTTCTGCTGGTTCAACGTGAAGGAAGGCCGTGCCAGATTCCGATTGGGCGTGTATTACTGCGTGACCTTGATCGAGAACGTTGCGCTAACCGCCGCTTGGTACATCCACAGGGGACCGCACACCTCAGACTTCTACGCCCTGATTATCGTCTGCGTGGTGGTGTGTAGCTACGCCTTGGGAACTTTCTTTATGTTTGTGTACTATTGCCTGCTCCATCCAGACGGGCCCATCCTGGGCACCCAGTGGAGCTGCGTGGAGGAGGGGATGGGGGTAATCGGGCTAGGTGGCATCGGGGATTTGGGTACACCTTTGCCCCAACCTGACGTTGTAACCAGTCCACCCAGAACGCTCCAGAGGACTACCGGTGGGGATCGGGAGGCAGGGGCAGGAGACAGAGATAGTACGCTACCTGTATTTCAGGTGAGGCCTCCTGTCCTTCCCCCAGCTCCCTCCCCTCGTCACTCGGGACCTGAGGGTCCCGTTATCCGCATCGACCTGCCAAGAAAGAGGTACCCGGCATGGGACGCCCATTTTATCGACCGTAGGCTAAGGAAGACCATCCTGGTGCTAGAGAACACGTCACCTGTGACGCCTCGGATCCGGTACCAGAGTTTCAGCAACCCCAAAGAAGTGACAGAGTATGAGACTACGGTGTAGTGGTGTTCAAAACTCCCACCTTCAGGGGGCTCCACCTTCCACATGACATCTCTATGCAGAGGTGGGACAGATGACTCACGAGACAGATGGTGCTGTGAGATTCCGATCCCAGACAGTCGGCATGGTGCTACATAGTGGGACCCTCCACACGTTTGGCATCAGGGTACAACTGTTGCCCGACTGGTCTGGCACTTCGGTCAAAAGAGAAGTAAACGAAATGGAGCATTTAAATGAACAGAGACGCACAGAAAGTGACTCTTGGAGAGGGACATGCCTTTCTTATCATCCACTGAACGTAATATGCTCACCACAATGGTCAGGAGAGAAAGTGGACACATGTAAAAAAATAGATGAACTGACCAATCAGTGTTGCTCAGGATCACCCTGATTACAGTATTGGTCTGTAAGTTTAATGTTACGGTGACCTGAAAACAGTACAAATCGTGTATTATTTGCTTCTGTGAATGGTGAGGTTAGCGAGTTCAATCAATCATCCGTTTCCTCGAGAGTACTTCTGTATTTATTGACCGAATGACTTATTTATTTATTAGATTTATTTTTTATGACTCTGTGGCCATGTCTTTGATATAATTCTTCTTATTGAATATTCATATATAGATATTATCTTTTGTTATGTGTATATAATAGAATGGTGCCGATGTGTCTGTATGAATGTTTTCGGGTTGTCTGTATGTCTGACTGGTCATGGGTCACGCTGCATTGTTTATCTGTTGAGATAAATGAAAAGAAAAAAGTCATATTATAAGACAAAAAGCTGTGATCGAATAGTAGTTGAAAACAAATGTAAAAAAATATATGACAGCCTCGGAAAAAAAGTAAACAACTACATTGTGTGTGCGTGTGTTTGGATGTTTAATGTTTTAATGAAAACAAGATCTTTTTGGTGATGGGTATGATCATTTCGCTCTGCGACCGATCATTTAAAGTGAAACAGAGTATTTTTTGAGTATATTTGACACTATGAAAACCCAACATGATTGACGAAGTGAATTCTACTCGCGTGGTGAGTAACAAGAGGGGCAAGTTTTGGTGTGCGCAGTCTGCAAAACCCTTTTATATGTTTAGGCGCTCATTTCACTCATTATTTTGTTATTTGGAAGGGGGCGACTGCTGTGGTTTGGGAAGTTTGTGGTCTGGCGATCAAGAAGGTTCTTTTTAGACCATGAACTGAACTTCAGGAAGAAGACAAAGACTTTTTTGTCACTTCATAAAATCTTGAGACCACTTAAATGTATTTTTCTGCTTTTTTTTGAGAATTTTGAGATTCAGCGATTGTAAATACCTCCCTCCGATTACAAAATTATCACAAGACATCAACGGAATCAGCTCTTTCTCTCTCTCTCTCTCTCTCTCTCTCTCTCTCTCAGGGTTTTGAGGTTCTAATGCAATTCAAAAACCAAGCATGAGGATACAAAAATACCCAGAGACATTGTGGGTAATTGTCAGTGACAGGATCCTGCTGTCCAGTGTAAAGATTCTGATGGAGCAGCAAATGATGCACGCTTGCTGTAATTATGCTGCACTGTAAGGAGGGCGGTCACACAGGACATGCACACGCTTTCAGTCTGCGCTATTTTTACATTTGACTTTGGTCATGTGTGTCTTTTTTATCCTTTTTACCTCCATTCAAAGAACCCTGAATTGGGTTTCATTTGGTCACATATTGTCGTAAACATTTACAGAAATGTACTGTTTTTTTTGTGCAGATTTTACACATATAGAGGAAAAAACGTATTTTTTTATATACAGTAAAAAATTATCAAATTACATAAAATGTATGCAAAGTTTTATGAAAACATAATTTTATGTGGAAAAAAAATATTTTACGTTTTTTACTGGTGCCCAGTTTTTGGGGGGGATTTTTTAACAGTGTATGCAAGAAACGTGTTCTGTAAGTACAGTACAAATTTCACGTGCAGGGAGTATTATTGATACAGAAGTGGTGACAAAAAGATGAATACACTTTGAGATGAATCTATTGACCGGGTTCCTGTGGAAACACGGAAGGACCATTACGCATGTACATATGATGTGTGTTTGGCCTGAGATGGTGAATGTGGCCCTGTCCTGAAAGCCAACCCACCATTATTTCCTCATGTCCACAGATGAATTACAGGGTTGTTCATTCAAATTCAAATTTCTGTCATCATCTATACACCCTTTTGTCATTTCAAACTTGTATGACTTTTTTACCTCCGCAGCACACAAAAGAAGATATTTTGAAGAATGTTGTTAACTGGATCCGTGCTGTTCGGTTACCAATTTCCTACCAACTTGTCACAATGGTTTGAAATGACAAAAAGGCCAGTAAATGATGACAGAATTTTCATTTTTGGGTGAACTATACTGTGAGTTTTTGGACAGATTTTTGGTGGTGAGTGAGCATGCTGTCTCTCTGCAGGTGTTTAGATCTCTTCTATTCTCCTACAGTCTAACCTCACACAGAAGTGCCACTCCCCATTATATGACAAGTCCTGGTGCACACTGCCCCCCTGTGGATGCTTGCTGGTAACTGCAGCATGACTGACACCACTTCTACAATGAGGTCAAACTCAAACCAATGTTAAAGGATTTCTTAAGTCCCAGAAATAATAGTTTAGTGTAATAAACATCACTTCTCTGCATGTTAAGTCATATGAACTTTGACTATGTGCATCCGCTAAACCAAGCAACATGAATATAATATACATTTACATTTAGGCATTTGGCAGACGCTTTTATCCAAAGTGACTTACATTGCTTTTATCCTATACATTTTACATAGGTATTTGCAATCCCTTGGGATCGAACCCACAACCTTGCGATGTTAACGCAATGCTCTCACCACTGAGCTATAGGAAAACTGTCTTCAGGAATATATGTCACTTCAAAGTCAAATGGACCAAACTCTTCACCCATTCACTTTTGCAGGGCTCTCAAGTCGAGACACACGCCTGTTAACATGTTCAAACGCCACACCTTGTATTTCTCACGCAGAGAATTTTCCAGGATAACACCCACCAAGTTGCGTCGCTATAAGAGGAATCAAGTGAGTTTCCCCATAGAGTTCAGAACCAATGTTGGGTAAGCTACTCTGAAAACGTATTTAATTACTAGTTACTAATTTCATATTCAATATAAATCGACTTCAGATGGTCCAAAATGCGCCTGGCAGACTTTTTTGACCGGCACCCGTGAATTTGGTCATATCTCCCACATAGTATATTCTTTGCACTGGTTCAAAGACTGTTACAGAATCGATTTTATGATTTCATTGTTTGATTTTTACGACGGCGTTTTAGTGCCACGTTAAAAATACAAAAAATCCAAGATTTCGAGTATAAAGTCGAAATGTTACGAGAATCAAGTTTTGAAGCAATTTATTTTGACTGGTCCCCAAGTAAACAATCTTCTTGGGCATGATGCAGCCAGTGCAATGGGCTTAGTAAAGAGGCTGGAAGACCTTTAACCCATTTCCTCTCCTGAATTAGGTTTAGTAAAGATCAAACCTATCAAAATCATCTTGAAAGAGAATGCAGTACCCTACATTGTGCACACTGCATGACGAGTGTCTGTGTCTTTGCTCAGGTATAAGTCAAAGCAACGCTAGAGAGAATTGATAAATGCGGTGTCATCCGAGAAATCACAGAGCCTACTGAATGCTGTAGCACTATGGTGGCCGTTCCAAAGAAGATGGGGCAGATTAGAATTGACGATATTTTAATTTATGACAACACTCCTGAGGAACGTGAGCAGCGATTCCAGAGGGCTCTGACAGTCCTTGAACGGGCAGGTCTGCAGCTGAATCGGGAAAAATGTCTACTGCGACAGTAACAACTCAAGTATTTAGGACATGTCATAGACAAGGAGGGCATACGGCCTGATATAGCCCGAATCGAAGCTATTACACACCTAGAAATCCACAGAACATCTCTGTCCTGAGGAGAATGCTGGGAATGATTCACTACCTTGGCAGGTATGTTCCTCATCTCTCAGATGTCATTCGACCTCTCAACGAGCTGTTGAAATGTGATGTCATATGGTACTGGGGTCAAGTGCAAGAGGAATTTTTTTAAAACGGACATTTACTTTTACTTGAGTAACAATTTCTCTAGTTACTTGTACTTTTACTTGAGTAAAGATTTTGGCTACTCCACTCACTTCTGTTAAGAGGTGAAACACACACACACACACACAATATCAGTGTATTACACAGAACAGCTTTCAGAGCCAATGTTAAAGTCATGGAAGCTGTTATTTGACAGGTTGGTTATCTTAGAATGTGTGAAGCTGACTTCTTATTACCAGCTGTAAGACTGTGATGAAAGCGAAAGTAGTTTAGCTCCTAGCTTAGTTAAATGTTTACAATCTCTGATTACCAAACACTTTAAATTAAAAAAGAATTCCCCCATTGATTCCCCAGAATCAATGAAAAGAGCCTTTGCAAATGATCTCAGACTGTGTGTCCATACAGTATCTCTATGATATGTCAAGATCTCTGATAGTTTACAGTCGTCATTCATTTAAATGAGACATTCAGTGACATCAACACATGTTTACCAGAAGCTGTTAAACTCCCAACACTGAGAAAGTCCTGGAGCCCCTAACAGGGTCACATCAGTGGCAAGTAAACAACACACACACAACATGACATGAAGTGCACAGTGTTTTATTGTACATGTTTAGATTTCATACAGTCATATACTTCAGTGTCTCTTTGTTAAATAACTGTGTTTATTCTAGGCTCCTAAAATCAGTTTCTTCTTTTCTACATTTCAACTTATCAAACTACGTCAGTGATGTTGTGTTGTTATAGAGTTGCTTAATACAGAATTTGAATCATGCATCAAACACTTACTACTACAGATAAATACACAAAAGACAGTCAAGTATGCATAAAGATACACAGACAAGTGAGAATCACATGAAAACACTTGACAAAGCTGTGAGTCTACTGCACATTATGATGATGGTTGTGTTGTTCTGGTTGTGTATCGTACTGAAATCTGATGTGTGTCTGATCTAAGACAGCAGCGAAGAGACGGCAATAAATCAGCAGCATCAGTCCTCATGAACAAATACAATAAACAGTCAGCGAGAGGATTCAGAAACAGCAGACAATCAAAAAATCCATAGACTTTTACAAATGAAAAACTCTGCCAAATCTTACCATCAGTGATATGATAAACCAAACACACAATTGTGTACGGGAGGATAATAAACGTGTAACTCAACAGCACGAGGAACAAAGTGCCCAAAATCATTCTGAGATTTTGAGACTTCATTGATATTGTGTGAGAAAGACCCCTCCATGTTCCAACAAAACACAGAATGATCACTGGATAGGGGATCAAACACGCTAAAGACCACCAGAGAAAATCAAAATACAGTTCATGTTGTCTTATTGTTCCAAAGATCAGAGGCAGAAACCAGATGATGAGAGAAATCAGACAGGAGGATTTTAGTGTCTGGTGAGTTTTGTGCCAGATAGGATGAGATACCAAAAGATATCTTTCAAACGCCACAAATGCCATAAAATACACACCCACAATCACAGAATAATCATGTGCATGCCTCAACATATGCCTCCGATCCCATGTAATTAATATGAGACAAATCATCTGTATGAGATCTGAAAGAATCAACTGAATCACAAAAACTGAAGCAGTTCGATGAGACTTGATGAGACTACACAACGCGTACAGAGTTAAAATCATGATCGGAATCTCAACCACTGAAAGAATCCAGATAAATAGTGAACGAGCAAATAACTGTTTTTCCCGAAAACTCATATTTTGATGTGAATCATCAGACAGATGTGACTGGTTGTAGGTGATGTTGTGTTCTATCATGATGTAAAACTGTTGAGAGTCGTCACTGAAATAATAACAAACGTGTCGTGAGTTTGACTCTTTAAAGAAACATGTTTAACAAACACAATACACATTGATGTGTGACTGATGTTTACACACAATATGTGTAGTTGATTACAGATTTGGGATGAGGATAAAAAAAACATAACAATATAAGATACAAAAACTGTAAAAGTCCAAAGTTTAAGATTCCTCATAAAAATCTGTGTAAGAAAGTAACTGCAGTTGGGATAAAAGTATTTTTCTATCTGGTGTTTTTCATCAAAAATTCTTTCTTTGCTAAAACATCAAAACTCATCAATTTCAGCAACAAAACGAAAAGCCCGTCTGAATATTTATAAAAGATGAATTGAGAATGATCGTCTATGCCAAAGTATTGACAAGATCTCACCTGCTCAATCTCTTGTTTTATCACTTTTTCAGGTTTTCAGGGAGCTATCCTTTCTCCAAACCACAAAAAAAGGAGAAACTTAAAATTACTTTCTAGTCATTGAACATCCTTCACACA
Source organism: Triplophysa dalaica (assembly GCF_015846415.1). Taxonomy (NCBI): domain Eukaryota; kingdom Metazoa; phylum Chordata; class Actinopteri; order Cypriniformes; family Nemacheilidae; genus Triplophysa; species Triplophysa dalaica. The sequence goes on along the minus strand of NC_079561.1, from coordinate 8,753,629 downwards.
TCCCACCAATGCCATATCATCTGCATATTTCATCAGATTACTAATATCACCAGTCACCTTATTTATAAACACTTTCAATCAGTCAAAGACAAAGAACATTTTCAAGAATCACGTCTTTCACATGCATTTCATGCACAAACTATCAGAGACATACTAGAGATTAAAACACAGACAGATGTGATGATTTTACCTGGAGTCAGATTGTGGCTTCAGATCCATGGTTGCTAAGATGTTGTTCAGATGATGATGATGCTCATAAATGAATGAGAACTTCGGATGAAGATCGTTGTGTCAGAAGAGGAGCTGAAATAAAACACACAATAAACAATTACATTTGACTTGATTTCATGCATGATCTTATCAACACAATAGAAATAGAGATGAATGAATATCCAATCTACAAATCAGACCGACAGATGTGACGATGATGTACCTTGGAGTCAGGTTGTAATGCAGATGTTTTTATGGGCTGTTGGTGGGTCTTTTATAGTCTGAATGAACTCAAACGTCACATCAGATGGAGAGCAATGGAGTCACTTAATGACCCAAAACCTCAAAATGCATTAAACATCATCCTCTCTGTGTAGTGCAGATGAAACCGCACATGTTTTGTTGATCTTGAAGAATGATGTTGAATCATCATATTGTAGAATATCAAAGACTTATACTGTTAGCTCATCTCAAAAATACACCATGAAGTGCGAAATAGAATTGAAAAGAATTTGACGTATTTTATTATGAACGACATGAGCACTTTGATAAAGACTGAGACACTTTTATATGACACAGACATTCTACAGAAATACAGTTTCAATACGATCATCAAATGTAATTTTAACAAATGTGACACTGATAAATGAGTAATTACTGTCTAAACTCACTGAACTGACCTAAAAACATAATGTTTAAAAAACATAACAATGAACTGAACATGAAGAAGAATAAAGCAGATACTGGAAATATAAACCATCTTTTCTATTACTATTGTTAAAAACCACGGTTTGTGTGTTTGAATTTCATGCATTTTTCATCAGTGTTTGTTCATTTTACGCATTATCTTGTTATTAGTTTCATCCATTATGGTTTAACCTCAGGATCTGTGGCTCATCTCTGTCAATAGAGCTTTTAGAGTGACACTCCCTGTTGAAAAAAACAGCATATAATGGGATAGATGTGTTTTGATGCTGGTTTAAGATAATCATGTGATGGTTTAATCTGGTCATGTACTGGTTTCAACTGGTTCATGTGTTGGTTTTAACTGGTCGTATGCTGGTTTAAAATGGTTCATGTACTGGTTTAATCTGGTCATGTGCTGGTTTCAACTGGTTCATGTGTTGGTTTAAACTGGTCATGTGATGGTTTAAGATGGTTCATGTGCTGATCTTTAGCTGGTTTACGCTGATCATGTGCTCACCAGTTTAAACCAGCTCAAGACCAGCACATGACCAGATTAAAGCAGCACAAACCAGCATCACAACATAGCTAACCCAGTATATGCTTTTTTTTCAATAGGGCTGTTTTTAAGCAGAACAGGAATGAACATTTTTGGCTGAAGGTGTTTGCTGATAAAATGCACATGAAGTGTCACGTTGAGAGTCAAAAAAGCAGATACAGACAACACAAAATGAATCCCTGTAGCGTCATGTGATATCTTTAAAACACATGATGTTATAATCATTTAAAATAAAAAGCTACTGTTTAAACACAACATGATGACATAACCACAGTGAACAGCTATACAAGGTGAATCAGGTGTTATTTTATGCACGCACTTCTGTATTCTGATCACAGAGAAAAACGTTGGTCATTTATTGCTTTTGAAGTGAAGAGGAGTTAAACTAAAGTACATTTAAGGAAAGTCATCACACTCCTACTGTTAACTTTCTCCATATAGATGTTATTTAAGTATTTATTGTATTAAACATCATAAATTCAAAAACAACTGAAATGTGAAGATATAACTGATTTGTGATCATCATCATCGCATCGATCAGATATCGTCATCATCATCACATTTATCAGGTATCATCATAACATCAATCAGGTATCATCATCACATCTATCAGGTATCATAAACATCATCACATCTATCAGGTTTCATCATCATTACATCTATCAGGTATCAACATCGTCACATCCATCAGGTATCATCATCATCACATATATGCGGTACCATCATCATCATCACATCTATCAGGTGTCATCATCATCACATCTGTCATGTATCATCAGAACAGCTCTGCCCCCCATTCATTTCTATTGTAACTAATGCAAGATAATGGGGGGCTGTCAACAACATTCTTCAAAATATCTTCTTTTGTGTTCTGCAGAAGAAAGAAAGACATGCAGGTTTGGAATGACAAGAGGGCGAGTAAATGATGACAGAATTAACTTCTCCTTAACAGCTGTGTGATACTCATATTGTGTGTATCTTCTTGTCTATTGAACTGTCTCCAGTTGTGTATCTGTAGTTGTAAGTGTGTTTGTTAGATTTAAATGAAAATGACATTTGTGATTTTAGAGGCATGACTAAAATAATGTATTAAGCATCTCTATAGAACACATGATAAACAGATTTGATAGTTATTAGTGTGGACTGTCGAAAAGAGATTTTCTAAAAAGAACGACTGGAGAAACCCTGAAGATAAAAGTCTAGAATGTGCATGTTTTGTTATTTACATATATTACCAAACATTGTCTGTAATCTTTTCACATGTAGAATAAAACACATTAGTCTTCATTATGTCATCTGTAATGTGTGCACTGTGTGCTCTCTAAACTAATGTCGACAGTATGTGTGTTTATTAATGTACTGATTTTATTATTATATAAATAAACACAGTCTATGGTAATAAACGTAATCCTGTCACTAAACAAAATGTAAATAAAATGAATAAATGTGTTCCACATTTAAACTGCGCAAACACCTAAAAAAATATATATTTTATGTGTTTTATTGAACGTCAATAGAACAATATAAAGATAATATGCTTACATACAAACAATATGTAAATAAGCATGACATGTTTTCATATAATGCGTAAAGCTTCAACATTATGTTCACAGTTACGTCATCAAAATACCAGATATAAGAAATGGAATGAATAATATTAAAATAAAATGAAAGAAAATGGAAAAATTCAAACTCGACGGTTAGAAATTAAATTATACATTATAATACGAAGATTTAACAGCAATTTCTTTAGTTGCTTTCTTATTTAGTGAAGGTGAAATGGCATCCATGTAATTGACAACAAAATAACAGTACAATCCAAATTATAATATCACCTTAAAATGTATATACCTTTCTGGATATTTTCACTAATAAATGTGTTGACTTCTTTCCAAACATTTCATGACGGAAAAATATCAAAAATTATATTTGGTAAAGTTGGAAAAGAAAATGTCTTTCATTTATTTTTTTCCTGGCAGTATTTTTATGGCTGTTGAAAGTAAATATGAGCATGTGACCTACTCAAACTCACGTGGCTATCAGCTGGGGATGATCTGATCTCACAGAGACACCTGCTGGTGATACAAGCTGATATTTATATATAGAGTTCAGGTGCGATGACGTAATAAATCCAACTAAAATCAGCTGTAGGGTTCTTTCTCTCAAATATTGATTTAACAACTAATACAAAACATACAAAAATGTTTTTGTTTAAGCAGTTTATTGACGTTTCTGTGTATCACGACACAAGCTCTAACTCTCGGAATTAGATAAACATTATCCAGCAAACCAAAGTATAAACTGACTGAGATTTGATATATTCATGTATTCTTTGGAGGTTTTTTCCTCTTCGCTAGTTCATCTCTGGCACATTTCTGTTTTATTGTTTTCTTCTCTGGCAACAAATACAGTTTCAGTTTGATATAAATGTAAGTAACTGTGTTTTCTCATCACGCTGATAGTTTACAGTCACCATCACTCATCTGCAGCAGCCCGTCATTCATTCAACTGGGAAATTCAGTGACGTCAATCAACTTTTCCCAAAACATAAAGCTTTTAAACTGCTTACAGAATCCCAGCTGGGTCACATCAGTGAAGTAGGGAGTAAACACAACACACAAACAACAGATGACATGGATGAAGAGTACTGTGTTTTATTGTACATGTGTGTAGATATATTTCAGTGTCTCTGTGTTAAATGACACAACTGTGTGATCATTCTAGACTCCTTCAATCTCTTTTTATTCTCCCATTCTACAACTATCAAACTACTCTTTTGATGATTTACTCAAAACAGCCTATTTTATTCGTGCATCTACAATCAGAATAATGTCATTTTCACTTTAAGATTATTCAAACACTGTCACTACTGCAGATAAATACACAAAAGTCTGAAAAATAGACACAAATAAACATGAAGATACACACAAGTGAGAATCATCTACTGTACATTATGATTATGGTTGTGTTGTTCTGGTTGTGTATCGTAAAGAAATCTGATGTGTGTTTGATCTACAACAGAAGTGAAGACACCTCAATAAATCTGCAGAATCAGTCCTCATGAACAAATACAATAAACAGTCAGCGACAGGATTCAGGCACAGCAGACATTCAACTAATCTATAGACTTTTAAATATGACAGAGTCAGTCAAAACTCATAATGAGTGATATGATAAAGAAAACATATAATTGAGTATGGGAGGATGATAAATGTATAACTCGGCAGTATGGGGAACAAAAGTGGCCAAAATCATTCTGCGTTTCTGAGACGTCAGTGATATTGAGTGAGAAAGACCCCTCCATGTTCCAACAAAACACAGAATGATTACTGGGTATTCCAACACAAAACAGTACCCACTATTAGTGCTTTAAGTTGGCGAATTGGAAAGCAGGGATTGTGTTTTTAAACACGACATTTTTTTCAAGAAGTGTTGTGTTTGTTTTATCAGCCATGCCGGTGTGGTTTAAGTAGCTCACCTGTTTTAGGCTTCTGTGTCAACGAGTGCCATTAGTTCCTCTTATCAACAGGGGAGTTTGTGTCTGTGTTTGTTCACTTTATAAACTGTGTGAGTATCGTGGCTGTGTGTATGTTATCAGTACTATGAGATTGAAGGTGCTGGGGATTTTCGGCTCTGTGGTGGAGTTTCCTGTCCAGCAGGAAGTGTGTTTCCTGAGTAGTCCTGCTGGCTCCAGGGGCTGTGAAGAGATTGGGCCTGTCCTACAGAGAGACACACACAGGCCAGCACCAGGCTGCTCAATATGGACTATGAGCTCAAGCGAGTCAAGAAGGTAAGTTCATATCCGTCACATACACCAAAACTAGCTGGACTTTTTTTACGGTATTTGAGCACAATTGAGTATTTTGGCTGTGTGTTTGTTTGTTTGTTATACAGTATGCGGCACTTTTTTTATGAACCTGATCAGGTGACTTCTTCAGTTTACATTCATATACTGTTATGTTTGTGTATGTACATTGCAACAGAACTGCCAAAATGCCCAAGTGCATACTTTGTGTGTCAATCAGATCTGTTTGTTGACGCATATGTGTTATTATAAATGTAACAACACTGACAGGGAAGGTATATTATACATCTATGAAAACAGGCCTACCGTTTGTTGCTGCATGATCTTCTTGTAAATGCTATTTGAATGACATAGCCCTGTGTAACTATGTTTTAAAATTCAAATGTTTTAAATTGATCTTGGTCTTATTTACTGGTGTGGTGTTTGTTATTTTGATGGAAGATATCCTAATGTTTGTAGTACTACCCAATAGGGTACAAATCTCTTGAGACTGTATTTTCAAAGATTGCCATGCTTAGCCAAACTACGCATTCAAAGACTGGTAGATCTTCTCAGGGGACAGAAGCTTTCTGGTGGCAGGACAAATACAAGCTTACACTCAAGAGATATGATATTTGTCTGCTGCTGGGTTCTTATGCAGCTATACGGTATCAGGGCCTTGAAAATTTCATCATATAAGAAGCAAAAATATGCCTGTGTGCTTTACTACATTGGCCCCTGAATGTCTCATGACAAATGTACACCTGTCGTTTGAAAACATAAAGAAATGTAAAGATGTGAAAAACAGACCAAAACAGAAGCATGACCGTAATGTCCTGGAATATTGACCATAATGCCCCAATAAGTTTAAGTAAAAAATTCTTGTTAGTTCGCTGCCATAATATTTCTGTAACACAATTAACACAGTTTTGTCATTAAGACCAATCTTCAGGAAAATAGAGAGGACAAACCTATTATCCATGCGTTTTTAAAGGAAATGACATCATAATATACCAACTATATGAGACTGGGACAAATCACTCCTTTTTGAGAAGGGTTTTCTTTGTGGGTAACTTCAGTGACATTTCTCTTGACACACAAAATATGATATGTCACAACAAACACTTATTATTTTTGGAGAACAAGTATTGATTATTTTAAGTAGTTGACGGCAAAACTATCAAGTGAATTTATATTTTAGATTATTTTCATGATTAAATGCAGATAAGAATGTGCTAATTCACAAAATCGCATAGCTGAAAAGTTTTGTGTGAGTTTTGTGTGATATAAACTTTTTTTTAACAAAATATATGACTTTTTCCACATGTTGTTGTGTAATTGGGGAAGAGTGTTTTATAGGAAAATATACGCTGATGCTTTTTATTGAAGGCAATTTATAAAAAATATATCTCACAGGGCTAACAAGGCTATGGGAAATACCATCCTGAGAAGCAAATTTTTGCATCATATTATTTTCAAATATTATGTATTACTGATGAGGTGAAAGGACTGTAACTGAACGTGGTATTGGAGTTATTGTTTGGGTTTAATGATGGAATTATGCGACAAGGTTGATTCATTATTCGGATTTTCCTTGTGAATTTAATGAATTTGGACAGACACCCTGGAAGCTGTCAGGATGATCGATAAGTGCCATTATAGTTCACATCTGAAATGAGTACACACATTCCATCATTGATGTGTCTGAAACATGTGATTGATTTATACACATTACACAGATTTACAAACGCTGGTTGCGTGTTCCCTCTTTAGATCCACATTGTAAATTACTGAAGCGTATATTTTCATGTGTGTGATTATACAAGGACAAAAATGCATGAATACACATGTAAGGTTGTCAGGAGGCATCTGGTCTCTAATCTATCTTCTGTGTCTAACAGCTGTCTCGCTGATGATGATGTCACAGTTTGAGCTGCAGGCTGCATTTGAATGACATCATCATAACAGCAGATTTAAACAGGCTTTCACAAATCACGCCAAAGAATGTATTAAGAGATTTCTAAGGCAGAATGCAATACAGATTCAACCAAGAAATATTATTTATAATGTCATTTTTTTTCTAATCCTTTTTTTCAATATATCCAAAATGGCATTGGTCGCAAAACTAAAAAGATCTATTAATGTTTCTCTCTTTTTTCTATTAGGGCTTTGTGTCACCAATAAAGCGTGTGTTCTCTAAATCCAGTCGGCGACAGACAGACAAAGGCAGTTTGTATCGTAGACCTCTGCACACTGTCCCTCTCTACCCACCTGACTACCTTATCCATCCGGAGAGACTCATCTATGACTACGTGGAGAAGGAAGTCAAGGTTACCCAAATGTATATTTACAAAAATGTGATTCAAGATTGACAGAGTCTGTAGGCTATGTATTTTAGCAAATTTGACTGTTGTGAATGTCACCAACAGTTCCTGGGACACCTGACATGGGTGTCATGTTCTTTAAACCCATCTAGCAGAGATGAGCTGCTGCAGCTTCTGGACACAGCCAGGGTGAGAGCAGCTTACACAACAATCTCAGCCCATAACTCTGATTTGTCAAGGCCATAATGTATATATTTATATTTTGAGGGTAGACTAGTGGTAAAAGTTGGTCTTTTGTTAGTGATACAGCAGTTGAATACTTACAGATATACTTCAATATCTTTCAATAACGCTTGCCTGTCTGTCACATCTCCACTTGAAACTTAAAATTGCATGTTACTTTACCTTCATGTGGGCTGATGTCAAATGACCTCAAACTGAGTCATTTCCCCCAAAATACTAGAGACAGATCAACTTGTTAATCATTATTTAAGCTTACTGTTTTCAGTCTTGCTCCGTTTGGTTTATACTGTATATTTATTTAAAGTTTACAGATGGAGGCTTTAATAAACCAAAAGCAGATTCCAAAAAGTGCATTTGGGGAAGGGGGCGATATTTGTAGAGGCATTCCAAACAAAAGTAAACACCTCAATCCCTTCAGAGGTCTGTTGGTAATGGTTTGCACTGGTAATGGTCATTTCAAGGAAGTGATTTTTGTTTTTTAGATTGTGATCTTGGTTTACAAGTTCTTGTAATGGATTTTAAAGCAAATATGTTCTGGGATTTCGACTTTCCATACTAATGTAAGCAGAATAATTTAATTTGTCTTTATTTTTCATTAGTGATAAGAAAATATGATTTAAGATTATGCCAGTTTTGTTAGTAGGACAGCATGTTTAGTTTAATTTGTTTATTCATGTTGAGTTTTTTAAACACCAAAAGCAATTGGACAATATTTGACAATGTGTTTTTGCAACAGGACTTGTGTTGTTTTGTCATGGTAACATTTGATCAGTTCCTTCGCCAAGGGGGTTCCAAACGCACACGAGAGAGTAATTCCCTAAAGACCTTACTTTAAGAGCTCCTCCCTTCAGAGGGAGCAGGGCACTTTCATTCGTAAACGACCCCAAGTGTTCCACAGGCAGTGCTTTTCTGCTAAAATTACCACTACCATTTCCTGTTATATTTTTACAGTGTGCAAAATTTTGTTCTTGCAAAAAATCTAATCTGTTGTTGTAATTTACACTTGATTTAGAAAGTTTTTTTTTATTATTTCTGTAGAAGCTGAGAGTTTTGCCTATGAAGACCAGTGTAGAGCAGGACTGCATTCTCAGTCTGTCTGCCCGCTGCCTGCTGCTTACCTGGAGGGACAATGAAAAACTGCTGTTGAGAATCCCCACACATGAGATCGCTGCTGCCTCTTACCTGCGGGATGATGCACTGCACCTTGTAGTGCTCAAAACTGGTCTGTAGAAACCAGAATCAAAATGCTCTTTTATTGGTGATACTTTACAATAAAGTTGTTTTTGTTGTTAACATTAGTAAATGCATTAACCAAGATGAACTACACTTGAGTAATGTCGTTTTTCAGCATGTATTAAGAATTGTTTATGTTAGTTAATGCCAATACAATTGTTCATGTTAGTTCATGGTGCATTAACTAATTTTAACAGACACAACATTTGATTTTAAACATGTATTAGTAAACACTAAAATGAACACGAACTAAGATTTATAAATGATGTAAATGTATTGTTCATTGTTACTTCATGTTAAATACAGCATTTAGGTCATAGTACCCACTACAATCTGTGTGTGTAGTTTTGAATTAAACGTTTCTCTTCTCAGGTCTTAATGTGGACACTGTGCTAGCAGGTGACAGCCTAGAAAATAGACCTACCGGTCTTGAGAGCCGCAGACAAACTATAAGCAATACTGATCCCAGACCTGCAGGAGGCACTATGGAGCGCCGGCACACCATCTGTGGTGTAGACTGGAAGCTATCCTCTCGCAATGAGCCCAAACAGGGCAGTGTGGGAGGAGGAGGTGGAACTGGAGGAAGCAGTGGGGACGGCGGGAGCCTGGAGAAGAAACGTGTGAGCGGGAGCTGGGAGCGCAGGCAGACTCGGAAGCCTTGTGGAGGGAGCTGGGAGAAACGGCCGATTAGTGGGAGCTGGGACAGGCGGCCTGTAGGCGGGAGCTGGGAGCGGCGTGGAGGTGGAGTGGTTGTAGGAGGGAGCTGGGAGAAGAGGCATTGGCCCGGAGCTAAACCGGGTGGCAGCTGGGAGAAGAGACACACTCCGGGCGGAAGCTGGGAACGCAGGCAGGCTTGCACAGGGAGCTGGGAGAGGGGGAGGTCATACGGGAGCTGGGAGAGGAGGAACCATAACCCATTAGAACCCATGCCATGCCCTGATGCTTATTGCAACCTGATTATACTGGCTGTGGAGAACAGGGTGAGAAGGGTTTATAGTAATAATGAATAGGGTTGTCCTAAATCCAATAATGTGAATGAATGTGTGCATGGATGGATGGATAGAAGTAGACATTAGTGAAGTGAATTGATATATGGATGAATGAATAAGTGAATGAATTGATGGAAGGATAAATGTGATATATTGGTGGGTGGGTGGATGGATGGATGGATGCGCTACTAGGCCATTGAAATATGTTGGAGAAAGAATGAGAAGAGGTATGGAAAGACGGATGGATGGAAGAATGAGTGAATGACAAATAGACAGATAGGCGTAGATGGATGGATGGATGAGACAATCAGTGAATGAATGAAGGGATGGAGGGATGGATGGGTGGAGGGAGGGATGGATGGATATATGGATGAAAGTCATGTGTTTGATGGATGGATGGATGGATGGAAGAGTGAGTGAATGACAAATAGATGGATATGAGTAGAAGGATGGATGGATGGATGAAGGGATTATTGTTAAAGTAATTAATTTGGGTAAAATGTTTTGTCATTATTATTCATTGATGTGACTAGCAGAGACGGGTAACAAAGCATTAATGTGATTGGTTGGTTGGAAAGACAAATATTTTCACCGTCAGTTATTGCATACATTTTTTATAGTGCTATTTGATCATATAGTCACTATTGTATAACTTAATGAACATTTGGCTGGGAAGTGTTAAGGAATCAGGCTGTGGAGATTCCAGTTTGGTCAGAGAGCATCATAAAAATGCCTCAAGGTGAGCTGTAGCTCCGCCCCCTGTGTTCACCACAATGATGAGATGAGATGTGTCAGTTGTGATGTGAACAGCTCTCGGAGCAGACTCCCCAGTGATGTAACATCCTGGCTTATATAACAGCATGCTGTGTCAGTGATCGCTGCACATGTGTGTATGTCTGCCTGCAGGCCATAATATGGAAGGGATTGTGTTGACCCACATTTCAGTCTGGTTGCTTTTATGAGAGTGAAATTTGTGTGTAAGAGAAAGAAAAGCAGAAAGGTGAATGTGTGTTGTATAATCTTTTTTTTCCCTTTTTTTTAAAACACACAAACACTCCTACAGGACGCTGCAGAGGAATACTGCGCCCTCATTTGTCAAATGTTTCAGATCATCTATGGACATCAGACCATCGAGTGCGTCGACAGGGCGGGATACCATTACACCATGCCTGACCGCTATTGGCTGCAAAGGAGTGAGTGACATCTCCATTGACATTTAGAAGCCAATTAGAACTCAGAGTGGGATGGCCATTAAAAACATAAACTCTGTGGCTTACACATGCTGGGTCACTACCAAGAAATAGGTTGCAGGTCTGTTCTGAATCATGAACCACAGAGAACAAATAATGCTGAAGGGAAAAATTAACCAACGTTAGGCTAAATATGCGAAGTTGTGAGATAAAAAAAAGATTTATTAGCTTTTATAAGAGAGGACAAAACTACTTTAAATCGTTGATTCAATCTAGTGTTCATCGATTATCTATTTTGACTATGCCTGAACTGACACAAATATAATCTTTGTCTAAAAGAATGGCCTTCTACTGATTTTATAAATGTAATTGCTCAACAAGATATGTTTTACTGTAGTTTTCTTTTGCCTGAAAGCACAAATGAAGAGTTTGTTTTTTATTTGTCATGTTCTTATTGTGTTTTATTGTGTTAGCTTGTATTTTTTTAGGTAGTATTACTTAACTAAAACAACCCAACTGCTGCTTGAAGTTATCTCATTTTTAAAATAGACTCTTCAAATGCATGACATATCTCTCTCTTTTGCCATCAATGCTTGTCCAAGATGACAGCTGTCTCACTGATATGACATATGGCTATGACACAGACTTCAGCTGCTGTAGTTCATAGTGAGTATGTCTCTGTTTGTGCATTCTCAAAATCATTGATTCATGAAATCTGTATTTCTGAAAAACTGTTACATTCTTAATGCGATTTCTGAAAGGGATAGTTCACCCACAAATAATATTTCTGTCATCAATTCACACTCGTCGTTTAAAATTCACACAGTCGTTTAAAAACCTGAATATGATTCTTTTTTTTTAGAAATGTCTCTGTAATTTCGTGTATATACAATAGAAGTCAATGGGGTCAATGTTATTTGGTTTCCAACGTTCTTCAAAATATTTTCTTTTGTGTTCTGCAGAAGAAATAAAGTCATACAGATTTAAAATGACATGAGGGTGAATCATTTTCAATCTGGTCTATCGCATTTTCAGCTGTTGTCAGTAATATCTGTGGCACTTACATCGTCTTCCATTATTCGGACAAACAGCCCTAACCCAAATTCATGACATCGACAGAAAGCATTCGATCTGAATGGGTACTGGCCATTTTCAAAGTCATATTTGTATTTTAAAGAGTTTAGTGTTAACGGTTCTTTTTTTCTTTAGAAAATGGCGCAATAGGCCATTTATTGTGATATCTGTCTGGTTGTAGGGACATTTATGCTGTCAGTACTGTGTATTAAGATATAATCTGAATATCAATACAAATTCCTCAAGTGTCGTAATGAACGTCATATTATCTTCTAGTGATGGTTCTCAGGAGGCATTTGAGGCGTATTACAGTGAGAACTACAGTGAGAACTCATCCCTCTCCTGTCATGACTCTCATAGAAGCCTGGCCTCCACACACAGCGACCCGGAGCCGTCTAATGCCAGCCTGCAGGAATACATGATCATAGTAAGATGCTTACACGCACTGCCAACCACTGTTATTTATACAGTTATGTACATTGGTTAGTTTTAAAATGTAATTGTGTTATGTAATTATCCTAATGACATATGAAACTTTCTTATGAAACACAAAATATGTATTCTGTTATAATCGGTTGTGGCAATGGCCGAGCATAACTGGGGAGACTCCAGTCAAGGACAAACTATATATTTTTAAAGCATTTGTAAATGCAAAAAATGACACTTAATTTGTCTATGAAATGTGCATTATGCTGAGGGCTATAGTTCATGAATACAAAATGAAAAATGTCTACATTTTAAAGTAGAGAAATTTTCTCGCCACGTTCCACACCTACCCCAAACCCCCCATTTTCAATCCTGGTATTATATAAATCGGCTGTGTTGTTATTGGTCAGTTGAGGAGTAAGCTGACGCCTCAGGAGATTCAGCAGTTTGCTCTGTTCCTGAGAGAATACAGACTGGGCGCTTCCATAGAGCAGTTCTGCACTGACCTGCTGGAGCTCTATGGAGACTCACGCAAGTTTCTACTGCTTGGTGAGAACACAAAGCACAACAGACATCAGAGCATCTCTCGTTTCCTTTCTTAAAGGTAGACTCCACCCAGAAATTAAAATTCTGTCATCATTAACTTAATTTAGTTGTTCCAAACCTGTATACATTTCTTTGTTCTCATGAACACAAAGAAAGATATTTGGAAGAATGTTAGCAACTGACATTTTGAGGAATTTAGGAAAGCAAATATTTCTAGGGCACATTTGACTTACTTTTAATTTTTTCCTTTGGTAGCCAATGATGTCCCAGAAATTTTCAGTATTTCAGTACATCATGCCGGTTTTTTTTTTTTTGGGTGGAGTATCCCTCAGCAGTTATGTGCCTGTTTTTACCCCTCTTGGGGCATAATTGTATCATTGGGTTATTTTGTTTTGTGCTCAGTAAATGACTTTCTACTAAACTTTCACTGAACGCTTAAAAGTCATGACCTGCTCAGATATGGCATTGCGATCAGAGTTTCAGTATTCAGTGTCTATCATTTATTAACTCATTATACGGGTATTGGAGTAACATGTAGCTTAATGAATATTCATGAGCACCTGGTCATAAAAGTCGTTTTAGCAACATCACACATTCACAGCAAGACAGAATTACAAATCCCGCTACTAACACCAGTGCGTGTAGGAAAAGAAACATGATCCTAGACTATAAATAACTCTACGAACGGTATTATAAATAACTGCGTACTGTGAATTGACATTATTAGAGCTGTCACAAATACATATTTAGAAGATGATTAATTAAATTATCAAAATAAAGAATAATAACAGATAGGTTTTCACAGTGTATTTAATATATGTTTTGTGAATGGGCTTCTGAAGTGAGCTGGCCAGACGTAGAGCAACACAGGTTACACAGAGCGATTGTATGCAACTGAGACACAATTACATAACGCTCTCACAAAGCTACTTATACCTCTGCTGCCTGTACACTCATCTGACCTGACACGCTGGCAAAACCCTGAGTCAGCTCGATACTTACATACAATGCGAGACTGTTGGTGTTGGGTAAATCAATAAGCATTCAGTATTGTTATTGTCCGTTTTTAGAGTAGAGTTGCGGTGCTGAATAAGGCCACTTTATCATGAACGCTGCCACATTCTCACGGGAAAAAGCTGTTTGAGTGGAAGTAATGTGTTTATCTGTCTTAGAGATCTTATAAACAACTTGGAAGGCATATAAATAGTAAAAGAGAGATTTTTGTTTGCTTGCATCTGTATTTGTTTGGATAAAGGGACTAAAAGAATGTTTTGTGGTACATTTTAAATTTTATTGAGTATTTAAGTGAGTATTTAAATCATTCTGTCATCATTTACTCACCCTCCTGTCATTTCATACCCTCCATGACATTCTTTCTTCCGCAGAACACAAAAGAAGATATTTTGAACTGGACTGGACAAATGCAAGTGAATAGAGCCCAGTTAGAAACATTTTTCAAAAGATCTTCTTTTGTGTTCTGCGGAAGAAAAAAAAGTCAAAATTTTCATTTTTGGGTTAACTTATCACTTTAAACATTTTAGTTTCAAAAATATTTTATTGATTTATTTAACAAATGTACGTGTCTATAATTGAACTATTAACAGGTTTGAGTATTCCAACCCAACAATTGTGTGCAGTCTATAGAAAACATAAAGCAATGGAAATTTTATACGTATTTCCTCTCCCATGTGACCAGGCATGAGACCCTTTATTCCTGATAAGGATGTGGGAGTCTTTGAGACTTTCCTGGAGGACATTGGGATCCGAGAGGGCGGGATCTTGACGGATAGTTTTGGCCGAATCAAGCGGAGCATGAGCAACACATCTGCCACAGCGGTCCGAGGCTATGATGGCTGGTCTCACGACTTCAATCGCAGAATCGATGACATCACACATGACATTGAGGCCTTGGGCTTCGAGGAAGGAAATGGTGACATAGAAGAAGAGGACTATTACCTTTGAAATAACACCAAAATTATCTCTCCTGTTTTTCATAGTTTTAATGTAAAACTACTGTATACCTGATGCACTGGACTGGAGAATATTTGAAAACAGGTTTTATCTCTCTTATGTACTTCTAACTTTGGTGTAATATATTACTGTATCTCTATTATGTATTTTTATAAAAGTTGAACATTTATACGTGCATGCAATTTATCTGACCACAGAGGTGCTGTTTATTATATTTGCATCCATTTTGCATCTTTATCTGAATATCATTTGCATGCAGGGTTGGTTATTTCATGTTTCTCGTGAATGAATTTAGAGCACCATCACAGTGAGGGAGATCCATAAAGAGAGTTCGTAATATTTGAAGAAAGGTCACCAAGATATAAAAACCAAAAAGAGGGTTTGGGTAAAAGAAGTAAGGATTTTCACACCCATTACACAATAATCTTCTGTGTACTGCTTGTGCTCCGGTCTGCAGGGAGAATAGCTCATGAAAAACTCAGTCATGGCATTCTTTCCAGAGGCACTGTCACCTTGCCACAATGCAGTGCCCTTCCCCTCCCTGCCCTCTTATCTGTGCCAGTTGGTGGGCTCTATGGCGGTTATTGAGGGTTATCAAAATGGCACAGGCACATGTCAGGCTATGTAATAAGACAGTTATGTAATAAGACTGGGCAGGATCACAGAGAAGAACAGGGTGAAATAAAGTGATAAACCTATTCTCACACCCAGATAATGGTATTACTCAAACAATGATCATTAATGCTCAAGTAGGCTGTAGTTCATAATAACAACACAATATTTTAACTATTACAATGTCTTTATAAAGAGACAGGGGCTAGTTGTTACACAAGAAAATTGTCGGGATGACTATTGCTAACTACCCTTGAGAAAATTAACCATGGTTTTATCCCCAAAAACATGGTTTTACCACAGTTGGAACAAAAATATACAAAAAATAATAATAAAATAATTACTGTAGCAAAAAGATGGTTTTGCCAAAAGTAATCAATGCACCAAAATGCCAACTTGTCTACAACCATGATTAGTGTTCGTCAGTGTTGGGTGTAACTAGTTACTAAGTAATTAGTTACTGTAATTTAATTACTTTTCCCTTGAAAAAGTAAAGTAAGGGATTACTCATATGTTTTCTGGAATTTAATTACAGTTACTTTTGATGTGATTAAACTAAATACTTTGTGAAATATATGCGTGTGCAATAGTGTAATTGACATCAAAATTCAAAGTCTTACTTTAAAATCTGTGCTTTAATGTATAATTCTCACATTTGTAATACTTTGGTTAATAATATTATTTATTTGAACGAATTCAATAAGCCGTTTCATGTCTATCCTTGAACCACTTAACTAATCAAGGTTGATGTAGGATATAGAAAGTAATTAGTAATGAGTAACTAAATACTTTTTGGACAGAGTAATTTGGACAGTAATCTAATTACACTATTGAATATGTAATGAGTAACTAGTAATTAATTACTTTTTCAGAGTAACTTACCCAACACTGGTGTTCGTAAGGTTAAATGTAACGTTTTAAATTCCTTGTTATTCAGAGGCTTTGTCTGTTGGTTTCAGCAACCTATATCAAAACTTGTATTTAAAACTGCTGATATATTTGCATATACATAATATCAAGCAAAAACGTCGCATCTAAAATCGTCTCTGCTATTTTGCGCTGTGTGTGCAGCTTGAGCGCGCCTGTGCGTTTTCTTTTCAAACGTTTCACGATGAAGACCCCACAACCAATCATATCCACGCACGCTCTATCTATTTACCAAAAGCCCCTCCAGTGAGCCAATCAGGTTGCACTAGGCGTGTCCGAGAGAGAGTAGCGCCGCTGTAGAAAGAATCACATCCGAGCGTCAGTAGAGCGCTTCACATGAGAATGGCGGCTGCTGCGTGCAGTGCGCAGAGCACACTACTAAACCCATGCGCGTGCAAACTGAACAGAGAGCATCTGCGGAAAAGTAAAGACTCTCGGAGGAGACAAGCTGCGCTTTTATTCCTCACTAATATATCACTGGACGGACGGCCTGTGCGGAGCAATGCCTACTGCACGGCGGCCCCCGGTGATGCTGAACTCCAGGGCGCTGAATTCGGCGCGGCTGTGAGCGAACTGTCCTTAGCTGCGAGCAGCGACGGGACCTTTACCAACCTCTCAGTCCCCAAACTCGGACTGCTGTGCGTCCCACCCATTCTGGTTCTGCCGTCGGATTCTGGGTTCTATAAAGCCGGGAGCGCCGAGGTATTGCTGGACAGAGAGAGAGGCTCGTCGTTTTCATCGCAGGGGAATCTCCTCTCCCCCAGCAGTCTGCAGCCCACTCCGCTTGGACCGCGGAAGTCACCAACCCTGCTGTCAGTGCAGAGCTGCGGCTCTTCGATCGAGTCTCGACCACGGTGGGTTGTTTACCATTCGCGATCTTTCAATATAATGCATTGCGTAACTTTGCGTAAACTCCTGACATTAGGGAGCAGCCTTCATAGACAGCATTATCGATCATCATAGACGCCACAGTCAACTTTGACAGCTCAATGTCACCCCACCCAGGCCAGAAACGGTCTTTAATCGCGTGCCCATGGTGCAGTTGGGCTGTTTTAACAATATTCTTTTGACATCTCGTCTTCTCTTTGTTGGCTGAGTAATAATGATGAGCAATAGTTAATTTGTTACTATTTTCTCGAAGACTGCATATTTCCACATATTTGTTGCTTTGATAATGAAATATTGCCGTGATAACATTAACAATTCTATGAATTATTTTAGATGAGAATACACTGAGGGCGGTGATCTTTGTAACAGATATGACCCAATCTGCATATGCACCTGTTCAGTTAGTCAATTTAGTAATATTATATTTGAACCATGGTTTTAACCATCATGGTTCTACACTCACCTAAAGGATTATTAGGAACACCTGTTCAATTTCTTATTAATGCAATTATGGTGGTGGTGTAATGGTGTGGGGGATGTTTTCTTGGCACACTTTAGGCCCCTTAGTGCCAATTGGGCATCGTTTAAATGCCACGGCCTACCTGAGAATTGTTTCTGACCATGTCCATCCTTTTATGACCACCATGTACCCATCCTCTGATGGGTTCTTCCAGCAGGATAATGCACCATGTCACAAAGCTCGAATCATTTCAAATTGGTTTCTTGAACATGACAATGAGTTCACTGTACTAAAATGGCCCCAACAGTCACCAGATCTCAACCCAATAGAGCATCTTTGGGATGTGGTGGAACGGGAGCTTCGTGCATCCCACAAATCTCCATCAACTGCAAGATGCTATCCTATCAATATGGGCCAACATTTCTAGAGAATGCTTTCAGCACCTTGTTGAATCAATGCCACGTAGAATTAAGGCAGTTCTGAAGGCGAAAGGGGGTCAAACACAGTATTAGTATGGTGTTAATAATAATCCTTTAGGTGAGTGTATAGCAAAGAGGAATGAGATAATTCATTACACTCTAAACAATGCTGGCGGGTTTTTTCAACCCAGTGTCGGGTAAGAAATAGACAAACTCAAATCAAATGGTTATATTTGACCCAACAAATGTAATGTTGGGATAATTTATAACCCAATGGCCGGGTTTGACCCTTTTTGACTCAATGCTGGATTGAAAATAACCCAGCATTCTTTTAGAGTGTACTAGTGTAATACCATAATTTTACTACAAATATCATGCTGAAACATTAGTTTCTATTAGTGTGACCAGGTTACATTTGTGGTTTGTTTAATTGTTTAAATAGAAAGAAAAAAAACACTGATCACACTACTTAAACCATGGTTAATTTTTGTATAGGATGTTTACATGTGACATTAAAGGGAAAGTTCACCCAAGAATTAAACGTCTGTTATCATTCACTCACCCTCTTGTCATTTCAAGCATGTATGATTCTTCCAAAGAAAATCAAAAGACGATATTATGAAGAATGTTGATAACCGAACAAGGACGGCACCTTTAGACTTGCATTGGTTTTGTGCTATACGATAGAAGTCAATGGGTACCGTCATTTTCTGGTTACCAGCATTCTTCAAAATATTTGCTGAGAAAGTTATACACATTATACAGGTTTGACAAGAGGGTAATTAAATGAATTTTCATTTTGGTATGAACTGACCTTTTAAATGTTGCCAACATCCTCATTTTCACTTATTCATCATCCCACATTATTTAAGGCATTTCAAAGAACTCAAAACAGAGAGTCGCTTAAGCTGAAGTATATTTACGATTGTTTCCACAGTAGGGAAGTTTATAAATTAATTTTGAAAAGGTAACACTTATCTCAATCAATGTGTCATTTGTTTGCTATTTGAACATACACCCCTATTTACAATGAATTACTCATTTGTAAGTGTTAGTTCTGGTTTTAGCTGTTCTGAAACACACCTCTTTCAAATTTTTACAAAGTCTTTGTACATTGTTTTGAAAACTGTATTAAAATTATTTGTAATATATTTAAAAAATATGCTGTATTCTCCAGCTACAGACTAAACAGTACAGCTTGTAGAAAGTGAAGCTGAAAATGTCAAACACAGACATAGATTGTATCTGTTTGACAATTTAAATGTCATTCAAGGGGCGCAAAAGTATGTGAAGAAGACCACAGACCGAACAAGCCCTTAACTGGAATTTAGATGACTTAACACTAACAGCCGTGTAAACTTTGCCTAATAACTTACATTTGTGCATTTCCACTGTATGCTGGTTTATCTATCGAACATGAAGAAGTGAAAGGGATTGTCCTCTGTCACACATTACACAGATGTATGAGAATGACGTTGTGTTTAGCTTTATAATCTCTGTTCTCTGTTGAGCAATAGGAGGTCTCAGTTTCGTTGACTATATCCCCTCCACCCCAACACGCTTCCCCCTTTTTCCTCATAAAGGGTGTGGTTTTGACAAGCACATTCAAGCCAAGCTGACAGTCACTGCAGACATTTGCTTTCTTTTATAGGTTGGAGCTTTGAGGTCACTCTGTGTTGTCTATAAGGGTGGTGTGGCAATTTCCAGCAGTGTGTGCTGCTTGATGCACTAAATACCTGCGGAGATTAAAGCTGAAGACATTCTGTCATATCTCAACCCTTCAAAGGGTCTCTGCAGGCCTGAGGGAATGAGCTGTCTCCTCACTCGAGAATAAATCAGGGCTACATACAATGAACTTGCTTGATTTAAATGTTACAGGTTCTTGAAATAGCACAATAAAAATTCCTGTGTTATTACTTGTTTCAGATGTTTCATCCAACTTGAATCTATATAAACTTCTCTTGCTTTGAAACAGCCTGCTAGCCAGTAGTTGTGGGAGCATGTAAGTGACAGATAGTAAAATGCGAGTTCAAGTCATTTTTAATGACAGCCTTTCCTTTGCCAATTAATAAATGGTAACACAAGGACAATGAGAGATGTACAAAACAAAAACAAAATGTTGTGAACTGTCCAACAAGTAGGAGCTTGTTGACTGGGCTTGTGAAACTCACAACCTTGTGTATTGTTAAAGTTTTAAAGGCTTGAGGCTTGAACTGGTTACAGTAATTTCAAGGTGCTATGCGTGATATTTAGGAGGATCTATTGACAGAGATGCAATATAATATATATATATAACTATGACTTCAGAGGTGTATAAAGACCTTACCTAATGAAGCATTATGTTTTTATTACCTTAGAATGAGCAATTTCTATCTACACACAAGGTAGGTCCCCTTACATGGAATTCACCATGTTGTTTCTCAGTAGCCCTAAATGGACAAACTGCTCTAAAGAACGCATTTCGTAAATAAATGAAAATCTCCCTAAGCAAAAAAAGCGAAAACGTGACAACATTTTTCTTCTGTGTCAGCCACCGTAGTACCTATAAAGGGAGGTGTGGAGTGATCCATTGGTTGCAATTAGCAATCTTACCACTAGATGTCGCTGTAATTCACACACTGGACCTTTAACACGTATTATTACTGTGCCTTGAGTACTAAAAAAAATTATATACAATAATTTAAGAAGTTCTAATTTTCAGCATGAAGAGAATGAGGCAAGACAGCGAAAGGCGTGTTTTTGGAAAGGGGTTGAATTTATTTTTGCACAGTCTTTTTCCAAACAGGTTTTTATTGTGAAAACTATTGTAATAAACAGAGTATTAAACCCCCAAAATATCATAAGAAAAAGGAAAGACTTAATGAATAGTTCCTCATTATGTAAATGCGACCCGAGCCCAATATTTAATTTTGTTAATCTTTAAATTATAAAAAGTGGGCGTTACAATTAAAAAGTTTGAGAACCAATACTATAGAGATCTAGTGTCATTTTAAAAGTTGCTCCTAGAGAAATCTCATCTACGTAAGGAGAATTCAGAGTAAACACAAAAAATAGAATTGATTTAGTCCAATCTTTATGTGGAGCTACGCTTTTATGATCTAAGTTGCTCTGTTTCCTTTGCCACCCATAATACAAGTTTACAGCATTCACACTTTATGGATAAGCAGCATGACATTGAGCCAGAAACACAGAGAATGCACTGGTCTGGACAATAAATAAACAATACGATATCGGAAAACACAGCTTTAAACAAACTGATTTTTTTTATGTAAAAGAGACCAAAACATAGCCCAAATAGCATAAAGACATATACAGCACTGTTAAAATAATGCTAGAAAATGGAAAATACACATCATGGCATCTCAAGCTGTAACCAGCGAGCCTACTGACTGCGGCCTGACATTTCACCTACTCATCTTCTAAGCCACTTCCTCTCTAGATTGTAAAACATTGTTTTTAGTCTTTAGCCTTTATAATCCAGCCTAGTCTGAATCTTTCATCCATCGGGAGCATGGAATCAGGCCATATGTTCTCTCAGTTCTCTAATACTCTGCATGTCCAGTCTGGGAAGGATTACGGCAGGGTATTTATTCAAAGCTATGTGACGTCGTTGTGGCCGAACTGCGTCCAGTCTCCCAGGAACCATCATTGATTCTCTGTAATGAGAAGCAGGAACCTGCCGGACCTGAGATTATGAGATAAATAACCCACATATTGAGATACTGCATGTTGAGAGGTTTTATATGGCTTTTTGAGCACGGCTTTGTTGATCTAAAAGAGAAAACTTTGTTTGTGAGATGTAATTTGCTAAGCAAGATGCTTAAAATTCAATCAAATATTAAAATATCAGGACTTATTCATTCTGATTCCTCTTTTTTAAGGACCAACAGCTTTACCCAGGGCTCTAAACGGTCGCATTTACATTACATTACATTTAGTCATTTGGCAGACGCTTTTATCCAAAGCGACTTACAGTGCACTTATTACAGGGACAATCCCCCTGGAACAACATGGAGTAAAGTGTATTGCTCAAGGACACACTGGTGGTGGCTGCTGGGACCGAACCAGAAACCTTTGATTTACCAGTCAGTGGTTTAACCCACTAGACCACCATCTCCTATACCATCTCCTACACCATCGCATTTGCGACCATGCAAAGTTTTCCAAAAGGAGCACAGCACTTATAAAAATATGCCAGACCTGCGAGAGAGGGAGCTGTGCAGGTCTCAGGGAAGGTGGACCTCCCGAGGTGCTCTAGTGGCAGATGCACCCGATTCCCAGCCCTCAGAGAAACTCATTTGTAGGAAAAGAATGTCAATTTTGACGCTTATTAATCTAGAACCGGATATTTTCCTGTAGCTCCTTGCGTTAAGGTTTGACTGCTGTCTCACCTCACCAAGTTTATGTCTCAGTTCTGTCTCATCTCATTTTCTGGAGTTGGGGATTTAGGGGAAAAAATGCTTCAGGTGCTTCAAACTTCATTGTGCTTTTTTTTCATTTGTGCTCTGTTGCAGTCTTCAAATTTCCTTTGCTTTCTCGCTCGCCCGCACACAGGTGCGTTTCTTCGCCTTGGGTTATGATAACAGTAATTTAGATTATGGGGGGAGTGAGCGTCACCACGTAAACGGCGGAGCAGATGGAGGGTTGTTTGTTTATGTGTGTTTGGCACACTAGGGTTGTGTAATACTTTTCAATGCAAACAGAAGGTAGACGCGCCCTGGTTTTGTGACTAAAGCGTGTGGCAGAAATCTGTGATTCTTATGTAGGGTTAAAGGAAACACACACGGAGGCTCAAGATTATGTAACTGCAGTAACACACGTAAACCTACGGGCAGATTTCTCTGCCTGAATGCAATCTGTTTAAAGATCTGGTGCTTTTACACAACTCTTGATCCCCTAATATTTCATTTCAAAATAATCCATGTTTTCCAAAGAATTGCAAAGCTCTTGGCGTTCTCATACAGTTGGGTTGTTTAAATGTCACATTTTTAATGACTTAAAAAAAAACAATGGACAAACAAAGTCTTGAGACACAGGCAGATGCAAATTCAAACCTGCAATGAGTCGCCCTCATTTGCTGTTGTTCTGAACTGTCTCTGCATAATAAAAATGGCATAAGCCCAAAAATAAAATGAAAACAAAGGAAAAGCAGCTTTTATAGAGAAACTGAACTTATATAGACTGTTTCCGCAGCAAAAACATAAACAAACGTTATCTGGCCAAAACTTAAAGGGGTCGTTCACCCAAAAATGAAAATTCTGTCATCATTTACTCACCCTCTTGTCATGTTAAACCTTTATGGCTTTCTTTTTTCCACAAACATTAAAGAAGACATTTCTTGTAGCTCATTGGTTAGAGCATGGCGCTAGCCAAGCCAAGGTCATGGATTCGATCCCAGGGATTTCACATACTTGAAACAAATTCAGTGTATGTCGCTTTGGATAAAAAAGTCTGCCAAATGCATAAATGTAAATATTTTGAAGAAAGTTGGTAACCGAACAGCAATCGCCCCCATTCACTTCTATTGTATGGACACAAAACCAATGCAAGTGAATGGCGGCCAATTAGGAACATTCTTCCTAATATCTTCTTTTGTGCTCTGCGTAAGAAAGAAAGTCATACAGGTCTGACATGAAAAGAGGGCGAGTACATGATGGCATAATTTTCATTTTAACTTCTGGTAGACTTCCACACAGAATCTGTAGAATGTAGATTTAATTTAATACTTTTAACATTAGGGTTAATATCTTACAATATTACAAATTCTCACTGTTCAATATTTATTGCAATATTTAAATGACAAATTATGACTTGGAAACGTGCCATAAACATCCTCTTTTCTTTATCCTCTAATCATATATGTTGCTTAGAGGTATGAGTTATAGTATGAGATTGATCAAATTAAAAAAAAAAACTTTTATAAAATAAAATAATTGCACCAGATGGACCTTAACAAAGGTAACATCAATATTTTTTATTTTTCTATGTTAGGCCAGGAAGACCTATCGTTTCATACAGTCATGTGACCACGATAATATTGAGACAATTCTGCTATTGCGATCACACGATATCCATAATATTGTTACATCCCTTATTAGCATACAATAATATATATATATATATATATATATGAATGAAATTGTTGTACAAAACAAAGAACGGAAGTTAACTTCGGACCTGGCGCGTGCATCCGATGAAACCATCTATGGCCGAGACAACCTTTAATGAACTATTAGACTTATTGTGACTACAGTAAATTTATTATTTTTCCAAAAAATAGTTTTGTCTCTAATATATAAAATCTGTAAAATATTAAACTGTCTCTTATAAGAAGCTGTAAGCCTCTGAAACGTTTTTCCATTTGTAAAACAAATACCTTTTTTACAATTGAAATGCTGTAATCAACATTTTGCTTATCAAAAAAGGATTAATTTAAAGTAAATCATTTTTTAAGTTGATGTAACAGCAGTGAGCTGTAATGGAGGTGCCACACAGAGCAGATTACAGCCTGTTTCATTAGCCATAACCACACGCACACATGAAGAAGAGAAACAGGCAATTATTTGTCACATCAATTAAGCTTTAGATGCAAAATCAAAATGCAAAACAAATGAATAAATGCTTGTGAAAGCAAAGATAAACGCATTTAGACAAAGTGAGAATGCAAATTGACTTCATCATTCTAAAAAATCTGATCCATAGGCAGTTATAGCTTGAAATATGTGTGTGTGTGTGTGTGTCCAGTAAATATAACTCTTAAAGGACTCAATAAATGAGCACTTTCAACAAGTTGATATGATTTATTAGGGTCTTCATGAAATGTCTGCAACATATTTTGCTTAAACACTCAATGGCTGTGTAAACAAAACCCTTTTTGCCTCGTCAAAAACAGCTATGCTTTCAGCAACCCATTTTGGGGTCCATGTCTCTTTAAATGATAATGAGTTACAGCGCATCCCCCCCCCCCCCTTCCGTCCGGCGTGTCAACAAAACACACGTGTAGTACTGCCATGGCAACGGTTTAGCTAAATTATGTTTCCTGAACTACTCCGAGGTTAGTTTCGTTTTAAACATCTCAAGGAGACTAAAAAATCTGTCACAGCAAACAGCGTTCTAGCATGTATGTTTGCCTAAAATCCACGGAATGCGCACCTGGATATCTCAGCGGAATTACGTGAATTTTAGCGCTTGTCATTGACAAGTTACAATGTTACACATACAACGTGAGAGCATAACTATGCTGTGACAGATTTTTCAGCCTAAAGACAAATTATTTGAGACGATTAAAACGAAACTATCCGCAGTGTTCGCAAAACAAACAGCTTGCTGAACATATTAACGCACATAATGTATTAAAATACAAACCGCTAAACTCCAAGTGCCCATTTGCCTATTCACATATAAATATAGAGTAACTTTAACACTGGGTTTGAATGTTCTATTTAGCCCGTGATTTACTTAGTTCCCTTCGCTATCATATGCTAACATTATCCTCCTATATATACAGTATATGTATGTCAATTTAGACTGTTGATAAATATTACACAAATCAGCACCTTTGTCTTGTTCAGTCTTGATACCTCTAGAGGAACAACTTTGAAGCTAATCCTGCTTGTACTGTCCCAGGTTGATAAAGTACTCCGGCTTTAAGTGATTTGCGCAAAAGCAGGTTTTTACTTATGTTTTTTTAGGGATTTCCACCTAAAATAAAATGAAACCCACACTCCTGTCTCTTCCGAGGTTAGGTCTGTACAGCGACTACATTGCATGTTTGTCCAAAAACTTTAGCCATGGCATCACGTACACTACTATCTCTTGTGAAAACAACAATGGAAGCAGCGCCGTGGGTGGAATTGTGTAGATTAAGGGGCGGTTATATTATAATAAGAGCCTGCGTCTACGTCACATCAGGAGCGAAATCTGAACTGTTTGATTTCTCACATGCTTGGAGAGAAAGGCTTACTAAGACAAAGTTACTGGGATCTTGTTTTTCATGTTGTCTGGGTTGCAAGATGCACCCAATCATAGCACTTAAACAGAAAACAATTATTACTTTCATCCAATGGGTCCTTTAACAAATCTGAGCAACACCTCCCTTTCAGAACGTCTTCTTTTTTTCAAAAACATTTCAAAGTATAGTAAATAATGTTTTCTCCAAATGTAAAAAAATGCATAAAGTTTTTAGGGGGTCCGGGAAACACAATTAATTAACAGTGGTATAAATGTACCTAATGTTTGCATGAATTTATGTATAAAACAATAGAATGTCCTCATTTAGATAGATAAGTAATGCTGTTTGTTGAAATTTTGTGGTCTCAACATCTGAGGGTATTTGGCCTGTTTTCCGTATGTTGTCACACAGCAGCATTAATACAGCAATCTTTACAGGTTGTTTCTTGTCTTTAATCATTAAGTGAAGCCAAATATGAACCAGTAAGTTTCTGCTAAATGTTCCGATAGATGTGTCACCCATGTCCTGTCTCCCTGTTTTTGTTCTCAGGAGTCGGAATCCATCTGGTTCTCCTCGTCCACGCTCCATGAAGAAAGTTCACTTTATTAAGAACATGAGGCAGTATGACACCAGGGGCAGCAGGTGTGTTTATACACTTAATCTCTCTCTCTCTCTCTCTCTCTCTCTCTCTCGCTCTCTTTCTCTCTCTCTCTCTCTCTCTCTCTCTCTCTGTGCGTGCGTGCATGCATGCATGCATGTATTTTAAAGGAGTCAATATCAGTGATAACAGCTCTATAGCTGCATCTGTGTCATCTGGCTCAGCGTCTATGTCATCTTCTCCGATCATGTCTGTGCGTGTGTCGCTCTGTCTTTTCCCACACTTGTCATGTTTTCCTCCTGAATCATTCTTTCCTCACATGGCAGGACGTTGTTTGGCAGTAATTCTCAACACGTGCTTTATGCTGTGCTTATGTAGGATTATTAATATATCACTCACAGTTTCTACACAAATACTTTCAACACCTCAATGATTATTTGTATAAAGAAGTGCTTTGCACATTTTACGCGTAAAGATGAATATGCATACCACAAGTTACAGAACTCCTAAGTCTAGAAAGGCAGTTTATTGAAACCACGATGGCAGGCCTTAAGTCTGCTACCTTGATTTTACGTCATGACTGATTTTGTAAAGACCTGAATGTTTTTATTATATTGTCTTTTTCATGACGGGTCATTGGAAATGTTCTCCTCTTCAAATCAAACTTATTATCCATCACGCCAAGGTGGTGAGGTGAATGCAGGATTTTTTTTAAAGATGTAGATGTAGTTTGTTTATAACTAAACAGATTTCCTTTAGATTTCATTATTAATAAAGTCTGAATGTCTAACTTGTATTTTCTTCATGAGGTCTATCATAATCATTTCAATCCAGGTAACTTGTTAAAATGACCTCAGTTTAAGATAAAGTGATGACAAATGTATTATATAATTTAATTGATCTGACTTTTATATAAAATAACAGATTACTATTGGAAATTGTGGTCAATTTTGGCGTAGGATATATCTGATGGGTTGCCTCATAACATGCTTAAGGAGGTCCTGTGAACAAGAAGTTGCCATCGTCTTTACTTCAGTAATTGTGATGGATTTCCGCGTGAAAGGAATATTGAACTCGAAAAATACAGGCCGTGGTTCATGTTTTCCACTGCAAATTGGTTGGATCTTTAGGAAAGCGCGCATTTCATTCAGGACTTTGTTACAGACTGACAAATGTTGGGGAGGAGTCAACAGATGTTCTGCCCAAGCTTTCAAACTGATAGTTTTCAGATCTTGACTAAAGATTACAGAGTCTTTTTGTTAATTGACATACAAAGATGAACTGTTCACCAGAAAAGTATTGTGGGCTAATTAAGTAATCAAAATAATTTGGGATTTCATGGGTACTTTAAGGCTGTTATGGTTAGTGGGGGTTTAGGGTTATTTTACAGCTGACCCTAAGAATGTTAAGGGTTTTTATTTGTGCTTGCTCTCTGTGAGATCCGGCCTCTTTCCTGCTGAGGAACGACAGATACATTTAATACATTCCCATTATAAATATCCCTGAACAAACAAGGCTCTTGTACACACATATCCAGCCACAGGGTCTCAGGATTAGGCAAAACAGAATAACCAATAAGATATTTACCAGTGAAAAGATCTTCATATCATCATCATACATGCCAGTTTCTTTAGAATAACTTATACAGTGTCATTTGTATTTCAAAGGATCGGTTTAACTGCTGTCGAAAATATGTGACACAGATACCACCACACTTCCTGTGTGTGTTTGTGGATTTGTCGAGGTCTTGCTGTACACAAGAGGGCCTAATGTGCTTATTTTTAAGTTGGTTTTCAATTTAATTATTTCACTTAAGTGTTTTGTTTGCAAGTTCTGTTCACAGTATGATCTGTCCATATGTCTGTGTATGAGACTGTGAGAGAAATGCCTCTCTGGGGCTGATGATGCAGGTGTTCTGACCGTGTTCATGCTTGCGTGTGTATGTGTGTTTGAGAGAGAGTGTACCAGTATTTAGAAAGGCTGTCATTCCATGGTGTCACAGGTGTTGTGCTTGTTTTCATTGGTGATCTAAATATACTAAGAGATTAGAGGTGTGATTTATAATGTGTGTGTTATAAAATTCTGTCGTCTTGTGTTCATTGCAGGATTGTACTCATCTGCGCCAAAAGATCTTTGTGCGCTGCCTTCTCAGTGCTGCCGTATGGAGAGAGTTTCCACATCAGGTACTGAACACACACACATACATTTATACTTCAATGAAAGGTCACATTTGGTTGAATATTTGGAAGATGAGTTGGTGAAGGATGGTTTGGTGCCAAGCAACTTTTACAGAAATGTGCAATGGTATGCATAGAGTCAGTATAGATTGACTAAAATAAAGAATAACCGATACATATGTTTGTTTGTTTCTTGTGCGGTGCAATGATAGGAATTTAGATGATATTTTATGTTTTTTATGTATTTATTGGCATCTCTTTATATTCTCTTAGTGTGTTTTCATGTGGCTATTATGGTGCATCCAAATTGCAGTAATGGATTGAATGATGCTTAAACTTTGAACCTTATTCAAAATATCTGGTCACACTTTATTTTAAGGTCAAATTTTCGCATTAACAAACTATTAACTACGCATTAAAGACTCGCATTTGGGAAAAAGTACAGAATCCCAGAACCTAGAATGTATATGTTTTAGCGGTTTTAATGATTGTTTTGTGTAATCTGGGCAGAATCTTTGACAAAAGACGTTAATTATCTAAGCTGTTTAATCAAATTGCGGCATTTTTGAAGAAACCTACCCACATCTGCGGGGTGGTAACAAACGAAAAAATGAAGATAGAAGAATACGGTTTCTTTTGTTTGAAAGCTGAGACTAAGTTCTTTCATTTGACATATTGTTTGTCCGTATATTCTTTACAGAGAATTTACTGTGAGCCATTAAAATTGGGTGAAAATGTTGAAATGTTAAAAAACGCTGGTGTAGGCTGGCAACTTTTTTTAAAGACGCTGGCGGCAAATGAGTTAAGGTATTGGGTAGGATTAGTGATATAGAATATGGTCATGAAGATTATGTGCTTTACAAGTGCTAATAAACAGCCAATATTCTAATAATATGCATGCTAATAAGCAACTTGTTAAAGGCACACTTTTTGATTTACAGCTCAGTCCAAACACGACACCATAGTACAAAAAGATGTCGTTCTCATGTTGACACAGGGAAGAGAAGAGATTATGCGGGCATTAGAAAGACTGTAGAAAGAGCAATGTCTTATTTATTACATAAAATAATAGGTTTATGGAATTTTAAGCGTAAAAAGAAGGATAAATGTCAGGCAGGAGCTAGGACATGCACTAATATTATAAAGACTATTAAGGCTTTTAGCAGAGATGCTCCATATATCTATGGAGATACTTTTCAGCAGAGAGTCGTTGGAGAGAAAGATCGTCTTAAAATCGACCCCGAGAAGTTTGCTTTTATTCGGATGTGTATGTGAGTTACATTGTTTTTTCTGTTTGTTAGAAACAATAGACTATATAGATTTTATACTCGATTCGGAGCCTGTGGCCGTGTGAACAGTGCTCCAGACATTTAGCACAGAGCATGGCTGACCCGATTTTGAAATCCGGCTTGGTTATTCGACTGGAAGTTAGTCTGCCGATCCTTTAAAATGCTTATGTTAAGCTTCACTTGTGATTTGAGTCTCCAGCATGTCTATTGTGTGGTACAATGTTTGTTGGCAACTTGCTGTCTATGCGGAGTGTTTTAAATCTGTTAGATTTACATTTGAAATGATGATGTAAGAAATGATCTAAGCAGTCAGGCCAGTGTTCAGTTTCGGCATCATACAGTAGGGTAGCTCCCTGCGAGTTGATAAATCATATGCCTAGAAATGCACTTTACTGTGTACATCGCTTTGAATAAAAGCTGTCAAATGCATAACATTGTACGATGAATGCTCAGTTCATGAGGTCTTACTGGTCTTCTCTGGGGATTTGGATCGAGGGTGGGTTTCTGGACAAATATGGCCAGATAGAACGTTTCCCACATCCCTGAGATGCCATGACACCATCATCAACCCCCCTCCCTTCATCCAGAAAATACTGGAACAAGTAAACAGACCTTGGGAAAAGCTTTTTTCCCACTCTTTCATACTTTCCCCTCATTTTCTGGTGTATGTCCATAAATAGATAAAACGAGAGGGGAAATTGGATCGCCATTTACTCAAACATGCTAAAAGTATAGATAGGAGATGCAAGTGTGTCAGTGCTTATAACACACACAGTTTCTTACAGCTCGGTTCAGTCAGGATAGAGACGAAAGGTTTGGATGCCTGTATTTTTAGTCAACTATGAATGGACTTTTACAGTAAAAAATGAGGATAATTTAGTCAAAAATGACATCAATAACTCTCTCTCTTTCTTCTCAGTGACCCTCTATTGGACGGCCAGCGTCGGAGACACTCTTCTGGCGGGATATCTA
Organism: Triplophysa dalaica; assembly: GCF_015846415.1. NCBI lineage: Eukaryota > Metazoa > Chordata > Actinopteri > Cypriniformes > Nemacheilidae > Triplophysa > Triplophysa dalaica. Next base: position 8,722,103 of record NC_079561.1, on the reverse strand, counting down.
CCACACTAGAGATGTTTCCTGGCCTGGAGGGCGTGGAGCTGGGCATGTACGGCAGGGTAAGCACTCTCGCTTCACCTGTCAATCATTCTGTCAGAGATTGTCAGCGGCCTCAACATCTCCTCACTCGATGCACCTCAGGTGCTGAAAGAGACTGTCAGGATATCTCAGGCTGACTGACGGGTGGTTATGATCTTATTTGTTATGTAGACGGTGTCGTACGCTCAGTTCCTGTACCCCACAAACGCTCTGGACCGTCACAAGCCCTCGTTGGATCTCGCTCTACCCGTGCCCTTTTCCAGAAACAGCATCCCTCGCAGTTATCCACCCTCCCGCCTCAACAGCGCTGTGGGCGTGGACCTGGGTATGTCACACACTGACACATACAGCTGTACTTATAAAAACCTCTCGTAGACTTCTAGAAGCGTGTGTAATAATAACTGATGGGGGGTTGATAAAGCTTTTAATACTTAATGATTCACAGAGTGAGTTGGGATATTTCAACCAGCCTGACAGCCACGGTGATTATCACATCGTCTCAGACGCAGATGTGATGTCATTATTACCAATGCTGCTATTTTAAGTATTTAAATAAGTATATGAGTCACAAACACTGCTCTTTTAGCTCTGTATATTTAACAATCCTACATTAGCAGCGCATGTGTCAGCTGTTGTACTGTTTGCCTGGCTGAACATTGCTCTGATTGGTCAAAACAGAACAATAATACTTTAGATGTTTTGTTATCTGTGATTTGATTGGCTGATTTGTATTTTCTCTTTTCAAGGCCTTGAGGACAGCGATTATGACCCCAACCTGCTCAGTGACCCCCAGTGGCCATGTGGGAAACATAAAAGAGTTCTCATCTTTGCATCATACATGGTAAGATGCTAAAACGAAACAGGGCTTATAAGAAACAACACTGAAAATGCCACTGTTGTGCATAAAGCCATGTCCTGACCAGACAAAAATATGCAAAATAGTAACAAATACTTAAATTTTTGGGTTAGAAGTATAATCTTATTCCTTTTTTATTTGGATTTGATGATAAAAGGTTTCATGGTATTTTTAATCATAATTTGCTGAATATTTTCAATTTTCACAGAGGTTTTGTGTTGTGAAATGCTGTGCGCTGAGCTACAGACACAGATAAACATAACATTTATCCTTCAAACACCTTTAATGTATAGTCTTGAAATGTTCTTATAATCTATTCTATATTGTATATCACTAATGCGTATCCTTATTATTTACCTTTTCTCTCTCGCTCTCTCTCTCTCCGTCTCCCTCAAACACGCAGACGACAGTAATAGAGTACGTCAAACCATCGGATCTAAAGAAAGACATGAATGAGACATTTAAAGGAAAATTCCCCCACATCAAGCTCACGCTGAGCAAAATCAGAAGGTACTGACGCAGACAAGGCAGAGACAGAAAGCTAGTGCCTTTTTTCTATTTTCATATGATGTTTCTCTATATCTGCTCTATGTACTGGGACCAGAGGACTTACAGTACTTAAGTATTTTTACTGTATTCAAGTATATTTTATATCAAGTATATCTGTACTTTATTTTATAGTTGTTACTTAGAAAAAACTTTTCTTAAGTATATGATTTTTTATGTATCTAAGTACTTAAGGTAAAAAAAGTCATGTTTTAACAAATGTACTGGAGTAAAAAGTATTATATAAGCTTTATAATAGTATGTAGTAAAGTAATGGTTTTCAAAGTAAAAACACAAGGAGGACTTAATAACTATATTCTTAAAAAACTATGCATCACATGCCTTTAAAACCTTAAATGTAAAACAATAATATAATATGGCAACTCAATGTTGTACGGGCATTGCTTACAGTGTAGATGGAGAGCACTCCATAACAAAAAAGTCCTAATGAATGATGAAATTTTTCCAGATTAATGTTTTATGTCTTCCTGTCTCCATCATCAGCTTGAAGAGAGAAATTCGTTCAGTGGGGGAGGAGTCTGGTCTGCAGCCGGTCACCATAGCGATGGCGTTTGTGTACTTCGAAAAGCTGGTTCTACAGGGGCATATGAACAAGCAGAACAGGAAGCTGGTGACGGCCGCGTGCCTCCTGCTCGCCGCCAAGATCAGCAGTGACCTAAAGAAACAGGAAGTCAAACAACTAATTGACGTTAGTGTTTTTTTTTTTGCATCTATCATTAATCTCGATTTCGTGCTTCTTTGTGTCAAATGCAAAATTAATGTTTTTTCATTTTCAGTGATCTTTGTTCATAAGTATTATGTACGTTCAGTCATTCATTAAGCATAAGGATAATTTCAGCTTTCTCTCCCTATAGAAATTGGAGGAGAGATTCCGGATAAGCCGTCGAGAGTTGATTGTGTTCGAGTTCACTGTGCTGGTTGCTCTAGAAATGGCGCTTTACCTGCCGGAGAATAAAGTCATGCCTCATTATCGCAGGCTGGTCCAGCAGACCTGATGCGTGCAGCTGTGGATGAATCGGAGGCTTGGACGGGCGTGAATGTGGCGCGATTGAGTGGATTTGTCATTGAAGCTTCAGGTGTCAGAGGCAACACAAATCGCAACACTCTGTTGAAGATCTCTGATCTGCTTAATGATTTTTTAAGCAGTCAGGCCAGTTCAAACTCACTTTTTGTGAAATTTGAGGAAATCTTTTTTGGTTACAAATTTCATTTTAAAACAATCGAATGAAAAGTTTCAAACTTCCGTTTTTTTAGCATACTTCTTTATAACATACTGCATCTATTTATCCAAAAAAACATTTATTTAATGTAAATTTCTTCTTTTGTATAATTTTAGACCTATCTTTCCCTGCATCACAAAAGCACTTTCAAACCTAAACATTATGCAGTAATACAGGATCATAAGCGAAGGTTTTATAGTGAATATGCACTTTTTTTTCGTAGCGCACTTCCAAAGCATTAACCTCGCATAGTATTCAAAGCAAATCACTTCACATCTTTGACAGCCTTATTGTTTGGACTGCACTTTATTGAACAGAGTGCTCTATATTAGAGCTGCTTTCTGAAAAAGCACGTTGGCAGTGCTGCTGTGTTGTAATTTTATTATTCCAGGTTTATTACATGCTTCTGAAGGGTGTTATAAGGCTTCACAAGCTTTTTGGCTTTGATTAATGGAATGGTTTACCTAACAATGAAAATTGAGTTATAATTGGTTAATTCTTTACCTTCGTTTGCTGTTTGTTTATAGAATGCAAAAGAATATTTTTGGAGAATCTTTATGCAATGACAGTATACAGGGAGCGTGTGCCATCACAGGCAGGGCCAAGGAGCCATGTGACAGTTTTTATTTTTATGTCACAATGATCGCAGAATACTGTACTATTAGGTATAGATTATTTTAACAGAAACAAATTAGGGAAGCATCTGTGTATTTCTCTTAATAATACATTTCACAACGTTTTTTAAATAATTACAAATAAAAAACAATGTATTAAGTAACCAAATAAATTCAAGGCAAAAGAACATAACTGTAAAGAACAATAATATAGATTCAGATCCAGATTTTAAGCCTATATTTTTTGGGCTGGTGTGTTTTAGTCCAGATAAATATTTATCATATTTGACTTCTGTTTGACAATAACGGAATCCATTCTTTAGTTACTTTCATGTAATTTACTGTTTGTTGTATTAATATTTGAACCCCCAATATTTTCATTCTGTCTCTTTTAAATTTATTGATAGAAAAGAAGCTAATGTGCATTCTTGAAATCTAAACAATTTTGCTAATAAGGTACTTCTATTTATTGACAGTATTTCAAACTGTGCGCGCTAATACTAATGTGTTCATTATCACAATGTATTGCATTATTGAATACTGACACATGTCTACTGCCAAGTTTGAGTTTATAGGAAATTAAGATTTGGCCTGTTCCTCACATACATCTTTTGTATGCTTTTAAAAGACCTTCAAAATAGAGCATGAGTTAAGTAGTGCTTTTCCGTTGTTTTTGTTCACCATGAACTGTGTTGAAAAAAGATTCTTATATTCTTTTGTGTTTCATGGAGAAAAAGTCATATGGAAATGAGCTTTCATTTATAGGTAAACTACTTGTGTATAATTAATCAAAAGGCAACCGTTGGTTTGTAGCCTGCATCCAGAAAGATATTTTTATTGGCATCTTTAACCTATAGACATGACATCTCTGTGTACTCTATCATGGGACATATAACCAGACAGTGTTCTCCCTTGAATTAGACTCTGTTGATGTTGAACAGGGTTTCCCCTACGATCTATGCAATACTTCACATGAGATTATTTTCCCATGTAATCAAAGAATATATCACACCCAATTCTTATTGTTTATATGTGGGAACAATCTTGTTTTGTGTGATAGCCGGCAGAAAAACTGTTGTTGTGTGAAAGAGTCATGTGGTATAGTCATAGCTTTAGGGACTTTTTTCCTTTATTAAATGATGTACTTTATACACTTGTCAATCAATATATTTTAGAATGCACATATCTATACAATTTATGGGCTTTTATTGTTGTTCACACTTTGTTATATTTTTATGATTGTATTGTATTGATTTCTGTTATGCATCCTCCTTGTTGAGATACTGTGACCTTGAGCGTCAGAACTAAGACATTTGCACATTTTTGATCCAGTCTGATGTGTGCATGCAGTGTTGGTTTTGTTAACTGTGTTGGGTTGCAGCTGCCATCTACAGGAAACCTTTTGCAACCACACTGTGTCTGTATGAAAGTTGTTTGGAATGGAATTTTGTTACACACGGATTGGACAGTGTTGATTTTTGATGACTATTTTGTGTGCGCATGTTCAAGAGTCCATTATTTAAGACTTAAGACTGCATGTATACACTACAGTTAACAAGTTCAGGGTCCGTTAACTTAAAATGTCTCTCACGATCTTAAAAAACCTATTGATCCAAAGCAGTGGTTCTCAACAGGGGGCCCTAGCTGACTTTTAAGGTTGCCTTAAAATTAGACAAAATTAGCATTGAAATTCCATTTTTTTAATCTAAAAATCAAGATATTGCAAATCAAAGCCCCTTATTGTCACTTAACCATATACAAAAGTGCAACAGTAGATGAAAATCTTGGGTGCAGTTCGGGCAGTATGACAGATATGAGGCGGAATTTTAGATTACAAGTAACAAAGAATTACAATACTTTACAATAGATATTTTCCTTTAAACATTTACACAGTAAACATTTCTGTTTCTGTACAAGTGTTCAATTTATTATTACTTAATATTATTATTATTTCGTATTACTTGGACATTTTTATGATGACTAAACATTTCAAGTTAATGTTCCCTCTTAAAAATAACGGTGCTTTACAGCAATGCCATAGAAGAACCATGTTTGGCTCCATGTAGAACTATTCAGTCAACGTTTCTCTAAAGAAGAGTCTCTTTCTTACCTTTTTCTAATCTGAAGAATGTTTTTCCAAACAAAGAACTTTACGTGAAACAAAAAGGTTCTTCGGAGGTTAAAGATTCTTATGAAACTATTCTTTAATGCAACGGTTCTTCAATGGCATTGTGAAGCACCTTTATTTTTAAGAGTTTAAAGATATAAAATATTTTATTTGATTGATTTGTTTTGAATGAATGAATGAATGACTTGAGAATTAAAAAGCCAAGCATAGATGAGAATTTATGAAATTTTCAAGAGAATATTTCGATAAATTCAAGCAAAGTGTTGCTACTTTGAAAACAATATTTTTATTAACATTGTTCCCAAAGTTACATTATAAATAAAGAATGAGTCACTTTCCCTAAACTTCTGAATAGTAGTATAATACATAGCATATATATATATATATATATATATATATATATATATATATACACAAAGATTCCATTAAAGTGCCTGTTAGTTTTTGTAATCAATGATTTTGGTAAAGGAAAAGTTGAAAGAAACTGTACTTAGTTCTTTACACTGTGATATTTCTGATGCCCCCGCACATGTGTCTTGTTTAATATGTTTATTGTAAAAATGTGCTCTTAAGAACATAAACCAGCTGTTAAAACAGGGAAAATATACTGACTGAATAAATCCTGTCACATGTAGCCAATCAATTTGTCTTTTGGGAGAATGATTTTCAGTGTGTTCAATTGTTCAACTGTCATGCACATTAACCCTCAACCTTTCCTTGTGTTCAACATGACCCCAATCAAGTTTTCCGTAAAAAAAAAAATAGTTCCCTTCCACTCAGTGGAATAAGATTTTGTTACTTTTCTACATTTTCTATCTTTATTCACGTAAAAAAACTGGGCTTGATTCAGTTGTTCTGAAGTTATCTTAAACAAAATGTATTATTCAGTTAGTTGGGGTCAATATGACCCCAATTGAAAACGAAGGGGAAATGTGAATAGAAAAAATATATAGTAAAACGAAAAAAATGCAATAAATCCAGCAACAATCTGAATATCTCCATACAGCAATGAAGGCCTGGTACTGGAGCACATATGCTATGTAGAAAACTGTATATTCCCTATCCCTAAACCTTACAGTCACAGAAAACATTTGGCAATTTTTTTCTCTTTAAAATATCATCAGTTAGTATGTTTTTTGCGATTTAGTTTACGAGGACACAGGAAGTGTGTTTACGTTGTTTTACACATGTCATCACCAAATTTGTAAACCATGTAAGCACACACACCTCCACAAAATCACAAAGCTGGCTATTCAAAATCCACTTACAATCTCTCTCACACACACACACACCTGCACAAGGCCCCAAGGATCTTCAGCAGCACGAGTTACAAAGCTGAAGTATCAAAATGCATCAAAAACTACAAAAGTTAGACTATTAGATAGAATATTTATTTTTTATGTCTTTTTTAACATTTATGTATACATAAATTCACTAAATGTATCACAAAAATTGTGATACGACATACAAACATTTGGCCAGATTTATAAAATGAACCGCTCTCTATGGCCATCAATTGGTCAAAAATAATATTTTTTTACTGTAATCCTTTTAGCTTTATCTCTAATCAGCAGATGGCAGAATTCTACATCTATGACCTAGATCAATATCCAGAAATAAACGTAGGTTAAATTTGGATAATCATTTAAGTTATTTTTTTCATAAAATAAATAATATTTCACATTCAAGCTAATGTTATAGTTGAGGAATTTTGTGGTATATAGGTACAAAAGTACTTAATATCTCCCAAAAAACAGCATTAATGTATAGATTAGAAGAAAACAAAAACTATATATTATTTTTTTTATAAAAATGTTTATTTCCTGTAAATAGGAAACAATGACCATATAAGGGTAAAATAATTCAGTGTATTCAGTGAAAATAAACTTTATTTACTATAAGAATAAATTATACAAAATATATAAAAACACAATATATACACAATAAAATAACATGTTGGTTTTAAAGAACACTTATTCATTATTGCAAAGCTGAAAAACATTTTGAACAGGTATTGCATTTTGGAATTCAATACGAGCATTTATAATCATTCATATTTCTACATACATATATATATATATATTCAAACCCATTGATTACCAGAATAATTCACAATGGCAAGTAATTAGCCATGTTTTCATTTCCTTTCTCTGATACATGTGCAGGCTATTGAGACATTGACTGGCTTTTCAACCCATGTAATGTGGGTCCTTCCACAGATGTGTCTGAACAACATGTTGACTGATTGCAGAATTTGTACTGCTCTCGCATTAATATCCTCACAGTATGAATTCACACATACAGCTTCAAGATACTTGTAAGGGACCCTCATCAAATTTTGTGAATATCTGTGGAGATGAGGTAAGAGTGCATGTTGATATTAAAACAGAAGTGAACACTTTCATACCTAAAATCTGCTGTGTTATTCGTGTAATATTGTAACATTAACTTTCTAGAAATGCTTTTAGACCCCACTGTATTTTATTTGTAACATAATGCAGTGTTTTATAGTGCAATATTTTATACATGAGCAATGAATATTCTTACATAGGATGATATAAAATACACACATGAAATTTTATCATCATTTACTCTCCCTCAAGTTGTTCCAAACCAATAGAGCTTATATTTCTTTGTTCTGTTAAAGTAGTTCAGTTCAAAATAAATTCCCATTGACTAGGAATACTAACTGTGTTAATTACTATGGAAAGTCACGGGGCCTATTTTAATGTAAACTACTTGATATTGTGAAGAATTTGAGAAAACAAAAAGTCAATTGTACTTTTTTCCTGCTATGGTAGTCAATAGTGCTCCAGAACTGTTTGGTTACAGACAATCTTTAAATATCTTCTTGGTGTTCAACAAAAAAATGTATACGGGTTTGCAACAACCTGAGGGTAAGTAAATGATGACAGAATTTTCATACTTTAGTTAACACAATATGGATTTCACTTACTGGTATGTCCACCTGGGAACTGCCTCACGTGAGATGTGTCTATTCAAACCATGAATATTCGAACGATTAAATTTTTCTTCGTAGTGTTTTAAGAATGCTTTTTGTTCTTCAGTGTTGCAAGGGTGTTTGCAGTCGGAGCAGTTCCGATGAGGAGAAGGATAACCGCAAACAGACGCAACAACAGAAAGAGACACCTGAATAAAACAAAGAACCTGGTAGTGGGCACATTCAAACTATTTTTCAGTACAAGGCTACAATTTACAATTTAATGCAGATTTTTCGTACTCACCAACAGCACGCAAATATTCATCCCTCAAATTGTTCAGTGTTATCAGCCCAGAAACTTGTGCATCCACTGTCCCGCAAAACAGAGCAAGAATACAGGTACGCTGTGCTTCCGAATGATATTTATACCTTGTGCAGCACGCTGTCAAGGATTTTACAATGACGTAGGCCACCAACCTCTTTCCTACACGACAAATTTGCATGGAACAAACAGCGGTCAAGGGAATGCCTACTCTATTTTCCATAAAGATGCAGTTACCTGTTGCCATTCAGGTGTGGGAATGGACATTCCCTTTTCTCCGGGTGTAGTGAGTGTGACACAATCGCACAAAGAGCAAATGAAAACAAAGCGTAAATACAATGCGATGCTGACAGTGATGATGCTCGGGGCGTATAGGGACCTTAATGCATATTACAACACTGGGGTCTTAGAAATGCATAATAAAGCAGATTGGATGTGTTTTTTGTCTATCACAACGGAGGGGTGTGTGGTGGGCTACTCTTGGTCAAAAAAAATCGTGGGCCACTTTTTAGTCCGTGCCCGCCCCTGAGAAGAACCGTTATCTCGGAGAAGAACCTATTCAACAAATTGTTTATTTAATGTTTATTTAATACCATCAATGTACAATACAATTCAACAAATTGTTAATTTAATACAATAAAATAGCAATGAATTAATATTATTATAAGTTGTTACCTTACTTGCCACCAGCCAGACCAATAAACCAACAGATCGGAAGTTTTCTTCAGGCCAGGCACGTGAATCCAATCAAATCGTCAATCGTAAAAGTTATCATTTCTATAAAGTCCCCACAAAACATGTACCTATAAAAAATTCAGACAGCTGGAATGCCAGAAAATTTTCAATTTTTTGTAAAGTAAAATTAAATGTTTTTTCTGTTATGTTACATCAAACTTGTAAATGGGCAGTTTTTTCTGTAATGTATTATTAGAATATAGCTTCTGATAGAAATACAGAAAGTTCTGTGAAATAAAACTATAGTATATGATAATTATATTATTAAATTATATATACAATTAAGTTATATTTTGTTTACTGTGTGTGTGTGTACCCACCTATATTTTGGGGGCAAATTTGTACCCAAAACTGAGCAGAATCTGACAAATCCAAGATAAATTCCCGTCCGGGATTAGGGAAAAAAAACATTGGTTATTTACCAAAATTGAAAAAAATATTTAGGGTTAGAGTGTAGGTAAGATTTGTATAAAACAAAAAGCCATTTTCTTAAAATGGATTCTAGGGGGGGAAATACTTAACTCGAGATTTTTCACTTTATCTGTGGAATAAGGGCTTGTTCTTGTGACATCCGCTATTTGTTTGACAGAATTTTGGGGTAGTCCGGGTCGTTGTTTAACGTTAAACTATGTTAAGCCCCCATTACCTAATTCCCATTTTCCCCCTACATGAACAACAACTTTTGCTACACAATAAAAACGCTGTGTGGTTTCATGTTCCATTTATTTGAACAACCATAAATGACGCAAAACTATCACTTTGTAGAAAATCACTTCCTGGCCTCCATCTTCACTTCACACGCATCATCAGAACCATGACCCCAAAAAACGAGTTGTTTTTTGGGGCCCACACATCAGCCCACACATCAACCTACATGACTTCTGCAGAAAATGAAAGCCCTTGTGGTAGAAACTGCCTTATGTCTGTTTATTGTATCATTATGTGATTTGTTTACAATACTGTGAAAAGGTCACGTTTACTAAAGAGAGTGTGGCGTTTATTCAGACGTCCCAAAATGACCCTATAAACACTTTTTAATGTTACTCTCAGTTTAAAATTATAGTGTGATCCCAGCGACAAACACAATATTAGAATGGAAAGGATGTTTTAGACATAGAAGTCATGAAGTTTTCTTAAAATGTGGTTTATTATTTATTTTCACGTGGAACATGCAAAGTAACTGTTTAGACTGATCTGCAGTCAATATGGCCAGAGCGTGACAAACTTCTCAATGGGATTCCCTCATAGTGGAATCTTTTTTACCATAAAATGTAAATGAAGTCAAGAAGAGGAAATTCCAACTTATATTAGAAGCATTTAGAATAATGTTTCACTTTGAATGTAGGACATTTTTCCTACATTTTCCAACATTTGTTCTTTGTTACACAATAAAAAATCTTACACAACGTCAGTGAACACAGTTTAACACAGTATCCTCCTGTAATAACTTACACTACAGACCATATAACTAAACAACAAGTCAATGAACAAATGCAGAAGTATTTCTTAATAGTTATCATCAATGTTTATGAGATTTAATGCACGAATGGCCTTTATTATTTATTCAGTCTGTCAACACCTCAAGCAAGTGACTTTTACAAACACAATAACGGTGTTTACTATTGTGTCTTTGCACTTCTTTGTTCATGACTAATGTCAGTCCCACGTTACTGTGAGCCAATAGTGTGAGTATGAGATGATGGAAACTACAATGCAGGGAATCCATCCAAAGGAGCCTGTGCAAGATGGAAACATGTTTAGGAAACACTTTGGTGGATTACGTTATCAGTCTCAAAAGTGGATTCCAAAATCAATAATCAAAAGAGTTTCATTTTATATATATGAATACTGGGCCATTTTCCTGATACAGTCTGTATACTTAAATTAAAATGAAGATTTTATTTGCCCATTGGTTATTGTTTGATACAGTTTTGATATATGTACTGTATATATGAAAATATGTTTAACATCAGAAATTGTTTGTATTTAGGATGAAACTGGACATAACATATGATGGAACTCATCAGCAATATAGACTTCACAAAAAAAATTGCTGAATCAACTTTTCATAGTCAAGCAGTCAGGGAAAATCTGTTTACTGTTTTGCTGTTTATTGTGACAATCACTGATCAAGTTATTAAAATTCATGATGTGATCCACCAACATCTAGCCTATCCCAAACATATTTACATGTTACGTGCAGCTAAAGTGAACGGCTTTCCTGAGTTTTAGTTTTCACTGGCAAATGCATTCTTTCTATTAGCCCGAGGCAACATGGGATTGACATTTTCACTCACTTGATAGGCTATGTTACTAGACTGAAATACCTGAGAAACGTGGTACTTAAGGAGTACTTTCTAATCTCACCGTCATATAATATACAAATGTTCTTATATGTAGCCTAAATTACACTTGATAAAATGTAAAATGGATCATAATACATCACACAAAACTTTATGAAGCCCATTTAAAAAGAGAATTCACACTTTCTCTTTTTTTTGCACACATACACCATATGCAAAACACTCGCTACTGGCTTGCAAAGCATGCGGTATCCTTTTATCAGTTTTAGTCTGTGGGAGTGGTATTGGCGCAACTTGTGGTTACTCTTGACCGGTGACATCAGGTTGTAAAAAAGGGAAATCCTCAATGCTGTTTATGTACAGCATAGCATTTCACATTAGCCATAAAGGGATAGTTTACGTAAAAATAAACAGTACTATTATTATCACAGTAATATACCAGAGCTAACTGTTGTATAATTTTACATGTTATGTATTATTTATTAGAGGTGTCCCTGACCTTTTGTCCAAAAACATGTCACAGGGAATCCCCTTACTAGATGGATCTAGATGAACTTGATGTTTTTTGTATTAAACTGTAAAGGCCATCAGAGGGAAACCAACTATTGCTTTACATATTCCACCCTAGAAAACAAACCATATGCAAACTTTCATGAAATCCTACATTTAATTTTTATGCTGCAAAATACACAACAGTATGACATGTGTTCATCTTTTATAATCTTAATATAATCAAACAGTAAACTCATAAAAACTATCGAGTAGGACCTTAAATAAATCGAAACCATTTTGCAAGATGTAAACACTGGTCAAGAGGCGTTTCCGGTTTCATTTATTATTCATTTTTTTAAATATTATATATAATTAATTGTTAAATTTTCTTATGTGTAGTTTTTTGTAGGATCTATTGACAGAAATGCAATATAATATTTAACTATTTGTAAAGACCTTAAATAATGAAACGTTATGTTTCATTGCGTTAGAATGAGCTATTTCTAAGTGTTTTTCTACATACATTACCACGCGAGTTCTTTTAAATGGAATTCAACATGTTGTTTCTACAGTAGCCGTAAACTGACAAACTGCCCTACACTGAACGTTTCATAAATACTTTATCTCCAAAGGCAAAGAAGCGAAAACGTGAAGACATCTTAGTTCTGCTCAGCCATTGTGCTTCGAAAAGGAGGTGTGAGCGGTGGAGGGAGCAGTTTACATCATTCAAAGGCATCTATATTTTTGCACTTTTTGACTAGAATTTGTACAATTGTTCAGCTTTTTGAGGGGTCTTACCCTGTGAAGCTTTTTAAACAGTATTGTTGAGGCTCCCATCTATTCAGGGCTTTTATTGGCTGCTTTTCCAAAAACAATTGGTATAAGTTTTTTAAATAAAAATAAAATTCCCGATTAATAAATTGAAATGTTGGCAAAACAATATTATTAGAGAGATAGATTTATATAGATGTTTTTTTGTTATTGTGTTTAATGCATAAAAAATTGGCAATATTTTGTTTGATTAGGGCAGTATTTCCCTTTTTTCACATTGACGAATACATTGAAAATAAATACTTTTCAATTTGTTTATTGTTGTATTATTTAGTGTAATTACCGATGGATACTGCATTAAAATTTGTTAACAATAACTGATTTTGTGTACGATTTTTTAAGTTTATTAAAATGTCATTCAGGTATATTCCAAGTGTAAAGTTATGCTAAATGTTTTTAACATGATAATGATAATAAAACATTACACAACACACTATCAAAGGAAACAGTCTAATCTTAAAAAGATCTGGAATAAATAAAGTAACCGACAGGCAACAATGGGCATCAAATGAAGTAGGCCAGCAGCTCTGGAATATTCTCCTGTCATACGGATGTGATCTGGATGGAATTTCCTCTCCTCCACTTCATTTACATTTTATGGTAAGAATATCCCACTGAGAGGGAATCCTTTTAATGACACTGTTTTGTTTGCACATGCCCTTGCCATGGACTGACTGCAGATCAGTCAGTTATAAACAGTACTTTGCATATTCCACATGAAACTAAACATTAAACCAAACATTAACAAAACTCCATGACTCTTCGTTGGAGGAACCAATACAGTTTCTTGTTTTTTGCTGGCATCTCAATATTGAATGCTATATATTATAGCACGTATAGTATGTTTTTATCAACATTTGGTATGAAAAAAAACTTCAAAAAAGGTTTCTGTGGTCATTGTGGGATGGTTCATTACATAAATGTCTCTCTTTCTCTGTTCATAGGTAATGTGGACAGTTTCTACCACAAGGGCATTCAGGATTGTGGACTGCAGTGCAAAGGCTGTTTATCCTTTATTCTGCTATTTAACACGCTGGATAAATGTCTTTTTCTAATAGAGATCTGAATGTATTTTGTGAAGAAAAGTGTCATGATCCTGCCCTTCTCGTGTCTGTGTTTCTAGTTTGTAGTAACAGGATCATGAAAGTCCTGTCTTCGGTTTGTGCCATGTGCTCACATGTCTACTGTCTTAGCCCCGCCCCTTGTTTCCTTACTATCCTGTTATCACTTCGTTACCCTTGTTATGCCCCTTTTGTTCCCCTCCTATTTAATGCCCTTGTGTATGCGGTCCTGTGTTGAATTGTTTGTCTATTTTTCCCTATCTGGTCCCTTTACCCCGGTCTACTCAAGTCAAGTCTACTCAATGTGAAACATTATGATCTAGGGACTAGGCCTTAGATCAAGTAGATCTATAGATCCATAATTAAAAAAAACGTTACTGTGTGCATATTGAGACAAAACAATTGCTCTGGTATATTTAAGGGTATGTCAATGCAAAGTGTTTTGGTACCACTTTATTTTACGGTGGCCTTGCTACACGTTACATGTATTTTACTATAATTATTTATATGCATAAATACATGTAATATTTATTAAAAACTTAAAAATCAAAGGCATCTTTTCAGTTGAATTCTTTTACAATCCATCTTTAATTACACTATCTCACTCTTTTGGCTTTATGTATGTATAAAATGCATTACAAAATAACTTAACTAACTCAGGCCTGACACTGCTCTGCCATGATGTCATTGCACGCTTCATCCATGGCCTGGAGAAGACTTACTTGCTCATGAGGGCGCCTATCATAAATCTTCCATCTCCATGTGGAGCCTGAAAACATGCATGCAACAAGTGAGATTGTTGGAACCTTACATTATCCCACACCATGACATGGGTCACGCCATCAGCTCTACAAACCTGATCAAGCTCATCAAGGAAGGTTACAAGGAGAGCTGCATTATATGATCCAATACGAGGTCTGCATCCCACCACACAATCTTCTGATATAGCCGCACACATGGTAATGTTGGCCCCAAGTTGTCCAGGCACTTGGTAGGTTCCCCGCTGGCCAATGAAATTCCGACCTCTCCTCCTTGTCTTGGCAAGGTTAAAACCTGCCTCATCCAAATATATGAATTTGTGATGTTGTCATCAGCATCCATCTTAATCTCCCTCTAAAAGTACATTTTGGAAAGAGATTTACTGATTACTGTACAATGCAGAATTTTAAGGTAATTTTATTTCAACAGCCATCTTGAAACTGAACATACTCATTCCTCATTTGCTTCACTCTGTCTGCAGTTCTTTCAAAAGGCACACGGTATAGTTGTTTTAAAGACACTTGGTGCCTTTTCAGCATGCATGCAATAGTCGGCAAACTTATGGATTCCACATTGATAAACATGTCTTCATTGTCCAAGATAGGCTGGCGAATTTCCCCCACACCTCTCAAACGAGGCCCTCTCAGAAGGGGTGCTTGTGCCCTGCCATTCCTTCGTCTTCCACGTCTTCCACGTCTTCCACGTCTTCCACGTCTTCCACGTCTTCCACGTCTTCCACGTCTTCCACGTCTTCCACGTCTTCCACGTCTTCCACGTCTTCCACGTCTTCCACGTCTTCCACGTCTTCCACGTCTTCCACTGCTTGACTTCTATTGTGACCTGGATCACCCGCCAGCTCCATGTTACGTATCGCTAAATTGCTACATGTGGACCCCAATAATTTTTTATATACTCGTTCCACAAGGTGAACTCAATCATCAGTAACGAGTTGGCAGAATTGGACGAGCAATTACAAGGGCCTGCATCCATACAGTGCAGTACTGTCAATACTGTAAATAGTTTGAAAAGGTGGTACATGGGACCATAGAAACGGTGTCTGATACGTAAAGAATGATGATGAAATATTACATCCATAGATAATGTAGTGTAATTGGTTCATGCTCCACGCTAATCGGTGACAATGAATCTCGTTATCTTGAAACTTTCATGTTGCTTATCATTTTGAGCAGTTGTAGGATCATTGTAATGAAATTAATAGACACTCATCTAAAATCTAAAATAAAATGTGTGAAATGCCTTTTGAAAGAGTAGTACTTTGATGCTAAATTGTGTCATGTTGAACATGTGATTTTTGTCAAATGAATAAATGATCTTAGTTTTATGTGTATTGTATCCAAGCAATTGAAAAAATTGGTAGAATTTTGAAAAATTAATAAGTGCCAAAGTGATGGTAAAAACTGCAATATTATCGAAATATTAACATAAAATCAATATATGCTTGGGAATTTGTGTCTTTTGCAAAATGTAAAGGAACAATCTACACATTGCTGCAGTCTGATTAATTAAGGCAAATCATTTGATCTTTCGGTGTCCCATGTTCAAGGTTTGTAGGGGTGTATATTTATTTTTATGTAATACTGGCAGAATTCTCAACGAATCCCTTTATTCCCTTTTATCTGATTTCTGACCATGAGTAACCTCAGTTTGTTACCAATACCTCTCCCACGGGCTAAAACTAATACCACAAGCACTCCAGGCCAGTATCTATCATTAGTGCTTTGCATATCGTGCAAAAAAACAGCGGAATAAATATAGACATATATATATATAAAAAATTACTTTCTATATTAGGTTTCTATATAGCTACTATATCATATATATTAAAATTGTTCCCATTCGGTAACGTTATGTGATGACAATTTTGCCCCTTGGTCTACTTTATATAACATTTTGCACCAGGCAAAGGAGGGACTTTTATATCAAAGTGCGGGGCAAGGCCTGTCTTATTTCTTAATTAAAACAATTATTTATATTTATCCGTTTAATGATTAAACAAGAAAAAAAATCGTAACAACCTTTTAGACCAGAACAGAATACTTCTACTTAAAACAAGGTAGCGCATCCTGCTTCTGGATTTCCTATTGCGTTATTTCCGGTTCCTTTCTCTTTCCTTTCCGCGTCGGCCATTTGTGTTAAGCGGTAAGAATAGCTTGAGCTCTAGTTTATAATCGTGTTTTTTGTCATTTAGAGGAAGATATCAGCATTTTCTTCAAACATAATACGCACTTTACTTTATGTACGTCACGTATTTGATGATAAATCCCGATTCTATTGTTTATTAATACGATAGCAGCGCTTGTGTTGCTAAACACATGTGGAAGCTAAGCGCTCATCGTGGTAGTTCAGTTCAGCCATCAAACCCTTACATGTACTCTGTATTTGAGCCGACGTTATCTGACTTTAATCTAAATAAACGTCATCCAGAAGCTATCGATTTAGATTCTGTGACGATCAACTTTATTTCCACTTTGCAAAGATCGTTAATATGTAAGTCGAATGTGCTTTTTTTGCATGAATATATTATTTTTTTCCTTGTTCGACAGACTGAGCTTATTCACGGTGATCAAAAATCCAAGATGCAGAACGACGCTGGTGAGTTCGTGGACATGTACGTCCCCCGTAAATGGTGAGTTGTGACTATTTTTACTATGCTTTAATTTACTATAATTGAATATCATTTATTGGAGAAATATGTGTGCTCTTTTCCTTGGTTGATATCTGTACTGTAACGTCTACTATAAGTGAAGTAGTATCTTGCTGTGTTATGCTTTCTGTCAAAATAGACAATGTTAATACAAATATTGTGCATTATATATAAAATGTGTTATGCCCATTTTAAATTAATAGTAACCTATGTAACACTTGCTTTCAGTACAGTCATATTCTAATCAATCTTTTATTTTCAGCTCTGCTAGCAACAGAATCATTGGTGCCAAGGATCATGCCTCCATCCAGATCAACATAGCTGAGGTTTGATTTCGGGCCTTATAAGTTAACTGATATACATCTTTAAAGTACCCAAAATAATATCTAGAGAGCACCCACCCTCATTGAAAGAAAAAAAACTTGTATGAATATTATGATTATAAACAAGGCTTTTATTCGTTGTTTTAGGTGGATAGGGTGACAGGCAGGTTCAATGGCCAGTTCAAAACCTACGCCATCTGTGGAGCCATCCGTAGAATGGTATGTTAAGTTTTATATTTAAAGAACACATGAAGTCCCTCAAGGTTTGTCCCTCAATGATATAAGAATTGAAGATCTTTAGGGTGTTGTCATTTAAACGATGACAAAATCGAATTTTGGAAGACTTGCTCAATTCTGCAAACAAAAACATGTAAAATTTTGATGACATAATTCATCTCATCATTCTTGTCCAACCAAATGCTCGCTGATCTGAAGCATCTTGCACCCTTTAAAAGACAACAAAGCTGTTTCATAAAACTTTTTTATATATTTACTGTATGTTGAATGGCACATACTGCACTACAGGAAAAGGAACAATTGAGACTGTGTAAATATGCTGTCGATTGCACACAGTGTCATCTAATTTAGTAACAAAACGTAACAAAACTTATCTCACCATTTTAGAATCTACACCATGTTATATTTTAAGGCGGTATGGTGGAATTAAATGATGCAAATGTATAAACAGCCTTGACATTCTAAATACCACAAAAGCACGCTCATCCTGAAAAGGGCCCTTGAAAAAACCACGCACTCAAAAAGCCTGCTCACCATGTTAATAGACTTTAACAAAAAGTGTAATGTTTTTTTAACAAAAAGCATGCATGTTCTTCATCATTCCTGATGATGTGTCTTCGTGATGAAAACGGTCCACGATTGTGCCGACTTATGTTTTTATAAGCTTTTTAAATCGTATATCAGTTTTTAAAGTTTATTTTTATGTAGTGTATAATCTATAACAAAAAATCGATATGTTCTTTTTTTATGCCATGTTCGCTGTTTGTGACACTATTGGTACACAGTTGGATCCTACTTTGAAAAGGACAGAAGGTTCTTAATCTGTCTTGTATTATCTTCCAAATTTCAGGCACCTCACTGGCTTCAGAATGTTAAAGCTTGGGATATAAGATTTTATATCGTTTGCGTTATACCGGTATAAATTCTCCCCACGATAGGAATTAATCTCCATGCAATATAAACGATAAATCCTAGTTAATGACGTATTTGTTTGTGAGAGCCATTCACAGCTCGTGCGGGACGAAAACGTGTATAGTGGAGGACGGCTGTGTAGCAGAGAAAGAGTTTGCGCTAAAAGATGAGCTGGTACTGAAGATTGGCAGTGTAGATGCATCAGAGTTAATGTTTTGTTTTACTTTCATTCCATTTAATTTGTATAATTATTTATTGATAGTCATGATGCATTAAAACACCAAAACATTTAGTTTGGCTAAAAGTATTTATTTAAACATTCGTTAGATGTTATGCGTGCGTGTGCATTGCACAAATGGTTTAGTATGATTTCTTGCCTGTTATAAACAGGATGCAAAAACTGAGTGTCCTGTGCGCAGCAAACGACCAGATGTGCTTTCGTAGCGACATAGTTCACACATATCAAGAGAGACTGATTGACAGCGTGATATGTTCGTTTCCACCCAACAATAGGCTATATACCGTTTAGGTATGACATGATGTCTACAGTATATGGGGTTAAAGTTAATTTAATTCCTGCTTTACTACAACCCTTAGAAGTTGAATGTCACCGTTTTAGGGGCCTGTTTGATTTGGGTACGTTTTACTTTTTGATTAACTCATTCGCCGCCAGCGTTTTTTACATTTTCACCCAAATTTAATGGCTCGCAGTAAATTTTCTGTAAAGAATATATGGAGAAACAATATGTCAAATGAAAGAACAGAGTCTCAGCTTTCAAACAAAAGAAACCGTATTCTATCTTCATTTGTTCGTTTTTATATCGCTCCGTGGATGTGGGTAGGATTCTTCAAAAATGCCTCATTTTGATTAAACAGCTGAGATAATTAACGTTTTTTGTCAAAGATTCCGCCCAGATTACACAAAACAATCATTAAAAACGGCTAAAACATATACGTTCTAGGTTCTGGGATTCTGTACTTTTTCCCAAAGGTGTGTAATAGCGCCACCTGCTGTAAAACAGTAGTAACACTGATTGCCATAGTCTTTGGCAGGGAAGCTTTTAATGTTTGTGTTACTGAGGCTCTAGTCTACATGAAGCTACTATCACTTGTAGTAGAAAAAAAGCGGTGGTTGGTGTAGTTATCATCATTGTATCGGTATCGCAACAAACACCAGAAAATACAGTGATAGAGTTTAAGGACCATATCGCCCATCCCTAGTTATAGCACATTGAATCACTGTTGGTTTTTGGTCTTTAAACATTCATATACTTTGTTATTTCCAGGGTGAAGCTGATGATTCTCTTCTGAGGCTTGCAAAGGATGACAGCATTGTGGCAAAGTAAGGCTTGTCTGTGGATGTTTCCTCAAGTCTTCCAAAGATGTTCTGTTCACAGATTTATTAATGTTGACTCTTTATGTCTCTAAATGTGTTGTGTGTATTGTGGCACTAATTTATTGTTATCTCTTTACAGGAACATCTAAATATAATGATGAGCTCTTGCAGTTTCTTTGTAAAATAAAAAGTTGAATAGAAAACCCTGTGTGTTGTACAGTGTTTTAGCGAGATTAAGCACAAGAGATTCTCCTCTTATCCGGCCTTTTTAAGCCTACAGTACACATGAAAACGCACTGTTGGCACTAAAATGGCTGTATCTCATGAATTCTTCAAAATACAGACCTAAGAAGGGTGGTCTCGTTTGAAAGAGAATTAGCAGATTATTGCTGAAAAAATAAATCACAAAAAAGTTATGAAAAATTCTATAAAGGTTTTTATTTTTATACATTTTTTAATAAAAAAATATGGATCAGCTTCAAACTTTCATAAGTCAAAGTCCCAGGCCTCACCAAGTGTTGGATCAAGTTGGTTTTTCATACACCTGTCTTGAGTTTTTTAACTGCTCTGTAACCAAAATCCACTAGGGGGCCTCAAAATCTTCCATTGGTTTAACACTAAATCTGATTTGATCACAGATGCTTTTTTACTTTTACAACTAACAGACACAATGGAAAAATACAAAAGCACAGGAACACAGTTTTGTATGAAACTATTTTTGACCTTCATTGCATCAATTATCATTTATATATAAAGTACACTTCCTACACAAATTTTTCTATAAAACGTTGATCAGATGTGTCTTAGAACTTTCCAACAATATAATGTTTGTCAAGATAATATAAGAATTCACATGCAAGTGATTAAAATAAATGTAAGGATTCAGTGGTTGGTACTTATTTTTGATACACACTCTTGTCATTTATGAATCAATTACACTTCCTACATACTTTATTTTATTTAAAAAAACATGAAAAATGATAAAAAATTGAACATTATAGTCTCAGGACCTTTCCAACGTTACAGTTTGTGTCATGATTAGATAGGAAAATCTGGTTATTACTCCAAGTTAGTTGAATAGTAAATCATAAGACAAAATATATTGTTAGATAAATTTTCTTCAAGAGGTGTTAACACGGGTAGAAAATCTCAGTCTTCGCAAGATATGGCGTAAATGCTAGTGTAAGTATAATCCTTCCAGCAGTTGATGTTTTGTTTTGGTAGACAAGTGTGCTAACCTGTTGGGTCTGTTTGAGCTTTTTTATCAGCTACCTTAACAAACTGACTGCCTACTGTGTTACTAGAATACTATTTATACCGAAGTAGAATTAGTTTCCAGTTTACCCTTAGTAGTAACTTTACATTAGTTGACTTGTAGTGTTTTGCGTTGCTGATGTTGATGCTAATGATGGCCCTCCGTCCGGTAGAGGTCACTGTAAGCTCGTCTTCTCGTGCTCCCTGTGCACCATTTTTATTACTTTCATTGGGAAGCAAATATGTGTGTCTTGTAATAGATTTGTATATTGGACATACGTTCTTCCTATAGGGGGCGTACGGCGGCTCAGCAAGCAGCATGAAGAGTGTTTTGTAGATATTTGTATGGTAACGCGCGTTATAAAGACAATATTTTATTTTCAATTACTTCCTAAACAAATGTAAATCTGAAGAAGGAATCGATAAAAGATCTATTAAGCAAACGATGGTCGAACCTGACGGCGCTCAGAAAAGTAATACATGTTTCATGACACCAGATTACGCTATTTAACTAACTGTCCAGACAATGACTTAGATTAAAATAACGACACTTAGAAACAATTATGAATTATAAATACACGGTGAAAATATAGAAATTGTTATTTAACGGAAAACATTGAGACGTACCACACCGGTTAAGCCCCGCCCATCTTAGATCTGGTGTTCCGCGAATTACCTTTCTTCGCGTTTATTTATATTTTTGTTGCTTCGATTGTATGGCCGTCTTTCTGCATTCACACTGAGGATTTCTGATCCACGCGTGGAATAATGAGTAACCTCACACTTCACGCACGGCTCATTTAATTCAATATTGTTTTAGCTCGTTGCTTTTCCTCTCTAATTCTTGGGAACGTTTCCGCCTTTGCTTGACCTCATACAAGAAACGCAGCCGTAAGACTGGAGGAGCCCTCCTGTCTGACAGCTCTCTATTGAAAGATTTCCCCCCTGTGCTTTTAAACCAAAACCTATTAAGGTATTCCGTCCAACTATTTTGCGCATATAGCCATAAAGCATTTGCATTTCATTCAAACTGTTGATAATACTTATCATTGTAAATCCTTTGTTAAACACTTTTCAGACATCACGTCCTTGATGAACCTTTTTTACTAAAACCCAACAATAGTGCCTTTATCATTGGACGTGACGTTAAATGTAATACATCTTAAGTCTTGTTTTGTTGAAGGTCTTTGACGCAAATACACAACGCGTGTATGCTCTCGCACACGGAAGTGAATTAAGTTACACACGCAAGGCCGGTGATCTCCGTTCTTGCAATCTCAAGCTAACATTGTATTAGCTGTTAGGGAATTTCTTTAGGTATTAAAATGATTCCCGATAAAGCGCCAGGCGAGGATGTGTTACATGCATCAGGGGACTTGAAGAAAGAAGCGCATGTCCCTAGCTTTGAGAAATACAAAGAGCTCTACGTCAAATCTATAGAGTCTCCCGAGGGTAAGTCTCATCTTTTTGTGTTATATTTGAAAGCTCAGTTGGAAATGCTTTTATTGGATTTGACTGTGTCGTCGTAGTACCCTAGATGGGCAGCAGTTGTATGCTTCAATAACTCACTGGTGCTCGGTTTCTGTGTGTAATTGTTATGGGTAAATGTTATCATTGCATTCAGTTATTGTTGGATCTACGATATAAGTTTGTTTGCCTTGCACATGAATGTACCATAACTTCACTATTGATGATTCAGTCTAATAAGAAACACCAATGTAGTAATCTGACAAAATGCGTTTGACATTGACCTCTGTCTGCATCCAGAGTTCTGGGGAGATTTTGCCAAGGACTTCTTCTGGAAGACAAAATACACTGGAAAGTTCCTGGACTACAACTTCGATGTGACCAAGGGTGACATATACGTGAAGTGCATGGAAGGTGCCTCAACCAACATTTGCTACAATGTTTTAGACCGCAACGTCCACGAAAGGAAGCTGGGGGACAAAGTGGCTTTTTACTGGTTAGTGCTACTAAACTTGTGGTTTGGATGTTGCAGTTTATATGGAAGTCAAGCATTTGACAATAAGAATGTATTCTTTCAGTTCTTTTACTACAACGCCATGCTACCGCTGTATTCCGAGTTCTCTGCAAGGTTTTGTCCCATTTCAGGTTGTTTAGAATCGCTGGGTGGTTATTTTATTTATGTGACCAATGGAAAGACCTGCTGACCAGCAGAAGTGCCTTAGAGCAAAATAAATGAGATAAATTTAGACTCAAGCTATTTTAGTCAATCATAGAAGCTTGAACCAGGTCTTGTTCATATCATGCATCCTGACCTCTTGCACCTTCATGGGATAAATCACTGCATGCCTCTAATGGTATGCTGGATGCATAGGTCATGAGTTCAGATTTGAACTCTTATTGGCAGTCTCTGTTTATTACATTAAGGTTTTACAAAAATAGCCCTAATATGCACTTTACATGCAACAGATGTACGTGTCGGTTGCTTGTTCTCTGCTTTCACAATGGCTGTTTAGCAATTTTGAAGTTCAGATGTTACAACACAAGTTTCAGGCGTTGCAGGATCCCTCTTGAACTGTTGCAGTTGTGGGCTTGTGTGACTTTTTTTGCGTCAGTTTGCAGCTCTGTTTTAAGTTTCTGAGAAGTCCAATTCTGTAATCTGAGACTGAGTTTACAGAAGAAAGAAGTTTAACCTGTAGAGGACGTTTGAGGACAAGGTCTTAAAGTAATGTGTAATGAATGTGGAAATGCTGGCCATGTAATTGTTGCATTAAATTAAAACGGAGAAACACAAAATAATAAGACAATATGAAATAACATTATTATATGTAATTTAATTGTCATATCGATCATTTACAATGAAACAATATTGATGCTGTCCTGCTGAAACCTTGTATCTCCATATTTTGTGATTTATAAATCATTATTATTACATTAACATTTATGCATTTGGCAGACGCTTTTATCCAAAGCGACTTAAGCTGCATTGTAATATACATTTGTTTCTGACTATGTGCAATTTCCTGGGATCGAACCCATGACCTTGGCATTGCTAGTGCCATGCTTTAACCCCTGAGTCACAGGATAGCTATTTGTCACTCTTTATTTTTAACACTGGCGTTTGCAAAAATACAACCCATAAAAGTATTACAAATTGCTTGTCAACTTTGACGACGGAGTATTTAGTCATTTTAAAAGGTACCAGGTTTTTTTATTTCCTGAAACAGCGAATTTGGACATTAGAGGTTTTGGAAGGACAGGTTTTTTTTGTTGCCATTTTCCTTTATTATTTTAACAGTGCAGTGTGAGAGAGGACACAAAGTGAAGTGTGAGAGAGGATGGGATGGGATGGGTAATGGACCTAGAGGCGGGACTCGATCTAGGGTCGCCTGATGCCAAACCACGCCACATACTGGAGCACTAAGCACAAGGCCATCAGCTCTGTATAAATGATCATAAATATTTCTCCAAACATCGATATCAAGTTCTTTATTGTGACGAACTAGGGACAATGAAATTCTTATAAATCATTAACAGAAGTGTTTTTACTAGTAGTGACAGACTTTGAGAATATGTCCATTATTTCAAATAATCTATTAATTATGTGTTTTAATTTAATCATTCTGTGATTTCTTGTACTTTAAGAAAGTTTGTTATTCATGTTGTTTAAATTAATAATGAACAAAATGACATGTTTTTGACAGGGAGGGGAATGAACCTGGTGATGAGAAGACCGTGACCTACAGAGAACTGCTTCAACGTGTCTGCAAGTTTGCCAACGTTCTCAAGTCACAAGGTAAAACACAATGTCAAGTAAAAAATGTTGTTTAACTGGTCTTTGTATCATAATACAAAAAGATTCTCTCTCTCTTGCTCTCTCTCTCTCTCTCTTGGGATGAGAGAGAAACCATTTTTCATGCTTTTGTTAACTGTGCCAGATTAGAGCTTTCTTTTTGGTTAATAAATAATATTTTTGCTGTGGTGAAACGTTTTCCTTGAAAGTGTTCAGTCTTGGTTTTAAATATGTAAGAAAAGGAAGATTTTCATGTCAATTGTTGAATTTTATTTTAGGCCAGGCTAAGCTGGCGGTTTATATAAGCATGAAGAAGAAAGTTGAATACAAATTGGACATAGTTGACAGTTTTTTTTTTTTCAAATATGGTACAAGCACAGATTTTGAGTGATTACAATTATTATAAGTATATGGATGATCTCAATATATTTTAAGATATTTGGTGATATAATTGTGTTCTGTGTTCTTTGTTTGAGGCCGATCTGGTGTTTTCTTTCATGTGATTATCTTTCCTTTTATTTATTTGTATTTGTTTTTCGTCTCTGATATTTGTAAATTTTAAAATTACTGTGATTTGTATTTAAGGTTTGTTAAAATTCAATTCTCTCTCTCTCTCTCTCTCTCTCTCTCTCTCTCTCTCCCTCCCTGACTGTGCAGGTGTGAAGAAAGGTGACCGGGTATCTATTTATATGCCCATGGTAGTGGAGCTGGTTGAGGCCATGTTGGCCTGTGCTCGAATTGGAGCGGTACACTCCATTGTGGTCAGTTGCTTTGTCTTTTTTATTTTCAAAAGCTTTTCAGAAAAATAAATGAATTGAATGAAATAAGCGATAAGATCTTGATGATTATATTCACAATATAGCACATCCTCATAAGCTTTACAGACTTTTTGTAACTGGTGACTGGTCAATACATCATGATTTAACACCGTGTTTACACCAGGCGGACAAACCCACAAACTGTAAATTTTCTCATTTCTATTTTGGTGTCGGGAGATGAAATGCTAAATCGATGACAGAATTCAGCTCTTTCTGTAATATCCATTTCATAAAACCAAAAGCTATACATGTTTTGTTGGGTGTGTATTAGATTTTAAAGGGATACCTGAAGCTTGTTTTTCCCGCAAACGACTGTGACGAAAGCTCCCATGTAGAGTAAGGCGACAACCCACTTGAACAAAATGAAAAATGCCATGTTCATCCCCGGAATTTGCGAAACGCCTCTGTCATCTGCCAGAAAAACAAGCTTCAGGTTCACGTGCAGCCGAGGGAGAAAGAAAGCTAGACATCAAGGTTAATAGTGCTGTCAAGACCTCTGTTAAGACCACAGAGCCGTGTTGAGCAGATTTTTGATCAAAGTATGCTCTCTTTGGAGCTTCAAAAAGTCAACACCCATTCACTCCCATTCTACCGCTTGAAAACAAAATGATACATGGTATTATAACTCCGACTGCATTATTCTTCAAGAAGAAAACCATATTCAGTTAGGATGCCTTGAGTAAAACGTGGGGAATTTTTATTTTGTGGTGTTAGATCACTTTAATAGATGTTATTCAATCTTATTGTTTCAGCTGGTTGATCGATTTGGCACTGTACCAAAAGTAGATACAAAAAATGTCACGCTAATGTCACATTTGTTGTGTCTTCACATTCCAGTTTGCTGGTTTTTCTGCCGAGTCACTTTGTGAGAGGATCATGGACTCTCGCTGCTCTCTTCTGATTACAGCAGGTGAGGAAAGTGTAACTGAAACATCAGACGTCCGGCTAATCCCAAAGTTAACCGGCTAAATTTCCGTCTACTGAAAAAGAGCTCTGCATTTCACATCGTTCGTAAGTCTCTGGATTAGAAATGACGTTAATCGTATTACTATCAAAAGCTATTTAGTGCTGCTCATTTGAGTAGAGGTCAGGGGATTAGTTCAAGCTGGATAATTTGACTCTTTTCCTGCCACATCGTACGATAAAAAAAGTTGAACATTTATTTGCAATGACTTGATTTTTATCACAGTTTTTATATCTCTTGTCATGCTGTCAGTCTTTTGTATCACTGTTGGATGACTTTATGTCACTCCTGAGGTTTGATTTGGTTCAACAGACACTCAACTAGAATGGCCACAATACATCTTTTAATGCTGAATAAATGAACATTTGGAATGGTCTCAAGTTTTTTAAACTTCATATAGAAATTAAAAATGTGTTCAGAAGTGCTCATTTAATGTTCCAACATTGGTTTTTTAATCATAGACAGCTGAGGTTGTGTAGTTAAAATATAATATCAAGACCAAGTTCCAATCAATACTTAATAATAATATTTTTCTGTAATGTAATTATTTCAATGAACGCAGTTACAATTATGATTGTCTCCCTTCTCAACAGATGGTTTTTACCGCGGTGATAAGCTGATCAATCTAAAGCTCATAGCTGATGAGGCTCTAGAGAAATGCCGGGACAAGTATGAAAAACACTTTCATTTACATTTAGTCATCTAGCAGACACTTTTATCCAAAGCGACTTACAAGTTGAGTAAACAATGGAAGCAATTGGGTCAAACACTAAGACAACAAAAAGCATAAGAGCAATAAAAACATGTCTCCTACAGCCTACTACAGTGTACAGAGCCAAGTTTAGTTTATCTAAGAATGCTTATAAAAATCAGAAATGATTAGTACATTATGATTATGTACAAAATGAGATATTTTGAAGAATTTTGGAAACAAACAGTTCTAGGGCACCTTTGACTACCATTTTAATATTTCCCACTGTGGTAGCAGAGAAGTCAGTTTCTAACATTTTTCGAAATATCTTTCTTTGTGTGCAACAGAATAAAGAAATGTATACAACTTGAGGTTGAGTTATTCATGACAAAGTTTTCATCTTTGGGTGAAAGATCCCTTTTATATAGCTTAAGTCTTAAAGTTTATGGGGATTAAAAAAATATGAAGTGGCCACTGTGGCTGTGTGTTGGGCAAACCTTTTTCTGACTATCATCTGAGATGTAATACAGTATCAGACTGACCTTGTTTTCCTCCATCATCAGGTCTTTCCCAGTGGAGAAATGTATAATGCTAAAGCACCTCACAAAGGAGGAAGAAAGCACGATCCATGGGTCACTGTCACCCCCTGCGAAGCGCGCCTGTTCCGACCTGCAGGTACATTTTTCCTCTGCATCACAACCTGCTTCTGTTTACAAGCGTTCAGAATATTTAAGGGTCATGCTGGTATTTTTTCCATCTCAAGTTGTTTCTCATTATTTCATTGGGTCAACTTTTTTGGGGGAGAGAGGAGGAAATGGGACTGACACCTACAGGCTTGGTTTCTCAAGGTGTACTTGCATATATCGACAGAGCATTTTGAAAAAAAACACTCACCGAAGAGAACAAATTTGAAAATGATGTTTACACGTTGTAGTGTGTAGACTATGAAAAATAAGGCTTTGGAAAACTGGCTAACGGTGTGTTCTGTCATGGGAAGCAGTTGTTTTGGCTGCTCTCCAGCTTGATAGCATTAATGTTTTTACAGTTGTTCTGTACTGGAATGCAAGGACATTTTTTTACTTGCTTTGCAATTTAATAGTCTTTGTTACCCACAGCAACAACTTAACATCATTATCCGAGTCTGTATTAAACAAAATCAGTGCGTTTCCCTCTACATTTCAAACAGGTGGAAATAAATAAATGCGTCTTAATGATAACTAACATCTTAACATTAACTGTATAAACTGGTCTTTCTGTAAAAGTTATGTGTACGGGAATAAATAAATTAAATGTTACGTAAATATAACGTTTATAAATCAATAGAGAAAAGTGGGAGATAGTGGGAAACATGTCTGGATTAAAAAATACCATAATGTGTCTAATCCTTTGTTTTGGTTCCTTGAATATTAAAGGAATAGTTTAATCAAAAATTAACCTTTTGTCATTATCTGTATACTTTCATCATGTTATATCGAGCACACATGCTGCTATATTTTCCATAGAAAATTCATATTGACCGCATATGTCAAGGTTTTTGGTTTTTGTCAAGTACAATATTTATAAGTGGGTAGTTGACAGACTAATACCCAAATTTGTCCTATGGTGTGACTGCAAACATTTAGAAAAACACTAACAATGGAGATAAATCTCTGCTATGCTATTTAATATATTACAAATATAAATATTAATAATATAAAACAATCTAATATTAACTGTTTGTTTTCTAAATTTTGCTTTGTCACACATGTACCATTTATTCGTCAACTACCCCAAATATATTTCACATACATTACTAAAATTTAGTTTAAATATATTTCAAAATAGCAGCATTTACTGTAAGTTTCATAAGGCATTAGGATGAGTTTTTGTTAAACTATTCCTAATGACTCCTGAACATCTCCTGTTGTGTCCTGTGTGTTACAGTTACAGTATCTCTTGTTTATTTAACAAGAGTTTGTTTTACTGTTACTGTAAATCCATAAACGTCTGTCAGCAACTCCCAGAACTTTTGTGCTTAAGACCTTTGAAACATTTTTATATGTTATATCATTCATTTTATGGCATTTGCTGATGCAAGTTGGCCTATTTCACACCATTACTATCACTGTTAGATAAAGGTCTTTGGCATCTTTTCCCATTACTGTGGGTCCTTGTCCTACTATATGTGTGTGTGTTTTCCTCTCTTTTGGTGTGAGTAATCTCTCCATTAACCCCCTTTTAGCAGGAAAAACAGAATGAAAGAGTAAGAAGGGTCCGTCCACACCCACAGGTATTTTATGATTTATTTTAAGAACTGCTGTCATGTTAACACTGGTTTGTCTGCACATGGGCGGCTCTTTTGCCCTCAGCGGTGGACTTTGTCTTCACTTTCTCAAAGCACAGGATGTGTGTGTCTTGTGTGTTTTATTTGTTTGCTTTTGCAAAAGCAGTTTGCTATTTACATCAGACTTGGCATCAGTTTTACTTTAAAAATTTGATTGTTGTTAAATGCGTATTCTGGGTTATGAAGAATGAAAGTAGTGTGCTGAAGCTTTACCACAGGCAAAACAATGTTTTTTTCTCAATTTGTATAAAATAATTAGTAATCGTGTAAACTTTATTTAACATACTCTGAGGTTTTAAAGGGCAAGGCTTTCCAGTTAGTCTAAAACAGAAATGTGAAGCTTGTATTGTTTTGAAAGCACACAAAATGTTTCAGTATGAAAGTGTATTGCCTTTGGGAATTGACAGCAGGCTATACTGTGAACCTCAAAATATTTTTGTTTTGTTCTGACTGAAAACATACCAGAACCTTCTTGTGCGATTTATCACGTCTTTAAAGTGGCGGTTGCTAACAAGTTGCTAAACACGACTACATCAATTAAACCTTATAACGCATATAAATCTCATTTAAAATAAAACATTGCAACAAATCTCTAAAAACATTCATTCATTCACCAGGGAACACGTTTTGATGACATTTAAGTTGTCAGAGGCTTTGTGGTGGTGATGTTGATATTGAGCGACTGTAGTGTTGTCTATAGCCTCATGTTAGCTTTTTACTTCTGGTGGTTCTATTAAGGCTTCAAAAATAGCAAATGTTTTTTTAATCTGTAAAGATTATCTTTCATCTTGATAGACAAAACGTGTATATATCATAAAAATTTGTTTATCATAGAGAATGTTTTCTTACGGTCTTCCAAAAGTCTAGGGGAAATATCCATAGGCTTTCGGTCGAGGGAAACAAATAAATGTCCTACAAAATACGTGATCCTGTCATCAGTCTATAAGGGAATTTTCTTGACTAATACGGATATTGATTTAACCATTACCGATATTTGTCACTTGCTCACTTATTGACATTTACTTAAAATAAACTTAAATTATTAAAACGTTAGCAAAACAATTACCATATTTTAAATGAGCAAAGTAAAAAAATTGATCGATTAATATATAATAAATTTTCCTGCCTTAAAATATCTTAAATATGAAACTAAACCTCAGCTTTATTATGTATACACAGCAGAGAACCTGGATCACAAAACCAGTCTTGAGTAGCACAGGAACATTTTTAATAAAAGCCAAAAATAAATCCATTGGGTCAAAATGATCCATTTTTTTATGGCCAAAATCACTAGGATATTAAGTTAAGATCATGATCATCATTTCTTACCCTAAATATATAAAAACTTGCTATAACTTTCCGATTAACAACTTCAAAGGCAATTTTCTCAATATTTGGCTTTTTTTGCACCCTCAGAATCCAGGGTTTTAAACGGCTGGATCTCCGCCAGATATTGTCATAATCCTAATAAACCATACGTCAAGCTTGTTTATTCAGCTTTCCAGTGATGTAAACATCTCATTTTTGTAAAAAATTTACCCAAAAGACTAATTTTGTCATCCAGGGTCACATATACACAACATTAAAGTATGTTAAAGTTAAGTATGTTTTCACAAACATTCTCCTTTGAAAGTCCAAAAACGACTGTCAATAAAATATTTGATTGAATGCTTTCGTAAACTGTTGTGATCGCCAATTCTGATATGAAATAGCACAGAAAACTGGTTATTAGATAGTTGTTAGTGCACGATTTCATCACAATAGAAGTAAAGTAACTAGTAAGCTCTTTCAGTGACTCTCTTAGGCTCTTTTCTGTTAGCAGTTGAATGTTTTGAAATCTCTTTGGCTGTCTTAATAGATTTGACTGCTCTCTCTGTGCAGCCAAAACACTAACTGGCTTTTCGTTCCATGTAAATGCTCATGTCACTTGACTCAAGTGATCATGTAGAATTCCTTCAACTGCATGTCCGAGTAGATCTTTAAAATCCTCTGGTTTTCTGTTTCCCTGTTTCTCTTTTTGTGTGTTACGTGCCATTAACTAGATCTGATCTTTTCACTTTTTTTATGCGTTTACACCGAAGTCTGTACTGAAGATGCTTCAGTTCGCTTGTATAGAATGAGAAGTCAAGTCAGTCTGCAAAAGTTCCTGAAGAATAAAGATAATTAATTTTAACATTTTATTTTTGTAGTACAACATATTATGACTTGTTCTGTTCACAACATCTCAGACTGATTTGATAGCTTCGCTTTCCCTAACATTTTTTTTTTCTCAGATATTGATGAAGTGTTACACCAGCTAGATGAATCACCCAATAGGAGGGCAGAGTTAATTATGCATTCTCTCTGTGCTGTGATTGGTGCAGGTGCCATGGAATCCTAAGGTAGATATGTGTTGGCACTCTCTGGTTTGTGAAGCCTCGGAGGAGTGTGAACCTGTGTGGTGTGATTCAGAAGATCCACTCTTCATCCTCTACACCAGTGGATCTACTGGAAAACCCAAGGTAGATTCCAGAGTTGATCTTTTATCTGCTTGTGTGTTCTTTATAGCTCTTATTTAATATATCTTTATCTCCGCTCCGTCAGGGTGTGTTGCACACAGTGAGTGGCTACATGCTGTACACGGCCGCCACCTTTAAAATGGTGTTTGATTATCATCCTGATGATGTGTACTGGTGCACTGCAGACATTGGCTGGATCACCGGTCACTCATACATCACATATGGTCCGATGGCCAATGGCGCAACAAGTGTGCTGGTGAGAGTCCATCTTTGATAAGTTAGAGTGTCCATTTTTTGTACCATGAGTATACTTTTGTTAAAGGAATAGTTCCCCTTAAAATTTACATTACTGAATTACCTTTCTTTTGTGGAACCCAAAATAAGAGATTTTGAGATCCGTCTCAATGGTTGTGTGCACATGCAATTGAAGTCAATGGGGGGGCAATGTTGTTTGGTTACCAACATTCTTCAGAATATCATCTTATGTGTTCTGCAGCAAAAAGAAAGCCATACAGGTTTGAAATTTTGAAGAAGTTCTTGAGTGCAGCAGTAATTCGTCAGAGGAGAACTGGCCCTCCTTTCTGAGTCTGGTTTCTCTCAAGAATTTTTCCTTATTTATTCATCATTAGAGTTTTGGTTCTTCATCACTGTGCCTTGTTGGCTTGCTTACCGAGAGATTCCTGATATAAACTTAGTTTAGGGTTCTGTGAATTCAATCAACTTTATTTACTTAAAATTGGCTTACTTTTTCTAAAATACCATGCACTGTATTGTATTCTACCTCTTTCTGTTTTTCTTTTTTCCTGTAAAGCTGCTTTAAAACCAAAATCGTAAAAGCTCTATATAAATAAAATTGACTTGAATGGAAGTGAAGTGTGGATAAAAAAAAAATTCATTATTGGATGTAAAATTGCACAAAAAATTCTAACTAAGAAATCTGAACTGTTTTCCAGTTTGAGGGTCTGCCCACATACCCGGATGTAAGCCGAATGTGGGAGATTGTTGATAAATATCAAGTGTCCAAGTTCTACACTGCACCCACTGCCATCCGGCTCCTTATGAAGTTTGGCAGTGAGCCTGTAAAGAAGTGAGTCTGATGTTCAAGAATCTATACAAGATTGAATACTCCACTGAGAGACTGGATAATGTTTATCGTATTTATACTATGTTGTGTCATTCTGTTATTTTTGCCTGCCAAGTCTGATAGCAATTCACTAGTTTAGAAGCCCATTTTTACTTTATTGCGTACAATGCAACCAAATAGTTCTTGGTCACCGTTGACTGCCATAGTAGGAAAAATTGCTCTATACATTTTTATGTTCCGTTGAACACAAAAGAAGATTTTATCCACTTAGGATAAATGTGTTTTTGTCTTATCAGGTATAAGCGTGACTCTTTGAAAATTTTGGGTACTGTAGGAGAGCCCATAAACCCAGAAGCCTGGCAGTGGTACTACAATGTGGTAGGAGAAAAGAGATGTCCCGTGGTGGACACCTTCTGGCAGACTGAAACGGTACGAGCTCCACAGTGCTCTCATTGATCTTTACTTTAAAGTTTACTTCCAATACACTTGCTTTTAATTTTGAAGTGAATTAAAATGTAATCTTTACATTTATATTCTTATAACCAAGTTTATATTTTAAACTATGGTAAATGTGAATGATCTGGGGCTGGGCGATATAGATTCACGCTAATTATACATGTTTAAATCGATTCTGTGTTTTATGCACTGCTATTCCATGAACTACGGCTCTTTGATCAGTATGAAGTACTGCTCAATTTAAAATCACTACGAGATTGAGTCGTTTATAACTTGCATTTGAAAAAACAACACTCAATAAAAATCATCACTATAAATATACTTAATTATCAGCATAAAAATCAAAGGATATATCGCCCAGCCCTATATGAATGATTAGAATTTTTAACATACACACGTTTTACTATCAAATCTGACGTTTACGAAGTATTTGCTACCGGTAAGGTCTGTTTTAACTCTCAAATTACTCAAAATTTACTCATTTATTTATGAATGTTTCATGAATGAAGCCCGCGAGTTGTTTCAAATCTGTATACATTTCTTTGATGAATTTTTATTTTTGGGTGAACTGTCCCTTTAAATGAACCTAATGCAGTCCAGAGCAGTAATGTCCATGTTGTTTTAAGGCTGTTTGTATCGTTCACAGGGTGGACATGTGATGACCCCTCTACCTGCTGCCACTCCCATGAAGCCTGGATCTGCTGTAATTCATTTCTGACTCTCTGGTTTTCATTATAAAGCATATCTACCATAACCCAGGGGTTTTGCTGTAGTGCCATATATAATCTGTCCCTGTAGAAATGGAGACATGCTAGTTAGCTCAGGCTGTTCCAGTTACATCCTGTGACTGTTAAATAATGTTCTTGTTTTTATTTTTTCTGTAGACATTTCCTTTTTTTGGAGTCGTACCTGCCATTCTGAATGAGTCGGGGGAGGAACTTGAAGGACCAAGCGACGGTTATCTAGTAAAGATAGCTTTTCTTTTTTGGATTGGAATTTTTTTACATTTGTTTTCTTGTTTGTATATTTTCTTGTTGTTCTATACTCAATATGCAAAATGTTTAAGGGACATGATGACACTCACACTTTGTTATGTGGAATGTTTGTAAGTTACCATATATATTTATGGGGTAAAGTTTAAAACCATTATGGTTTTTCTCTTCCACAGGTGTTTAAACAGCCTTGGCCAGGTGTGATGAGAACCGTGTATGGGAACCACCAGAGGTTTGAGACAACGTACTTCAAGAAATTCCCTGGGTATTACGTGACCGGAGACGGTGCGTTTTGCTATGACTTTGAAATTGAATGGAAATTATTTTATCATAACGGTAAAGGTCGGTTGTGCTTTAGTTCAGTACTTTGTGTTTGCTCAGGTTGTCGTCGAGATAAAGATGGGTACTACTGGATCACAGGGAGAATAGACGACATGCTGAATGTTTCTGGTGAGTGGACTCCTCATGGAGAATATTGCTTATTTGTGACCCCACAATCACAAATAAAAAAAAACTTCTGTTTCGTAATTTTTCCAGTGTGTGGAAAGGGAATGGTGAAATAATTGCGATTAAATTGTGCCAAAGTTTAAATGTTAGCAGTTGGCTCCCAAATATGGAGAAGTTGATGATGAATTTCAAGCCAAATGTTTTATCCATTTATCTTTTTGATGTTTATTTCACTTTAGTGATGTGACTAAAATCACCAAAGCTGTGTAGTTTCCATTACACTCAATGCATATTGATGAAACATATCACAGTTGAAAAAGTACAGCAAATGCACTACAATAGAGCAAACATTTGGTTAATGTAGGGTGGATCTGTCTCTTTAAGGGCACTTATTAAGCACTGCAGAGGTTGAGTCGGCGCTGGTGGAGCATGAAGCTGTGGCAGAAGCGGCAGTTGTGGGGAGGCCACACCCTGTTAAAGGCGAGAGTCTCTACTGCTTTGTCACACTCAACGACGGAATCTGTTTCAACAAAAAACTAGAGGCGGAGCTTAAAAAGCAAGGTATGTGTGCTTAAAGTTATACTTCAAAACTTTTTGTAACAGTCCCACTGCATTCAATAATTTGAACACTTAAAACTCATTTTTAAGCATTAAAATGGTACATTTTTCCCTGTGATAATCATTTCTTCGCACCTTAAAAAGACTTAAAAAGGTGGTTGGACTTTGGTAAACTGCAGTTTTATGGAGAAAATACTCCATAATGGTTTAAAATGATGAATTTGCAGTTGTTTTTCGTAAAGCATATTAAAAATAGTGCATAGAAATATGAACAACATTAAAAACTTGATTTTCACCAGAAGGGGACTGTACAGATCAGTTAACCAAGTAAGCACATAAAAAATCTCATGTTTTTGAGCTTGCATTAATGATTGATAAATTGAGGTGTCAGATACAATTTCAAGGGATTTCATGACAGTTCTGAAAAACACACAAAAAAAAAATGTTGGTAACCAAAAACCTTGGATCCCCATTGACTTCTATTGTATGAACATACAACCAATGAAAGTCAGTGGGGACCAACGGTTTTCTGTTAACAACATTTTTCAAAATATCTTCTTTTGTGTTCTGAAGTAGAATGATAATCATGCAGGTTTAAAATGACACGAGAGGCGAGTAAATTTTGACAGAATTTTCATTTTGAAGGTTTACTATCCCTTTCAGAAATAGATAGAGAGGTTAAAATTACAGATTACACCTTTAAAAAAAATATTAATCTAGAGAAGATATATTTTGTAATTTATTCACTTTTATGTCTAAATATTTTTTCTTTACATTTG
This sequence comes from Triplophysa dalaica, assembly GCF_015846415.1. Classification (NCBI taxonomy): domain Eukaryota; kingdom Metazoa; phylum Chordata; class Actinopteri; order Cypriniformes; family Nemacheilidae; genus Triplophysa; species Triplophysa dalaica. Next base: position 8,685,144 of record NC_079561.1, on the reverse strand, counting down.
ACATTATAAATCTCCAAGAAGAGTCTGTATAAAGTATTTTGCAGAATAAACTGCCACACTATAGCATTCTGTTAACAGGCCAGAATTTATTAATGACTTAAATTCAGTTTTATGGTCATGAACAATGATAAATGGATTACAAAACATTTTCATTTCACTTTTTCTTTAACAGTGAGAGAGAAAATCGGGGCGATAGCTACGCCTGACTACATACAGAATGCACCCGGGCTTCCGAAAACCAGATCAGGTATTAACAGTGCAAATTTTACATTTATAATACTCAAGTGTTCATTTTTATGACACTCAAAAGCATTCTTTATATTACTTAAAGGTAAGATCATGCGCCGCGTCCTGCGGAAGATAGCATGTAATGAGCAGGACTTAGGCGATGTGTCGACGCTAGCGGACAGCTCCGTCATTGATCAACTGTTTGAGAACCGCTGCTGTACAGCTGTTTGACCACCATGGGGAGCTAACTCAAACCAACTTTCTGGCCCCATACTGTATAATCTGCAGGAGGAAAAGTCTGAGCTAGATTGTAGTATAAAGCTATAGGGCAGACACAACGCTAAAGGCTTATTCAGAGATGTATAAATCCTACTACCATTTGCCGGCTTTTAGAAATCTCAATGAAGGTTTGGGAGTGAAAATGGGCTGTTTAAAAGGATTTTACTGGACCCACTTGTATATTAGTAATCGTTGTTTTGCCCCAGAAGTTTATTTTTGTTATTTGTCCATGTCGATTTTTTATGTACATGTCTTTCTTTCCACCCTTATGGGATTGTGTGGCCTCAGATTCATAAGAACACTTGCAATATCAAGTGGTTGTTGTTCAATGTTAACTGTTTCTTACCGATGTCATTTTCATTATGTTTTAAGATTTAATTACCTCCTCTGTCTGGTATTCAGATAAAATTACATTAATACATAATTATTGTATTATTATATTATCAATGTGCCAACTTATGAAAAAAATTCTCTCCTTTGGACTGGTTTTTTTAGAACGCAATTTCTATACAAGCTGAAGCATGCATTACCAGAATAACATGGTATGTATGAGGCAGAAGGATACTTTATTCCTGCGACGGTTAATAACAAGTTTGCTTGAGATCTGTCTGATAATACATTTCTCCATTGAGCTTTATTTACCTCTAATGGAGAAACACCGTATATGTGACATATACATACACACGTTATCTAGTCTGGTCGAGTTTTATTAAAAGCAAATGTATACATATGCAGACATTATCTAAATCTTTAAGGAGAGGAAAGATCAAACTCCAGCTTTTTACCTGTTTTGGATTTAAAGGTTTTCTGGATTTCAGATACAGCTGGTGCTGTTTATTCAGCACATTTTCATTCAGCTGGGCATTAATTTTGTCCTTTCTGTGGGCGTTTCATAGATCTATATGTGGATTAGCAGTTGCAGCATTTCCAATTCTTCTAAAAACACTGATAAATACTTTCTGGATGAACCACTGAACCGTTAGACTTCATTTAATGTAAATTCTTTTTAATTATGTATTTTTTCCTGTAATCAATTTATGTGAGCAGAGCAATGTCTCATATACTAAACTGGGTGAATTAAAAAGTGATGAAATTGTCGTCTTGTGTCTTTCTTGCATGTGTGCTTAATCTTTATTTAATATTCATAAATATAGAAGAGACGGTTTCATGAGATGTACGCGCATGACATGAAGTTACTGCCGGTCTGTGTTGTCCAATTTATTTTATATTTAATTTATAAATATTAAAACTCCTCGTAGATTCTTCGCAGAGGTCCAGAAGTTAAATTTGGGCCACATAATGTTTATGTTGTTGCCGCTGACACCATCTATATTGCAAGTTGTTTCACATATTGTGCTTTCTATAAAATCTGCTGCTGTGTACCTGCTTGCTAGTTGCCAAGTCTCCACAAGATGGCAGTGATTCCAAAGTATTCTCTTCCAGCAGGACAAAGGGCCAGACTCTAGAGAAAAGACTGATCCTAGCTCAGCTTAGGATCCAGATCAGGGTTAATGTTATTTTCCATTACACAGAAGAACCCTTTTTGCTGCATGAACTACATGAATGTCCAGTTAATTAACCCATAAGTTCATGTTTGGTGCTCTTTTTCTGGGTGTAAATCCCATTGGCCATCTGTTATTCCAGCAGTATGAAACTGATTGAATAATTCATGCCACATTGCTCGGTGTAGTCTGGTAATTGTGTGCAGCAGAGGGCCAGTCACTCATTTTTCTTTGTGTTTGCTTCTTTGTGTGTACAGGTTTGGCTGTGTTAAAAATTGACCAAATCATGTTAAGCTTTATATTGAATAATGCTGGATTTGTTTCTAGGATTTTGTCACTAAATACAATATATACATTAAAAAAAAATTAGAACATTTTCTGTTAGTTGGATGTGTATGAGGACTAGTTAACTATATTGTGTAATATAAACCATAAATGGTTTGGTATACTATACTTAATAGTGATTTAAGGTTACCGTTTTAAGCTTGAACAATTTTTGGTTTGTTGATCGTTTAACAACAAGGGTTGGACAAGTGTTGAATTCACATTTTACGGCAGTTTTTATAACACACATTCGTCTGTCGCTTATAAACTTATTTCACTGTCTTCATGAACTCAATGGAGATATTATGCACAACCCTGTAAAGCCCTGTATTTATCTTAAGGCATATCACATAGGCTGTATTAAAGGGATAGTTCACCCAAAAATGAAAATTCTGTCATTTATTCACCCTCATGTCATTCAAAACCTGTATCCTATGTGAGTCTTCTATGGAACACAAGTGAAGATATTTTGAGAAATGTTTATGGTTTTGTGTCCATACATTGGAAGTCAATGGGGGGGACAATGTTGTTTGTTTACCAACATTCTTACAAATATCTTCTTTTGTGTTCTACAGATTCTGAACAAAGAAACTTCATTTTAGGTTAACTATCCCTTTAACTCCCAACACACATACAGTATCTTCTTTTGTATGGTTCCCTCTTCTAATATCTTAATTTTTCCTGTCGTTCATCTCCTGCCTATCCTCCATCCTCTCATTATTGTTTATTCTATAGTACTACAGGGAGTCAACAAGCCCTGTGTCAGATATTATCTCGATATTCTCAAGGAGCTTTTTGCTGTACAACAGAAAGCTCTTTGGCATCATGCTCTTTTGTGTTAGGATGGCTGAAGGGCGTGAGATCTCTTGTTTTTATTGAGTTCCTCTCGTGTGAATTGGGACGCGGTGCAGCGAGAAGCAGGTGCAAACTGTCTGTACTGTACGGATTGCTTGACTTGGGGCTATTTCTTTGTTGTTGCTGTTCTTGCTTCATTAACAGTCAAAGTACCAAAACTAAAAAATGTAAATCGCTACCTTTTATTCTAAATATTTTAAAACTGTTATGGTCCTAACGTCACACACATCCTCAGGTTGAATGTCCTGTTGAAGCTGTCTGTTTTATTTGAACTGGCAGACTGCGGGGCACACAGGGAGGTCTTAATGTGTGTGTGTGTGTTGGCCCAGCTGTCGCCAGCGTTTGACCACTAAACATATGCGCCACGAAGCTGCTGCCGTTGTTTCTCTTAAACGGCCTTCATTACACACACACACTTGTCACACTCTAGGAAACAGACAGGCCTAGGACAGGTGGGAAAACAGAGGAGCCAAAAAGATGGAGAGCAAAAACAAAACTGAGTGAGGGATGCGAGAGAAACAATGCAGGAATAAGCGATGGGTTCAAAATATGAAAATAAAAAATGTATGCACACAGTCCATTCAAGGTTCAGGCCTACTTTTGATTAAAGTGTATGTTTCCTGGGTTTAATCCCATTGTCTTTTGTTGCTGTTGCTGTTGGAGCTACAGTAGGAATATTTGACAGATTTTAGGAAGCCCTGGGGAATAAAATGTATTGTGCAAAGATTGATCTTGTAATTTCAGGAAATGTTATTTTGGTCTCAGTTATATTTCTGTACACATATTAGTACATACAACATATTAGTAGGCCTACTTATTTGTTAATGTTATTAACATGAACAAACAGTTAATAATATAGTTTTCCATCATTTATTAATTCTTATTCATGTTATGTCAAAACAATTGATTTGTTTTTGTTCATGTTGCATTAACTAAAGTTAACAGTTAAACTTTTAATTTTTTTTTTTATTACAAATGTATTATAAAGGAACTAACAAACTTCAACAGCATTTGTTCATCTTAGTTCATGTTAGGTAATGCATTAACTAATGTTAAGCAATAGAACCTTGTTTAAAGTGTTACCGTACTAATCAATTATTGGGAAGATCATACAAATTTGACTGCAGGTTTTTGTTTTCTTAGCTTGTGTGTTAATATCTCAAACTTGAGACAAATTTCAGGCTTCGGCCCGAAACTTGCTCTATAGCCTATTTTTCATCATTATTGTCCATACATTAAAAAAGTCTAATTTATGATTTATTTATAGCATGCGAAAGTTATTTTTATATCCTTTCTTCAGCAATGATAGATCCAACTCTTCTAGATCTTATAATTTGAGTCCAGTTTCACCAGATCTCTCTCCGTAAGGAACTTAATCAACCTGGAAATATCAACTCCGTTGTGTGTCAATACTTTAACCCAACCACCAGAGAGATACAGAGCTGAAGCGAAGAACAGCAGGTGGGAGACAAAGTGATGTTAAATAAACTGAAAAATGATTTATTGAATAATCTCAGTTGTGCTTAAAAGCTCAGTCAAGCTTTGTCAAACTTGGTCTGACTAGAAACAGATTCAATAGTGTTTTTAACCATGATTACAGTATCAAAACATTGTCTCATGACGTTATTATGAACCTTGAGATGGAGACCACTGGGTAGTCATATCGGCATAAGAGGCAATGCAACTCCCAACGAGGTTAAACAATATTGAAAGTAAGGACCAAATCTAGCAAATAATAACTAATATAATATAAACAAATGAAATGACATAGAATAGAATAATTAAATGAAATAAACAAGAAACAAGTGGGTGTTTATCCAGATCTATCAGTAGCCAGGTGATTCCCTCACAGATTTTCAAAGGACTTTCCCATCCATCCTCAGGAGTCAACGGCAGTATTCCCCTAACAGCTCAGTTTCAAAGATGGTAGAAAAACCTCATTACACATCACTTTCGGTTTTGCCTGTGCCTCTCTCTGCTGGAGTCTAAGGGGATCTTAAGCTGAATATTAGGCTGACACAGACAAATGGGGCGAGAGAGAGTGAGCAAGGGGAAAAGTCCAGAGAGGTGCAAATGCTGCAGTTCATGAACATGAGAGCAGCTGGTGATCTCAGCTGGATATCTACAGCCAAAATCACAGCACAGACTGTTCACTTTACTGTCTGCCATCACTGACGGCTCTCTGATACCGCAGGTGTCTAATACAGTAGCTGCTTTTAAACATGTAAACAGAGATAATTTATATGACCCCGTTCATTTGTGTTTCATTAAATATGCATGATTTATAATCCATTCTCATATTCAATGCATCTCACAGGGCAAAGGGAGTGCAGGAATGTGTCCCTATACAGAAAGCATTGAAGCATCATGACTATGTCCAATAACACTTAAACACACCATTACTGGTGATCAATAGGGACAGAATATTGATTTACTTTATTGAATACATGTGGACTTCCCGTTGATGTTTCTCCATCTAGTACACAGAGAGAGTTCAGTTTCACGAGCAAACAGAACAGAAAAGTATTCTCAAGAAATTTTAACACAGACCTAATTTTAATACGTTTTAAAAATTATAATAAATTCCCATGAGATCTCACGGCTCAAGGGAAATGGTTAAAAAAAGACACTCTTTTCTTACTCTGACCATCTATAATTTCTGTCTTATGCTTGGTTTCTCTCTTTTCTCCAATCCATCTTCCTTCATCACCCTTTCCACTCACTCTGTGTTCGCTTCGCTCTGACTTCCTGGCTCATTACCTCATGGGATACATCTCTGACAGCCAGCCGTAAAGTTGCTCATGCTTGTGAGACATTTCTTGGAAAGAGGATACTGGTATTTTAAGGAAACTTTTTTTTAAGACAGCTACCAATTCGTGATGGACTGACCGGCAAACATGAGGGAACGTGATAAAGCCTGAGTCGGTTATAAGTTCCAGAAATTGAAAAATATAACTATATTATGTCAGGTTGGAAATATCCTATGTTGGATATGACATTTATTTATTTGTTGCACTAATTTATAAAGCTAATTCTTTCCAAAAAAAATATATATATAATGTATCAAATATAATATTAAACCAAAATAAATATTCCACAACTTCATCTGTTTAGTTGGCTCAGCACCCCCTGAATCTCAGTTACCTAGATAAGGATAGTTTTCAATTAAAAGTAGAGCTGTCAAAAGATTAATCCCGATTAATCGCATACAGAATAAAAGTTTACATAATATATATCTGTGTGCTGTGCATAATAATTTGTATTTATTATAACACATCCATGCGTATATTTAAGAAAAATCTAAAAATTATTAAACATTTATACATAATTTCAATTATTGGTAAATAATATTTACTAAATATACTAAATATTTCCTAAATATAAATAAATACATGTAAATATTTCCTAAATATGTATACATGTGTATGTGTTTATATTTATAAAAGCAAAATTAATATGCACAGTAGACATATATTATGTATACACAAACCTTTATTCTGGATGCGATTTATCGTGATTAATCTTTTGACAGCCCAAATGAAAAGGTTTGTTTTTCTTAAAGGTCCAGTGCGTCATTTTACAGAGGTGTATAAAGACCTTACATAATGAAACGTTATGTTTTTAACACCTTCTTAGAATGAGCTATTTCTATCTATATACACACACCATGTTGTTTCTACAGTAGCCCTAAACGGACAAACTGCTCTAAGGGTTTCGGAAATACGTTATCTCCTTCGTCAAAGAAGCGAAAATGTGACAACATTTGGTGGGGTTAGCAGTTAGTTGCAATTCGTAACCTGACCACTAGATGCCCGCTAAATTTCCCAAACTGGACCTTTACTAAATATGATGACACTTTGACAGTGTTGGAATGTAGTGTGTGTTGTTTTTGTACTGAATTAAGTTGAGGTGACTGGTCATTGAGGTCATCTGTACTCCTTGTGTAATCATCTCTAAAGCCAACTGGACCATTTAAAATGAATAATCATAAACAATCTACTAACAGAGCCAAATACAAAGTCATTGTGTCCAGTTAATTGCACTAAATTCCAGTAAATTATGTCAGAACAAATTAAGTCACTTTCTGTATTCTATATATGTTGCACTTTCAACGTTCTAAAAACCCTACTAAATCAAAAGTGTGGCTTTTAAAACTTCACAGGCACGTTGTTTTTGCTGCCAATAGCACAATAGAAGAATAGTCATCCACTGTCTCAAAATGATCTTGCATAATAGCAAGGCTATATTTATTCTTTTATCTGCCATAATTGTTACAGAAATAAAGAGAAACCTTACTCAGAAATATCAAATATTGTAGTCTTATATTCTATACTTTAATTTTCCTAATCTTAAATATCCAGAATATTCGTGTTTCACCATCCATGAAGGACGTTGTACTTTAGAGATGGGGATGGTAGTGGCCAGAGGCAGATTTGAGGTTTGGCTTTGTATGTGTGGTTCAGGTGAGCTAGGCTTCTTTACAGTGTTGCATTATGAACGTTGTTCTTGGTGAAAAAGAAGAAGAGTGCTGAATTTTATCTGGCATGGAAAAGACTGTCTGCATCAAAGATTGGCTACTTTAAGTTTAAATTATGTACTAATAGTTTGTCTATTAGTCAATGTAGACATTAGACAACTATTTGGTTCCAACGTTTGTCTGTAGACGGTTTTAAATTGACAACATAAACAAACGCTACTGCGCATGTCCTTAACTTCAGAAACAATACAGTGCCTTTCTGATAACATTCAAAAGAAACCGAACCTTACTTGGATAAGCTTGTCTCTACAATATTTTGAATTTAGAAGGCGATACCAAGCTCAACCACTCAAAGGGTTCATTCAGATATGACTATACTACAGTACAGGACCAATTTAGAAAATTGTTAATTTAATAAAAGCAACATACAACATTATAAAAAAAATGTTATTTGTCAAATATTACACAATAAAAAAGTATACAAATTAATATGAACAAAAATTTAATTAAACATAAATAGTTATAGGAAAAAATATAAATAGTTCAAATATGATTTGTTAATTAAAACTATATATATTTTAATTAAATAAACTTAAATAATAGCTAAACGTAAATTTGAGAGAAATTAACTGTTGTTTTTTTCATCAATTTTCCAAATATGTGCCACTGAGAATCAGTCTAAGAATTTTAAAAGATTTTATTAGTGAATATAGCTTTTTATTTTTGTGATGTTTAGTAAACCACTGGATTCCTTTTTAGAATGTTGGCGTACAAGTTCATTTGTCACGTGACCACAAATGTTATTCAGTTCAACATTGATAACGATCAGTTGGCTTCACAAACGTCGATTTCTCGTAGGTCTGTAAATGAATTTATCACTTCTCTAAGAAGCTGTATTAAGATGTAAATTCATTTATCTGATTATATCTTAAATGTGTTGCACTAGTTTGAATCGTTATTGATTTGAACTGGAAGTGTTGAGCATTGCACAACAACAACATGTATGTTAGGCCTAACGTTACTACGAATCCCTGAAAGAACTTGTTTTTCCATCCCACGTCATAAAAATGTTCTAAACGAAACGAACGTCATACAGTAGACAGGTTACTGTACAATTTGTAATAAAGTTGTTTAGCTATCTGATGTGTTCTTGTCACATGTTAATGTGCAAAGAAATAACCCTTCCTGTTAGTTTATGCTTGTTAAGTTGGGCTGAATTGCTTAGTTTACGTTCCGTGTAATTGTTGGATAAATGTATATGTTTATATGTATGTAAAGTCTTTATGTGTGTTAAATGTTATACTTCTAATGGTACCACAGAGAAATATGAAACTAAGAGCACATTTAAAATGCATGAATGTTATTGTTGTAGCTATTATAATAGATATGTGAAGTGAACCATTTCAAAATCTTTTATTTTGGGTATCTGCCATGTCTCCCACACTCAGCATCTTAGTTACTTGCAAATTTTTATTTATTGGTTTTAAAACTGTATTTGAGTGTGTGTGCAGCACAGATGGGAAAGTGAAATCAGAGTTGTCTAAGTGGTTTCAATAGGGGGTGCTGTAACTCTGAAGTCAGGTCTGTTTTATTCTTTTGTGTTTGGTTCCGCAAGAGAGAAGGGAAGAAATGTTGCTTAAATGGTGCCAATTGGATGAAATGATGATGTTTAAAATGATGACACTGTGAAGAATTGACTGGCTTTTTAAGCTACATTTTATTTCCGATCTCTCTCTGTCTTCTTTTTCTCCTAACTAAAGTAAGTGCTTTTTGCAGAAGTCATATCAATCTTCAATGTCTTTCAATAAACACGCTCTGCTCTGCTGGTATTTGGCTTACTCACAGAGGGAAGCTCATGATGTTGTTGTTCTGTTGTATTCAATTTTTGCTTCAACAGTGTGAATGTGACGTGAATCGTGATTTGGCTGGAAACAATGTAAATCTTTGTCTCACTATCTCCCTCGCTGTCTGTCTCGCACACACATGCTCACAAATGCATCAGATCTCCTGCCCTGGCTGTCTAGAGAATGCCAGGCTGTAGTGTTGCTGTGGCAACCAGGACACATTTGTGCCGCAGGCTCTTCCATCCCTGCTGAGCCCAGCAGTACATAAAACGATCAGGGTAGCATCAGGTTAGTAAAGCTGAGTAATAGAGTAAAAACCAAGAACAGTAGAGTCGTGAACAGGCCTTCAGGAGAAGTGTCCTCGGTAAATTTGCTGCAGTTATGTGGATTACATATCATGGTATGATTTTGTATGTGAATACACATTCAAGTTCTGTACGTTCCCTCTTACATGAGTATGTACAAATTAATTGCAGTAAGAGGCAGAAGAATTGAAGAGTTGAAATGGTCAGTCTTTGTTCCCTTATCTTATCTTAAGTTAATGCATGTTTTTGTTGAATTAGTCACGTTTTAACATGATAGCATTTCACATTTATTTCTATAATACGTTTTCCAGTTTTCCAGCAGCTTTAAACATCTATGGACAGTAGTAACAGAGATAAAAAGATGTTATTAGGAAAAACACTGTTTTAAACATAGCACAGTATTGCAATGTTTCTTGGATATTGTTTTTATATTCTAATTTTGTTATTGTTATGAGTGATTATAAGCCGTTTGTGTGTGCTTGTCATAATATTGTGTTTTTTCTAGACATGTTAAAATATAATAAAATAGTATTCTTTAAAGAACCTTAAAGTAGTAGGCCTACAATGGGTTTTTTAATTGTTATTAAAAAGCTCTCTGGCGATAATAATCCGATATAACACAAGTGCAATTTAAGTAAATGAGAGACTGATAGAAAACTGATTTGACTCAATAAATTTTTTTGTTTAATATCGAAGATGATATATTTGAACAAAATAGAGAGGTATGCAATGCTCAATATGGCTGCTCTAATAGAGAAAGTCCCACCTTCCAGGAATAAAGAGCCAATAATCAATCGATAAAGAATGACGATTCTTTGGGGTGGGGCTCTTGTGAGGCGCCTGCCAGCTTGTGAGCAAGCGCAGTAGCATCATCTTGACAAAGGTGATGTTTAGTGCAATTGCAGCTTAGCAAACCAAAGTTCTGGTACAGTGCATTTCAGGTTTAATCATAAATCGAAAATATGCAAATTAATTGTGATGTTCGCCAGCAATTTTACAAATATCTGCCTTCCACCATTCAAGGAGTTGTTTGACTTGCTATGATGTAAATAGCTGGCCAAACATGGCCGCTGAGTGGCACGACTTACGTAAATGGACTTTGTTATTATTAAGCTAGTTACTAGCATGTAGCTAAGCATTAAAACCTGAAACCACCTGAAAACTTGCACACATGACATTGCGTGTATCTCAGGCAGCTAAATGTGGCTAAATATGAACAAAATATATGCATTAAAATGTATTTTTACAATACAATATTTGTATCTCATCCACCTCCTTTGAGGTCAAATACTGGCTTCACATCACAGTGGATGGAATCATACCGTGCTATGTAGCGGCCGAACAGGGGAAAAATTGGCCGATTATAAACATTTATCGGTTGGCAAATGCCTATAAAAAATGCCCAATGCATCGGCCACGGCGATATATCAGCCTATCTTTAGTTAAAAGCATAAGCAAAATGATAAAACATATCAAACCAAATATAGAAATGTGCTGATAACGGTTTAATGCTGAACTAACATAGGTACCACATATTTTGTTTTTGGACGTGTGATGATAGTAGCAGTAGCATTAAAAAATACTTTGATAAGTACAAATCAACCTTGCATCTAAAGGTTCATGACCTGCTATTCCTGAAGTTACATGCCTAAATCATAAAGTTTAATAAACGCTGATGCAATTTCATCCTCCGTCAACCCTGTAATATCAGTGCGGAGAGAGTGTTAGGAAAGACATGAGCCTCGTAATGGCCACTGGCAAAATTGAGAAATAACAGTAATCTGAGAAGCATCGCTGAACAATACCTTTGTCTCTCTCCACTGTCACCTGCCTGATATGAACCTTGGCAGACTGACATCAAAAGTGTCTGTCATGTTTCAAAAACATCAAATCTGCAAAAAGAATGAACAATGCTATCATCACATTTAAAAAAAGCGGCACCATAATATTTATACAAATATTTATGCACATGCATGATCAAGATTAAATGAACTATCTAAGAAAGATTGGCTCTTTTAAACTTAAGGTTGGACGTTCATACAATTCCTCCCGTTCATTTATCACACGTGTGGTCCGTCTCCTGTTTTTCCCAGCTCTGTTGTCGTCCATTCATCTGCTCTGTTTATGAGGCAGCCGTCAGTCGAGCCATATGGCTGTGCAAACAATCTCATCCACCCAAGCTGATCACTATCTATATGACAAGTGACTTGAATAGGAAATAGTGTCTCCCATTCAGAGCAGACGTGCTATTCAAATAGCCTTCTGGAGGCAGATCCCAACCTGTCAATCTCAACATGTCACCTGATTATTATTGCAGTATGCGTTGCCATTTGTTTTGCCCGAGACGTCTGGTTTTTGCCACCCAGCTATGTGGTGGGGATGTTCATGTTGTGTAAATTAGGCCAGTCTTGCTGTCTTTTAAAAGGATTGTCATTGATGTCAAAGTTAAAGGATTGTCACTTGTTGGAGCCTGCCGATTAAACGCGTATGACTAGATTCTCTGGTAGTGTTGAAAAATGCTGCAGCGAGTTTAATGTGCCTAACAGCCCAGTCATGATGTAATCCCTAATCTTTTATGTTCCTTTTGGCCTCAAACACCTCCTTGTGTTCAACTGCAAGGTCAGCAAAAATAGAGCTGGGCATTTTAGCCCCTCCCAATCATTTCTCTTCTTTTTTAGCAGTTTTGAATGTTCAATGTAGGTCTAAAAATGCTTTGATTCTGTAAGGTCTTCTGTAAGGTTCACACTGCCGAAGTGGAATTTTCATACATTGGATTTTGTAGCGGTCTGTAGGGTGACATTGACCAGATAGACACTTTTAAGCCAAGGTCACAACTCACCCCTGGCAATGAGGTAGTCTTTTATTCCTTATACAATGGTATATATATTTACCTTGTTTCTTTTAAGGGATCATGCCCTGCATGTGGCCTATATGTAAGCATAGTGTCCACGGCTTATGACATCTTCATTCATCTCTCTGAAATGTGGGATCCACACACACTCGTTTCACAGGAAGAACCCTAGGCAGTTTCCAGTTGGGGAGACTTAAAGCAGAGAGAAATGGAAAAATAAGTTAAATTTAGCAGATGCTCTACATTGCGGCACACAGCAGTGGTATGTAGAAGTGCTCTATCGTATTTGAAATGATTTCATTATAACATTCAAATACGATAGTGTGCAACTTTTTCTCGTTTTTCCATTTTTCTCTGCTTAAGTCGCCCCAACCAGAAAGTGCCTTGGGTTCTGACCGTGAAAGGCGCATGCATAGAGCCCATTTGCTTGAGAAAAAAAAGGCTTGTAAGAGCCATTCATAATGAAGGACAAGAGCTTGGAAGCTTTCCAACCACTTGTGGATTTGTTTTGTTTGTGGAGTTGGGAATGCCTGAAACCCTCTCAAGGAACATATAAACAGCAACGCATTTACTACTGTATATAATGTGAGCTGTGTATTTTGGATATAATACTAGTATTTTGGGGAGTACCTTGGAGTGCCACAAAATTCAATGGTAGACTACATTTCAGTACTATAGTATACGTCATAGTACTGAGTATCATTTTTGTAAGTGGGTTTCAGATGCTGCTCTGTTATGACTGAAGACGAGGCGAGTTTGATGAGGTCAGTGCTCAACTCACACGGCACAATGTAAAAAAGAAAAGACTAGAACTGAAACTATACAGATAGCATCACATTTTGAAGATATTTCATCAAGTCAAAAAACAGTTTTGTTGTACATACAAATAAGCTTAAAATTGCAGAAAAATATTCAAATTAAACATTACACGTAGTTTAAAGGGATAGTTCATCCAAATAAATTCTGTCATCATTCATCCACTCTCATGTAATGTCATACCTAGTAGTGGATTATGTCCCGGAACTGAACATTGCAAACATTCTTTCTTTTTGTTCATTGGAACAAAGAAATTCATACACGTTTGAAACAACCAGTGTAGGGTTTAATTTAAATCTTTTTATGCAAATTAATCAAACTTAAAACGGTCCATCACTGAAAATAAGATTCATGTTATATAGAATTAAAGTTAACGAGGACATATATAGTATTCATAAAAAAAACCTTTTAAACATTAATATGTTTTCCAATGTTGGCAGACATGACATTTTTAGAATAGCTATCCAATCCATATCGTAATTTGTTAGTATCGCAATATACCGTGCCACAATATGAACAGACTCGGATGATTCTTAAATGCTCAAAAATCATATATATTTTCTTTTAGATGTTATTTATTAATCAAAATAACCCAACTGCGGTTTAACATAACTTGGAGTGCACATTAAAAAACTTTTTTTTCAAAAATGATCTGTTTTTGAACTCTTCATATACTGTAACATCCTTAGAAAATATTTTTTTGTGTATTTGCTCCTCATTGATGTGATGGTATGTCGACATTTCTGCATTAGTTAAAGATAAAACACCCTCAGCAAAGCCTCAGAACTGCTTTGTTTTGGTTCTTTTTTATAAGGGCCTATTAAATGAATGTGGCTGATGAAAGCTGTTGAACATATTGCTGTTGAAAACACCATCTCCCGTCCCGCTTTGATGTTTGCTTTGTCATTTTGCTAATGGGTTGTTTGTTGTGTGCCGGAGCAAGAGCATTTTCTTGTTTATGTAAACCAACATAAAATCTTTAACTGGGGTAATTTATCAATTCATATTTTAGCTTTTTGTCTCTCGCTCTCTCTCGCTTTCTCTTCCTTTGTCTCTTTACATCTACCAATTATGTGTAATATAAGTAGGATACTACTACCGTAATGGCAAGGTTTTGGGTGGTTGCCAGGGCATTGCTATGCGGTTGCCAAGGCATGACTCTTTCCCTCCTTTATTGTTAAACAATGAGTTCAGAGGGTTCAGACCTGTTTAATAAATTCCACAAATATGCACAAAACTCCATGATCTGGTTGTATCCCTGATATAATGTCGGCCTCCCTGCCTGAGACTTAAATATTTGATAGTCTTCTGTCTGTTCAGAGAGTAGTCTGCTCTGCTGCTATAACTGGCCTGATCATAATGCTATCTGACCATGTCTGATGAAAACTGAAGCTTGGCTATGATCCGGGAAAATTCACCTGTCAGTCCGGACATACACACAGACACGCCATGTACCATCCGATCACTTTCTCTGCCCCTCCTGAGCTGTAGAGTGACTTCACGCTGTGCTCTGTAAGATCTCATGGCCAGTCAGTTCTAACTCTTTGTGTTTGCGCATATATCACTTTGCATTTGACATGTGCTGTGGCACCCTCTAATCACAAGACATTATTTATTATACAAAACTCGTTTTTATTAGCGTTAAAGAGACGGTTGGATGTGCCGAGCTTTGTTGACACACCTGCCTTTCATGGGCGGAAGGCCAGATGATGTCAGAAGCCCACATCAAAGTTTACGTACCAGGGTGAGGTTCAAGTTTAGGATTGATTATTCATCAGGGATTTACAGGAGTTTAACGGCAAGTTTCTGCCATTTTTCTTTGATGTCAACCTCTTACAATTAGAAGGTATATAAAATAAAAACAGAAAGAATGTGTGCTTCTCTTTACTGCAGCTTTCTATGAATAAGCTGCAAAATAAGACCAATACATTTTTTAACCGTGTTACCAAATTTTGGGATATGCATCATTAAAGCATTATTTGTGTGATTGTGTTTATCACTGAAAAATACATATATTCATTTGGCAGACGCTTTTATCCAAAGTGACTTACAAGTAGGGTGCAGTGGACCCCTATCACTGCAGAGCAAAAAGGGGTACGGTGCCTTGCTCAAGGGCACTTCAGTCATTTCCTAGTGGCACTGAGAATTGAACCAGCAACCTCTTGACAACAAGTTCAACTCTCTAACCGCTAGACCACAACTGACATTTTGCTAGTGTCCAATTTAGCTAATTTAATCAAGTTAATGAAACACATGTATATTTTGTCACAACACGATTTTTTCATGTTCAGTCAGTTGATCTGTTCCAGTTGGAACTACATGTGTGAATTGTAATGTTAAAATAGAATTGTTGAAACTCGAAAGATGATTCAATTTTCAGCATGCTTTGCATCAGACTGCATTATATTTTGGAGTTTGTACGGTTGGAGGTTAAAAATCATGTTTGTTTACAGGGATAGTTCACCCAAATATGAAAATTTTGTCATCATTTACTCACCCTCAGATTGTTGCAAACCTGTATACATTTCATTGTTCTGCTAAACACAGAGGAAGATCTTTGGAAGAATGTCATAGTAGGGAAAACAAATGCTATGGAAGTCAACGAGATCTCTGGTTACTGACATTCTTCTAAATATCTTGATTTGTGTTTGGCAAATTTCTACAGGTTTGGAACAAACAGAGGATGTGTAATTGACAAAAAACATGGGAGATATTTAAAAGAATGTCAGTAACCAAACAGATCTCAACTCCCATTTATTGCCATACTAGGGGACAGATGAGATCTGTTCGATTACTGACATACATGAAAATATCTTCCTTTGTTTTCAGCAGAACAATGAAATGATGTAAATGTTGATGGAATTTTTTCATATTTGGGTGAACTATCCCTTTTACGAACGTAAATTTGGTAATTAGAACATATTTGTTCCAAAATGAGATAACTATTAAGTTTTTCAAAAATAAAGTTTTTTATTATGTTATCATGTTTTATTATGTTAGTTAGATGGTTTTTTTTGTTTGTTATTGTGGCTTAAATCAAAACAAAACCACCGCAGTTTGATTGATATTAATTGGAATGCACAATTAAATTGATGATTTAACAAAAAATCTAAAAACGGACTTATCTCATTTTGGAACTAAAGTCTTTATATATAAAAGTGTGTTTCTTAAAGGGACATCTGCTTTTACTTTTCTAAGTGATCGTATGCATGATTCATGCTTGGCTGATAATAAATGCATTTGTACTATAGCGCTCAAAATATTTCTTGGGGCTATACTCTTGACTAGAAGAACGTAAGCAGCATGCTAGCAACCACACCATGTCCCCCCCAAAAATAAATATAACATTTTTAGCTAATGACAAAAGTCTAGTTTATTTAATAGCTGGGTAGGCTAAGCCCATAAGACCATAAAAAATAAATATCTTTATTATTGGCCAGTGTGTAGAGATCCACTGTGGAAAAAGCCATCAAATATCATTAAGGTGATAATTTGGGTTCTTAAAATAGCATCAATTAATCAGTCCCAGTAATGAAGACACTTTCTCGGTTGAAAGTGCACACCATGATTTCCCAGCAATGCCTGTGAAGTTCCAGTCATTACATCCGTCCCTGAGGTATACCCCATATTGAATAGCCTGTAAATTATTTGTCTGGTCTTACAGGCGAGTTAGCGTGCAGGGAGATAGACGCGAGGAGCAGTAACGTACATTGGTGACTTATAGTATCTATTTACTGCTCTGTGATGGCGTTGTTAATGTCTGTGCTGGATAAATGGCCCAGAAAGGGTAAAATTTACTGTCGATGGGCTGTTTTCTGAACACTGATTGAAAACCTTGTATTGATCCTATCTGGCAACATGCTGTTTTAATAATAAGGCAAAGTGAGGTGAAAGATTTATATTGCAGTTTTATGGATTTCGCTTGATTTACAGCTGTCTTTGATCTCTCTCACATAAGGGATAGTTCAGCCAAAAATGAATATTCTGTCATCCTTTATTCACCCTCATATCTTGCCAAACATGCCTTTCATTCCTCTGCAGAACACAAAAGATGATGTTTTGAAGAATGTTGGTAACCAAACACCACAAGCCCCCATTGACTTCCATTGTATTGACTCTGTGACATTTCTCAAAATATCTTCTTTAGTGTTCCACAGAAGACTCTTATACTCTTTAAGTTTATTTAAGGTTAATTAAAACTTTAAAAACATTTCTGTTTATTGAGATAATGAAATTGCCCTAAAAATTATTGGAAACATGTAAACTAAAGATTGAAACGGTGCCTTAGAAATAAACTGAAACCAGTTTGAGGCACTAAAATATTAATAATAATAATAAAAAAACTAAAATAGAAATAAATTAATCTTATTCAGCAACATAAAAAAGAAAAGCAAAAACAAAACTTAATTAATATTTCTTTGAACTCAAATTAAACTAAATAAAAAACTAACCTTTAATAAATAAGAACAATTATGTCTTATATGGGGGGCCTGAGATGTATCAAAACGTCATCACAGAAGACATGCAATGTTTTGCCACCCTCACACATCAAAGATAAGGAAATGTCGATGTTGAATTCTGTCGAGATGCCTCTCATTTCCAGACATTGGTCCAAGCGACAGTCACGCAACCAGAAGGTCAATCCTCTGACACACACAGTCATGTCCTCCTATCAGAGCTCTGATCTGACAGCATCACTGTCTCAGTGAGGTCAGCAGAGGTTGGACACTACTGCGGTGCATGAGGGATGGGTTGAACTGGGGTTGTTTTACACATTTTATTTTACATTTTTAACTGCTGGCTGAGGGAATATATAAGGATAAAGTGCGTTTGTTTGTGTGTTTGCAGCACAGCCCATCTGGTGGTAAGGACGCAGGGAGGAAGCACCCTCGGGGGTGCTTGACTTTTTCACTTCCTGTTCTGCCTAAAATAAACACTGTAGATTTGACATCTTATCTAACTTTAATGCAAGTACCACCCTGTCCCACATCTACATGGTTGCTATTTGTCAAAATGCTGATGATGTGTGTTCAACATGAATAAACAATGATTCCAGTCCCCTAATTGTATTGGCCTAGTGCTTACATTTAGTACAGTATTCTTTTCCTTTGTGCTCATAGCATATGGGGTGATCATTTGACCTGAGTTCAAAGATCTGAGATTATGAAGACTTAAGGAGTCTTTTGTCCTCTCTCAGAACAGCCTACATACACCCACATCTCTTTGAGTTAAAGAGCTCTTACCTTATCTTTGCCTTGGATTTGAAGCGTATGTTCAAACAACATACACTTCAATGTTCAACTTTAATTTTCATTCTGAAGAATTGTGAAGAGTCTTGGGATGACATCAGAGTGACCATCAACTGTTTAATTTTTACAAATTTGCTTCTTTTTTCTATTTTAACTGTATATCAGTAAATGTCACTTAAGTTGAATTTGTTCCTATAATGATTAAATAATATCTATTATATGAGTGTATTTGGATTTTTGCCTCATCATTTCCACACCGTCATTGGCTTAGGTAGATCACCTGATCCTCTCGCATGGTTTGTTAAGGTGACGCTGACATTTCTGCCACCAATGAACAGTCTCGTACTGATGAATCCCCTCACATGATTTTCCTACATTAGCCCCAGTGCACGCTGGGAAAAATCTGCTGCTGTATCCTGCCACGTTGCACCCTCCACGTTGAATACTGTTTCCATGGAAACAAGTAGAGCGCACGGGAGGGAAACAGATGAGGGGTGCACAAAGAGAAAGAGAGATGGGACTTAGGTTTAGATACTGGAGAAAAAAATCCATGGGCGGCAGTATTGAACTGTGAAGTGCCCACTTGGCTTTTCCTGAACAATAGATTTAGGAACTGTAAAGAATCGTGTCCAATACTCGGTAACATCCTTAATATCTATTTTTATCTATTTGAAATGAATCAATTGATGAACTGCTAAAGAATTATTCTCTAAATTGATCCTTCTTAGACAAGAATGTGTGTGTGCGTGTGAGAGAGAGAGACAGAAGGGGCACGTTTTCTCGGTCTAAAATGAGTTTAATATATGTACGTTTTGCATTTTTTTTCATATGTTAAGAAACATGTGAATGAAACCACTGCAGATAAAACCAGTGAAGATGTTCCCTGCTGTTTCTACACATTCAAAACACACATTCACACAGAAATAATCTCCTTCTGTAGGTGAGAAGCTTGTTATTCAAAAGCGTTGACACAGCGATTCCCACTTGCCACGGACAGCTAAAACGCATGCTGTCTTCCACTCCTTAACCTTTTATGTGTATAAACACAATATGTTATTGTAAAGGGCATTTATAAATGTAATTGAATCAGTGCAATGCAGTAATTCACTGTGTTAGTAATAGTTCATTATACTTTCATGTATAGTACATCACAAAGTCAAATTATGATTTTTATAGGTGATACTTTCTTATTTTTGCTATTGGTCAGACGTAATAAATTAAACGTACCCCTAACCTTAAATCTAGGGGCACATTTTGATTTTGGCTAGTAAAAAATAACCTTCTCATGGGAAACCCAGCAAACCTTTATCATACACTAAAGAACAACATAGCAACACCCTGGCAACCACCTACAACAGTCTAGAATAGGGGTGGTGGTCCTGCAGGTGCAAGCGTCACTTGTATCTGTATTACACTTTGTCAGATTTGAGGCAGGGATGAGAAATCTGAGTGCTGTCAACATTCCCTCTGGAAAAGAATTGATGGAGCTACATCTTGAATGTGCTGACTGTGTTTTTTCTATGATTGAAGCAGCGACTCTTTGTAAGACGGCTAGGAGGAAAGAGGGACTAAATGTTCGCACAGTGAAAAAATTGTCTATAAAAGATGTTATTCCATATTTTAATAAATGCAATCGTGATGGCAGATGGTGGCCTATAAGGTGGAAACGATGCATTTGTTGCAACATGGTTTTATTTCAACGTTCGTCTTTTTTATGATCATTCTTTTTTGCTCTGCACCTGAGCCACATTTGGGTGTTCTGCATGTTAAGACTCTTTCTAATTTCATTTTTTGGAGGGCTGGAAGAAAATCTTAGAGAAATATTAGAAAGGGTGACTGGGAAGAATGTGAAACGGGATAGAGCAGAGGTTATTGCATTAGCTCATCTTAAATGTACTTCAGCTCATGGCACGAGACACCGAGAATCTGATTATAATGAAATCAAATAAATTGTCAAATCGTTTGCTCCTTAAAAACATTATGAAGTGTTTTAATACGTGTGTAGGATGGGAGTTTGGGGTCGCATCAACTTCGAATCCTGAACAATTAAGTCGTGGATCAAAAACCCAGCAAAACCTTCTGAATTACAAATGATCTTTTTTTGTCTGAAGGGAATATTACTTTTTCGTTCTCTCCTGCTTAGTTATAATTCGATTTAGATATAATTCACAAAAACCACCTGCACTGAATAAATGCAAACATTTTTAAAACCAGAGGGAACCCACACAGAGTTTCTATAACTGAACAGAAACTGAATCTACAGTCATGGGTATTCCCAAGTAATGAGAGTGTAGACATGTGTTTGTGTGATGGATGATAGAGAGCCTCCTGTCTCCTCTGCAGAGGTTGAGATCCTCCTTGTTTAGCATTTGTTTTCACAGACTATCTCTCCTTGTGTCTCTCTATGTTATCAGAACAAGGCTTCAGCGTTCCTTTAGGTCAGATCGTGATTTAGCTTTGTGTCCTGCTCTGATACAAACATTATATTGATGTGACATTGATGAATGATGTTTCATTAATGAAAAGGAGTTATTCATCATTGCAGACGGATGCAGGTCTGGTAAATGTTGATATAAGGATTTCATTTGTTTGTCTTGTCTATTGATGATAAAAATATGAAATTATCTTCTGGTTCCACCTTTCTCTTCTGCATTGGTTTACATGGTTGAGGTGTAGCTGGTTGTAGCATATTAACCCAAAGCACCTTTTCTCATTTCAAGCAGTGGGGTGTCTTTGGGAAAAAGCTTTAGGATTCCTTGTGATCTTGATTTGCAAGATCTATATGAAAAATGTACATCTTGCCATCTACTTTCATAAACTGGGAGTATTTATGACTTTTTGTGACTTTCGTATATGACACTTTCTTCTTTGGAACACAAAATATATTTCGAGAAATGTCATATAATGGAAGTCAACTTTTGTCTTCTGAAGGAGAAAGAAAGTCATTTAGTATTGGCCGGTCACAAGGGTGATTAAATGATGGAAACAAACTCAATTTTAATAAGTGGGTTTGAATAAGTAATATTTCTTTATGTATTACAGTTAGTTAGAGCTTATACTTTTGGTCTAAATATGCCTGTGTTACACGAATACGAAAAAAATCCAATACAATAATAATATTTTAGCAGCATCCTGTTGTGAACCTCTCTGTATTCTGCACACGTCTACATTTAAACTAAACAGCTAATTTAGATTTATGTGACTTTTGATGAACGACTGGTCAAACTGATTTAATTCAACAGATCATGGGGTGGAGTTGACAGAGATGGATGGGTCATGCGTGCAGCTTCATGGCAGGTGTTTTTTGGCATTCTGAATGAGAGATGTGGGACTTTGGGGTCAAGGGGAGGGGACGTTAAGCATTTTCTTCATCTTTCTTTCCTGTAGCCCAGTGGTAAGAGCATTGCATTAAAAACGCAAGGTTATGGGTTCGATACCTATGTAGAATGTATGGTCTAAACGCAATATAAGTCGCTTTGGATAAAAGCGTCTGCTAAATGTAAATGTCTATTAACAGGAAAAAACCTGCACCCTCTCTCGTTTTCAGGACTGACTGTTGCATTGTCTTTTCTTCTGCGAGACATTATGAGGTCACTTGTTTACGCTACATTGATGAGAGAAAGCCTCTCGTAAAGTTGTGTTTCAGCATCTTCGTATACAACATAGGAGAAGGTGCCATTTGTAAGATGACATGAGGTATGGTGGCGGTTGCAGTGAAGTTACTTATAAAAATATATCTTACACAGACTTTTTATGCCTGTCTGGTTGATCTCTCTGAATGCATTGAATTAGCTCTTTACACCCCCTGCTCTTTTCAATTTGAGTGTCATTTTCCCATCTAACACACTAAAGCACTCACATCACATCTACTGTACCGTAAGGAACCTCTCTGCTCTTTTGAAGCATTAACCTTTAGAAAAGAGAGACTTATAATAAGCCTCTCGTAGACATTTTTTCCCCTTTACATTTGTCTTATTTATTTTTATTTAGTGTCTCAGAGTGTGCTTTTAATAGCTTGACCCTCTCTCAAATGAAAGGACAGCCTGGATGGTGGAAGATAAGAGTTATGTGTGTGTGAGAGTGCAAGAAAACGTTTTATGCTATTTCATACAGCTCTGGAGACTTAATGGACATCTCAGTTGTGTTTGGTTTAAGTGTGTTACTAAAGGTAGTGCGTGGTGGTAGGAAACGCAAGGTCATGAGTTCAATTCACAGGGAACACACGCTCTGATAAAATCTGTTTAATCTTCTCTAAATTGCTTTGAATAAAAACGTCTGCCAGATCTGTAAAATGACAGAAGAGAGAAGGAGAAACCCTGAAAGAAACAGCACAGAACACAGAACAGCAAGAACTGTACAATTTATGTGGGTGGGAGAAAATCTAATAATAATCAGCGCAAAATCAAATAAAATGTTTTATTTCATGAGGAATGCCTGCAAAAGATTTGTATTCCCGCCATTGGTATCTTGGTAAATCTGAGCGCAGCTAGAGACATCATCCAGGTGTCTTTTACATTTTTTATGAAGTCAGATTACTTGGGAATTGATCTCAGGAGAAAAGCGTGAGAAGATGGAGATTCAAGCAATTTGTATGTAAAGGAAACAAATGCGATGCTGAAAAATTGTCATTATGATTTTTCTTACCTGTGGGACTTCCGGTTAATGTGCTGAAATACAAAGCAAAGAAATACTCTTTCATTTGCAGCAAATCCCCCATAGTCTGTATTAATAGCCTGCACAAATGAGAGTGTCTTATTTTATGATTTTATGTTTTACAAATGTTGATGCATAAACATATGCACATAAATAACACAATGTCAAGTTTCACATATTTGTAGACAGAAACCTCTGAACGGATCATTAACAGTACCTAAAGAAAATTAAACTAAACAGTAATTCAAACTAATTTTAAAACATGACATTCTGTTTTAATTTCTGTTCGGTTGAGTAGAGCAAATCTGTGCTGAATTGAATAAGAACCAGCAGGCCATCTCTCAGCAAACTGTATATTAAGGGAATCAAAGGTCTACTGCATTATTAAAATGATATTTACAAACTGTACAGTTCAATGGTTCATATGACTATAGAGTAGATAGTGAGACAGATAGAAAGACTGACTTTCAACCTCTTCCCTTCAACAACCTGTGACAGTCTGAGTGTTTGGGTTGCTGTCTGCCAGCAATCTTAAAGGCAATTGAATCGATATAGCTCTACTGAAAAGCCTACTCTCAATGTATGTGTGTGTGTGTGTGTGTGTGTGTGTGTGTGTGTGTGTGTTTGTGTGTGTCTGTGTGGGAGAGAGAGAGAAAGAGAGTGGGACTGATGTATTCTACGAGATGTTGCAGAACAGAGGAAGAAAATGATAGTGAATTAGAAAGGAGAGAGATTTCTGAAGATGTGATAGGAATGAAAATGGGTGTTAATGAATGAGAAATATTCTCTGCAGAGATACACTGATCCTTCCTCTTTATGTCCACACAAAGATATAATGTCATTTCCATGGATTTAGCTCGGATGGGACAGGTAATTACATTATTCGCGAGGGTCTAATGTTATTCTGCCTGTGTGCTGTATTATTCTGTTTTACACACATACTGTAATGGATGTGCTTCAGATTTAGCCATTTCTAGTGGGAAAGTATATTTGACGCTACTACAAACTTCCTCAAAAGTCATTTATTGTGAAAAAATGGTTTCACCCCAAAACAAACTGTGATTTCATCTCTCTTCCCACCTGCCTTGCCACATCACTACTTGCCTAATATGGCTACATAGAGGAAATGCAAAGACAGGTGCAACTCCCCTCTCTACCACAGGGGGAGCACTATAATATGTTTCAATGAACATAGATGGCATGTTTCATACATAACTATGGCTTCTAAACATACTCTAAAATCATGAATTCCACTACTGTCATAACATAAAGTCTGTAGAGAATGTGTAGGAGAATTTGGAGTCTTTCTTGCTCTTCCTTGCCCCTTCGTAATGATGGTTGGACTTAATTACTCTGATTTTCTTCAGTCTTGTGGTGTGCCATGAATGCTTTTCTGTCTGGAACACTTTGAGTTTATTTTACTCACTTTATGCAGTTGATTTATTTTATTTTATTTGTTTTAACTCATCTCACATCATTCAGAGTTTTGAACCACCCTGTGTTACATTAAATCTTTACTATTGAATGTGTTTAAGAAGTGTTTCAAATATTTACTCCCTGTTTATCATAAAAATGTACTCAAAAGTAACTGAAATGTAATGCGTCTGAGGAGAACTGGCACTCCCGGATAAGACTGTTTTTCCTGAGTTTTTTCTTTATTTATTCATCATTAGGGCTTTGGCCTTTGCCACTGTTGCCATGCTGGCTTGCTCACCTAGTGACTGCTGGTATTAGAATAACTTCTGAAAATTCAATAATAACTCTTATTAAGATGGTCCTCTCTGTTTGTACTTTGTACACTTATTATCCTCTTCTGTGTTTTCTTTTTCATGTTAAACTGCTTGCAAGATTGTAAAAAGCGCCATATAAGTAAACTCGACTTCAAGTCTACAATCGAAGGTCAGAGATTTTTAAATATCCTTTTAAATAAATTATTCATCAAATTTAAAAGACTAAATGTTCAATGGCTCTTTAATCCTACTGTTTGTCAACTATTTACATTTGTTTTTATCCTTTGTTTCTAGTGTAAAATAAATATTCTAAAACTGTAAGATTCTGCCAACTGGGGATCCGGGAAAATATATGAAATAAAATGTTTTGGAAAGTAGAATTGCATTTATTCTTGAATTTCTCATTCTTGCTTAAGTACTTTTTTTCGTTTTAAATCATCTTTTTAAATCGCATCATAAAAATTCATATTCACTTGCCACTTTGCAAAACACTTATGTTTTCCTTTGAGATCAGGTTGGAAATTTCTGTGACAAAAAATGAACTGAGACGCCATTCAGTTCATGAAACATCAACCTCTGAGCACAAGTTTTCCTCTGGAAGTTTTCTGTCTTTCTGTCTGACTTTCACCTACCCAAAGTGTCTCCAGACCCACAATCTTGTTGTCTGTCCATCAATCTTCTTTTCACTCGGAGAAAGTATAAATAAGCTCCATACTAAATCCATCTCCTAATGCACTGCACCCACTCGACCTTCTTGTTTTTTCCCGCATTCACCCGTAGGAAACCCACACCCTTCCTTCACATAGAGCACCAGTGCCAAAAAACACCTCAATCCCATCTCATCGCACTTTCCATCCTCTTCGGATCATCAGAGAACAGAAAACTCTATTTCCCTGCTGTTCTCAGGTTCGCTCATAATTTGCGGAGACTGCTTGCCTGCATCCTGTGTTTGTATTTGAACCGCCTACCACCGGTCTGACTGATATGATCTGCTGGAGCCCTGTAATACACAAACACCAAATGCTGGCTTTTTTAACACTGCTGTTATTTGCACATTTGCTAACCTTGATGTTTGTG
The DNA here is from genome assembly GCF_015846415.1 of Triplophysa dalaica. NCBI lineage: Eukaryota > Metazoa > Chordata > Actinopteri > Cypriniformes > Nemacheilidae > Triplophysa > Triplophysa dalaica. The sequence goes on along the minus strand of NC_079561.1, from coordinate 8,658,954 downwards.
CCATTTGCTTGGAAACATATTGCAAGGTTTAGGTGTGAAATAAACTGTAAAAGATGTCGTTGTCATGGAGAGTCAGAAATACAATTTTCACTTCATGGCTTTTCTTAGTCGTTGCTGGAGTCAATAGAGAAACTGTGGGTTTCCAGTTGTCCTCTATTGACCTCTACATTACTGTGTAGAGTAAGATTGATTTGGACTAGGGGGCTTTAGTCTCAAGAGATTTTTACCTACCAGTGTGGCCCTCCAGGACTAGATTTGAATAGCCCTGACCTAAACAATCTGTGCTCGATGGGAAAAGTCCAGTGATTATCATTAGTTTGGTTGATGTTGATGTGCAGTTGATGCATTTCAAAACAGAACCTCATGCAAACAACTGCTTCATCTTATCAGGATCATCTTAGAGAAAATCTGACTCAGCATCAGCAGCGCTGATCTCTGGTAGATCTGCTTCAGGGTTGTTCCATCCTGTGTTGCTGATGTCATGTGTTTTGTGTCAACAATGTTCCATTTAAAATGTTGTGGGATTGAATACAGGACCGAGAGATCATGTGACCGGATTTTAATAATGGGATTTCCTTAAAAAAAAGTTTGATTTATAATTGAAGTCATTTTTTTTATTTAGTTGATTTAAGGTAATAGAACTTCGGCCAAGCCAATGTTATCTATTTAATCCTTTGTGTGGGTTTCTGGTCTGTGGGACTATAGCTGAATGTTTACTAAAAAGTATGCAAATATTGTTTTTATCCTCGGATCACCCATGTTATAGATTCTTTATAAAAAAATGTAAACAAATCGCACCCTTTTCATAAATGTGTTTTAACAGATATAACAAGGTGAACGTGAATCGCATATGGGTAAAGAAAACATCTGTTACATACATTTTATATGGCTGTAATGTTATAAATTTAAAATAATTGTGCGGGTACACTAGACCTGCAAACTTTTGTTGGGTAACAAAAGCATGAAACACAATACAAGATTTAAAATTATTATTTTAGTTTAAATTCTAAATACTGTTGTAGATTAATTTAATTTTTGTTTGTTTTTTAAAAAAAATAATATTTTTTCTATGTAACATATTTAACCCTTTGCATATTTTATTGCGGCAGGTATTTCAAGAATCAATTAATAAATATCAAAATGGGTAAAATGACATTAGGCCACAAGTAATTCCCTCTCTTTTTCCTCTATTGTTATCTTTCTCATCCCCTCCCTCCTCCTCCTCCTCTAAATCACATCATGAATATTAATGGCAGTATCATCACAATACAACAGGAAGTCTGTCTTCTTTTGAATGTCGCAAGTGTTTGATCATATCCTGTATCTCTTTCTCCGCGCTCAGATTCAAATGTAAACTAGCTTCTTAAAAAAAAGGCCCACAAGGAAAATCACAGATGTTCGCAACTGAACTGCAACACACACGCAAAGATCCACAGATTATCATGATTTCATCCTCCATGAATTCTTTGTCAGCTGGTGTGGTTTATGAGTGATGTGAAAGAGGGAAATGCAGCTGGACTAAGACTCATAAACCGCAGCTGGACATGAAGTATTACAACCCAGTGCTTCATTTAACACACGGCCCTGTCACTCTTCCCCCTTCTTATTCACTGTATTGCCTTAATCCGGAGTCAGTTTTCATCTCTATTTTAAAGCCTTAAGGGGAGAGATGAGTAATTTCCTTTACATGCTATAACAAACTGGTGCGTTTCCTTTGACAAATGAACTAAAGGAAATGCTTTAGGGTCAGATTTTAAAAAGGATTTTTGGTAACACTTTCCTTGAAGCATGTATGTATAATGCATTATAAAAGTAGTTTTAAAGCATTGTAATGCACCTTTTAATGCATTGTAATGTCTTATAAATAATTGTTATTACAGTTAAAACATTCTTAGCAACACTTAGCAATTCATTGTTACTCTACACATTTTAAATTGGTTATACTTCTTTAAAACTATATACTATGCATTACAACACACATTATGAAGAATCATAATGCATTTTAATAACTCTTTATAATGCATTATACATGCATGCTTCAAGGAAAGTGTTAACGGATTTTTTGTATAAGGCATGTGTGTTGTGGACGAATACTGTACAAAGTGGTTGTATGACCCTCATTCTTAGGTATAAAGTAAATGATACGATCCGGTTTACATTAAATATGGATTCATAGCAAGAATAAACATGGATTGTGTCAGCAACGTGCTTCAGAACTGCAGAAAAGCACAAAACCATTCAAATTTAACATTGTAAAATTTCAATATAACCAAATAAGGGTAGTATAATTGCTAAATTGGATTGTTTCATCTTTAGTCCTTTTGCTTATTATTGTACTGTTAACAATTTTTGTAATTTCTATTTTATATGTACATAAAATGTGGGTCCTTAAACCAGTTTAGAAAAGCCCTAGCCTAGGTTACTTGGGTTGGAAAGTAACAAATTATTGGAGTTTAAAATGACTTTCAATAGAAAATGTGTAATGTTTTAGAAAACAGTCTGATAACTGGTGCTAACAGCTTCCCTCAAACATGCAAATGTGGGTCGCAGATGACAAAAACAGTTTGTTGAATACTAACAGAATGATATTCTTTTCCCTCCCAAACGTCTAATAAAGGACAAACAAAGGTCTATGAAGAAATGCTCAGCGCTTTTCTTTTATTTTCAAAATGTTTCTATTTACACAAAATCTTCCATCGTTTTGTATTCAGGTGAAGAAAGGTACAGAATTTAAGCTCAAAGTCGGCAGAGACATTCAACGTTTCCTACACGAGGATAGAAAGAGTACAAATTGTGTATGTACAGTTTACTTGATTTCAAGTTAAAACATTTCGAAAGGTTTATCATTCTCCATCTCTCGTCTTTTTTCTATTCAAAAGATTTCAAATGGAGACAAAAGAAGAAATATACATGCATTATCTTTATAATAATTTAGCAAATGATATACACAACAATAAGCAATGTGTTTTATATATTGCTAGGCAGTAAAACAGGGTGTTGTGATGACATAAGAGTGATAAAGATCACGGCCAGTCAGAAAGCTGCTCTCGCAAAAACATACTTTATAAACCACATGACCTTTTAAAAGTGGTTGAAGAATGGCTGTCTAATTATCAACATTTGTCTTAAATAAACGTGAACTATTTATTTTTCCATTCTTAAGTCATCAATATGTAAAAGTGCAGCATTTGATGGTTGGGAGCGCTGAGACTGTAACTCCTGAGCTCAGGCCTTCCCCCTGTTTGACTTATGTAGAGATCATGTGACCAAACTCAGAAGACCGGCTGGGTTAAGTGACACTTAAACAGGACGGCACATCATTTGTCTGATATGTATTTGTAAAGTATGCTACAGTACAACATCAGACTGAATCCATGGAACATTCAGACAGGTTAAAAATGGCTTTTAAAGAAAAGCAGGACTGATTACATTATTATCAAATCTCACTCAAAAGGTCATTGAGTTGAATTTTGGCTTCTGTACAATATATACTAAATTATTTGTCACTTCTGTTAACTGTGCATATACACTTTTCTGTGAAGAAATGGAGGGGTTCAATAGTAATGAAGACGTTTAAGGACACATGTTGTTTACTGAAGTTGTAAATAGGCTGTTCCTCCAAAATGTACTTCTAACATAGATAACTTGTTGCTTTGATTTTAAAGGCACTCCTGTGTCCTTCGAAAGGAAATATGACTTAATGAAAGAAAGAAGAGTTTAGAGGTAGCTGTGGAAAATATGGCAAAGCTTTAACAAATAAACGAGATCCACTTACTGTGGATAATACAGGCTGGGTTTAAAATAGCTGACCATCATTTTTTTTACTACAAGGCCAGACGCTGAACAATTAAGACATGTGATAACACTCTTAATCTCCACAAATACCCTATTTATAAAAAAACAGAGTTATTCTATTGGTTTGAGAGATGCATACAAAAATGTTACTTAAAATGTACTGTCATCAACACTCATTAAAAGCACTTAGAATAGGGCTGAACATCTGTTCTTGCAGCACCACTCCAACCGGAGAGTGCTTTTTTTACAGACAAACAACGAATCGACTGTGATGTAGGGGCAGATACACTTTTATGACAGAACTGCATTTAGCAAAAAAAGGCCAGATTATAGAAAATATTGGGGATTATCTGGTTAATCTCAATGATCTCAAAATCTCAATGTGGGCATTTAGCATTCAACGTTTCAGTCTTATAAAAATCTCTGTTTATATATCTGTATAGTTAGCAATTAGTATAGCATTTAAATGGGCACTGGAGAGAAAGGAAATAGGATTATGGACTATACATTAGGTGTCATTCCTTGAAGTAGCCGAAAGATTTATCCTTCTCAGATTTGACTATTTTAAAGGAACACTTCACCCAAAAATGAATATTCTGTCATCATGTACTGGTGCAAACCTGTCTTTGTTCTGCTAAACAAAAAGGAAGCTCTTTGGAAGAATGTCTTAGTAGGGAAAATAAATACTATGGGAGTCATTGGGGGAGGAGATCTCTGGTTACTGACATTCTTATAAATATCTTCCTTTGTGTTTGGCAGAACAAAGAAATGTATGCAGGTTTGGAACAATCCGAGGGTGAGGAAATGACAGTAAATCTATTTTTGGGGTAAATTATCCCTTTAGGGTCACACATAATTTTCGCAAGCCATATTTCCAAGTTTGTTGTAGAATCAAACATGGCGTCTACCCTGATTTACATCAATTAGGATTATATAAGCATGATGGCAGAATATGGAGAGGTAGAACAAAAGTTCAAGCAAGATAACATCTTCCGTAATAGCTGTAAACTTCATGTTGATGTTCTAACCAATCGAGAGTCGATGCTCTAATGTTCACACATGTACAGTACAATGTACAAAACATCTTCACATGGCATAATATCAAGTCTTTATAAAAGGACGGATTCAAAAGGTGATTTGAACAAGGCTAAATTGTGAAGGAACATGTAGATTTCATCCGGGATGGTTGCTGGAGGACTGTACAGATTTTCAGAGCAATGCTAAGGAATGTTTTCTGTCGCTAGAGGTCATGTTGAGGATCTTATTTGTTTCCTTTATATCTACATGGTTTTATTAAGCACAGCTGACATCTTGGGTTTTGGTTAGTCAAGTCCTCCGATAAAGAACAGAGAAATGGCAGATATAAGAAGAGGTGTGTGGAATGGTAGATTGGTGGACTTTGAAAGGCAGGATTGGCTGGATTTAAAACTGGATGGACTTGTTTGACAGTGGAATGATGGATCTAAAGAGGTCAACTCTCTCTCCCTTTCCTTGGCATTAATGTGTGCTGGTTAGACTGAGGTCTGGTTCTGGAAAGACCAGGAAAAGTGTCCTGTTTTTGTGATCCTGAATTCTTGGCGTGTATTGGCGTGTGTGGCAGTGCATTTGTGTGGCAGTATGTGTATGAATATTTTATGAGAGTTCTGTTTGTGAAGCTTGAGAGGAGGTCCATCACTCGTTACTGGCATCCAGTCGTTCTTCGGTTGTCGTGGATGACTCCTGTATGCGGTGCCTGCACTGGCCTTGTGGGTGGCGTGTGGTGGTGCGGGAGTGACGGGCGAAACAGGACGGGGTCTGTGAGTTGCAGTCACAAACTAAATCCTGCAAAGAAAACAATTTCTTACAATTATTTTCTAAATAATTTAATATACTGTATATGTTGTAAAGTGTTGTTTTTGCCTTTTTGTGAGGTTCTCAATATTTATGTATCTAGATAAGGGTTGTCACACATAGTATTCAACGTAATTTTGATTGATAGCATAATTTATTTCATTATTCATTTCATTATTAATTCCAATAGATATTGCAAACATATTATTATCACAAGTTTTTTCTGTCCATAATAGTCGTGTTGTAAGAATCTGATATTGTAACATCCCTAATTGTAAATAATTATGTTGTGTTGCCTTTTGATAATGTTTATTTTTATATTTCTATATCTGGTGTTTTTTGTCAATTAGAGAAACGATTATGATGGAATTTAAAACACACACAAAAATATTAACTAAATGAACAACACTTATATCCTATAATTTTCATGGACAAAAAATGCAATGCATGGCAATAAAACAGAAATGTTAATATATTTATATATTAGTACATTTTAATATGTTAATTTAATGAATTAAATGTGTAATTTAAAGGGTTAAAGGGTTTAATGTTTATTATTAAACAAACAAATCAATCATTTATCGGAATGTCTCACCTCCAATGTGCTGGGGATTGTACTCATTGCGTCCTTTCCGTTGGTTACCAACTCGTCTCTTTGTGTTTTCATAAACCTCTTATTAACAATCTTTGTGATGTTGTCTGTCCCAATCAGAGTTCCAGGCAGGCATTCAGGTTTCGGTTCGTCCATGACACCCACTGCTCCAGTCCTGCTGCAAACATTGCGGATGAACTCCTGTACCACGTTATACTTCTGAGCTCCGGGATCTCCCAGACCGATTCCTATGCTAGGACAGGAAGGTTTTCCAGCGGGTAGTCTCCCTGGACACGGATCTGCCTTCCACAAGGCATCGACACTTCCAGAATGTTCCACTACGCTGAAGAGACTTGTCAATCCATCATTGAGTCCGCTAAGCACTGGGCTGTCTCGGGTGGTGGTGGAACGTGCCCAAGCGGAACCGCTCTGAGTGCCGCAGCGAGTGTTCAGGTTCCACACACTACGATCTCTTGAAGACACAGAGGATGTCTCGAGTTTAGAAGAGGAGGTGGAGACCCTGCGAGTGAGCTTGGGTGAGCCGTATTTTGGCGAGCAACATGGTCTATCAATGCGGCTGTGGACTTTATCCAGCGATGAGGAGATCTGTCGGGAACGTGCAGAAACAAGTGAGGTGGATGAGCGAGGAGACCACGCTTTCCCTTGAAGGCCTCTGCTTGTTGGAATAGGAACATCCGTTTGTAAGCCAATGCTGATGAACTGCGCCGTTTGTGTTCCTGTGTTGGAAACACCCACTGTCTGGCTCGCCGTATCTTTGCTGCACTTCCTCTCCAGGGAGCTGGAGCGTATAGCCTGTCGCACACAGTTGGTCATCTCCTTCATGTCATCGCTGAGGTTGCCTGAAATCTCCAGTCCGTGGAATGGAGCAGTACCTCCCGTGCGTCCCTCAAGCAGGTCTCTGTGCTGTTGGGAAAGTGAACTCAACCACTGCTCATAAGCTGACGATGAAGCACTTGATAAGGGTGCAGACGCAGGGACCTGATCTGATGGATCCATCATGGTGGCGTCCCTAGATCCAGACCCTTCCTTGACTGGCCTCCTCTCCATTCTCCTCACAGTTGGAGGGCTGTAATAGATGCGAATGCCAGTTTTATCCGGAGCGGTGTAGCTTCTCTGGACATACTCTTCATGTCCCGAAAACGTACTGTTGGTGCTTGGGCAGTCCCACGTTTTGAATTGGTCCCCCTTCTCAAGCACTGCGGAATCTTTGGTCAGGTACTTCCAATTCTTGTTGTTGAGGTCGCTCAGGTCGGTGCGAGCCAATAGCGAGGGATGAGCCGTAGATTGGTTACCCTCTTGTACTTCACTGACCTTATGACCATGAAGGAAAAGGCTGGTGTCCAGTAGATTCCTGCATTCCGAGAGGGCGGAAATTGATTTGGCCCTGTAAGAGAAAAAGAGGATCATCATGAAATGTTCATGTGTAATGAAAAAGGGGGTGATTTACATCACACCTAAGTCATTGTACCTTTGTAAGGCTGAGCTGTTAGTGGCCGCATCTGGTGTTGTTTCCTTCGCTGTGGCTTTATCGTGGGGAAGCTGAAATAAAAATGATCTGTTTGAGTGAGGTTTAACAGAGCCTTGGTTACCCCCCACCTCACAGTACTCCCATTCATCCGTGTGGTATAACTGAGTCAGCTTATATTCTCTTTTGGAAATGAGGTCATTCAAAACAACTACTTTCCTTTATGGAGATAATGACTTCATAATGTCTTTCTAAATGACCTAATTTCTCTCAACGAGCCATGGTGTCATTTAGGATATCATAGAAAAATAGAGAACTAGGCTTGGTTGTCAAAGAAGAAACTTTTCCAGCCTCATTACGTACAGTGTGTTTTGTGCAGACACACTGACCACACTGTCTCAGGCTTCATTCCAGTCTGACTGCACACTCTCTGAGCCGCCACATGGATATGCAAAACCAGATAAATGATGCAGCATGTAAAGAGTGTGTTTGCAGGCGTTCTGCGGAAGTGTTTAAAGATAATGTCACGTCCGTCGATTATGTGGAGGGTGTACTGGAGGAAGTGTGGGGATAAAATATGCATAGGATAAATAAACTTTAAGGATGACACATCCTCACAAACCCAAATAAAAGTACAAATTCAAAGGGCTCAGTAGCCTACATTGTGAAAGAGTAGGCTTTGGGTTGGAGTCAAATAAATAAATGCATTTTAAATGCATTTGAACCTTAAGGGGAATAGTTCACCCAAAAATGAAATTTTGTCATCATTTATTCACCTTCGAGTTGATCCAAATCTGTAAATGTCTTTGTTATGATGAAAACAGAGAGAGATATTTGGAAGAATGCTCATAAGGACAAAATACAATGGTTTGTTGCCCTATATTCTTCAAAATTACGAAAAAAAACTTTTTCTACTGTGGAAGTCAATGGGGGCAAAATCTGTTTGGTTACAAGCATTCTTTCAAATATCTTTCTCTGTGTTCATCAGATCAAAGAAATGTATACAGATCTGGAACAACTCGAAGGTGAGTAAAGGATGACAGATTTTTCATTTTTGGGTGAGCTATCCCTTTAACACTTTTGTTCACCTAAACATGTAACTATGTCACTGTTTACTGACCTTAAAGTTATTGTAAAACCATATTTTCTTATTTGTGAAACACAAAGGTAATTATTTGATAGACAGAAATCAGAAAAGGGCCATTTATAATGCCTTTCATTGACTCCATAAAATGTATCTTAAGGTTTTATAAAATTAGCATGGGACAAATTGACTGTCAGTAGGAGTTTAAGTGGCTCATTTTATTTGTAATTTATAAGTAATAATTTATAACAGAACTTTGAATATTAAGAACTTTATTCGACTTATTGCCATTTTTCAAAGCGCTCCCTAAGCACTCTAGTGTCGACCCACCTGTGTGCCTTTGCTCTGGGTATCTCTTAAACGTTGTTCCCATTGGCTTCTCTCCTGGTTGAAGTGCTCCAGAAGCTCCAGCCTCTCCCGGCTCCAGTTCCTCTCACCGATCTGCATTTGTTTAGTGAGGTCCATCACAGCAGCGTAAGAGTCCGCAAGCAGGTGTTGATGCTCCTCTCGCTCCTTTTTTAATGCCTCCTTGAGGTCGGGAGGATCCTTTTCACCCCCAGCCACAGATACCTTGCCCACCTTTCCTTCCAGCTGATGAAAAAGAAAGACACTATGGATGAGTAACCATGAAAATAGCTTCATGTACAGTTATTGAGAGAGAGAGTTGCGCCAACGGAAGTTCAACATTTCTGTGTGTTATGTGATTCATGGAGCCTTCAGATAGTTCCAGGAACTTTATTTATTAAATTACTTACGTCTTAAAATGGGTTAAAAGTTTACCTCAGTGGTCTTTGTAGCCGCAGCTCCATGCATTACATATAACTTCCAGGAACTATTGAGAGCCTCCATGAACCACCATTTCTGTAAAAAAACTGTTCCATTGGGGTCAACGGAGTTGACGCAACTCTCTCTCTGAATGGCTCTAATGTAAAGTAGACCTATTCAGACAGATGCTAACAGCAGCATCATCCAAACAACATCAATCTTTTAAATGGACAATTATTGACCGCAATATGACAAACAAAGTAAAATGCTCAAGGCTAGAGTGTAGACACTGCTGTAAATGTAACAGTAAATATATATTTTTTTTACATCTAATTTATTGCTTTATGTTCCTATGAGGTGATTGGTAATAAAAAATAATCGGCTTGAATTTGTTATCATGTTTGCAACAATTTGGCAACCCCACATGCTGCTTCTTCTGTATAAAAACAACAGATTTGTAAAACCTCTTGTTTAAAGTCTTACTGCCTGCTGAAATCGAATTTGCAAATTTAACATTAAATTTCTTACAATGTATGTTTAAGAGCGATTTTACCACGAGTCACTTAGTAATACAGTAGTCATTTTCAAGCAAATAACAGAGAATTAAATTGATGAGTGGTCACATATGCAAATATTTTAAAGTGGCATTAAACAGCAGATCATCTAATACGATCTTTGTGATATTTTCCACTTTGTTTCTAGTAACAAAGGCACCCAATTCTTTATCCTCCATCCTAATTTAAATTTGTTCTGCTTTTTCAATTGGAGTTGCAAATCTGCGGAACTCATAAATTTCATGAGCTTACGCAAGTCGCTTATTAAAACCAAGGCCAGCTGGGAACTCATCAGACAATCTTATGAATGGCTTCTCACGCTGATAATGTCTAATGAGTTCTGCTCTGGACGCAACAATGAGGTTAATGGGTTGATGTGGTTTATTAAAGAGGGTGAAAGACGTTTATTCCAAATAGCTTTCCATAAACCCTAATGCTTACGTGGAACACGGCACCCTCAGAGCTCTGAAAACTGTAAGTTGTGACAGTGCCACATTGTATTGTCAGTGCAGTGCTTTCTTCAAAGGATGCAGATGTGGCTTTGCACATTATTTGTCATAAATTAATAATAGGTGACAAACTGCAGCATCAACAGGAGACATTATAGCATTACAGTAACAGCATTATTTTCCTCTTCTGTTATCGATAATAGATCTTGTTTATGCAGTGATTTGTCATTTCGTCTGTGACAGGTTGTTATTAGTGTCATAGAGGTCACAGATAATACTAGGGCATTAAGTCCCTCCTCTCCCATTCCTCCTTTTGGCACTCGTCTCATTCTCTGCACCAGTTTACAAAAACAAAGGAAGTGCCAATGAAAAGGAGGTGTGGCCAAGAGAAGGGGAGCACTGAAATATTGAGCTATCACAGCAGTTATGATGAAAGCGGCATTCTGGTGCCATTGGTTTCTCTGGAGAATGCAAGAGTATTACTTTCAACAATGTGCATGTGTGTGTGTTTGTCTATTTTGAGCATAGACAAAGAAGCGGGAAGGATGAGAATTTGAGACTGAACAAAGACACTGAAGACATTTACCGTCTTAAGCAGGTTTTTTCTTGGTAACGATTATGCATGCAATGAATTTAGAATATATATCTGTCCAATCAGAATATATAAATGCCCCACCAGCCGAGCCAGCCTAGTACCGGGCCTCGTCTTAATACACTTAATATGACTCATTTGTTAAATGTAAAAAAGTGATTTTACAAAGATAAAATACGTTTGTTCTTTATTTGTTTTTATTGTATCTTAAGCCTGTTTCTCATGCTGATCCATCAACCGTATCAATGTCTTATTTCATCTCTATCTTTAAATTGGAAAGAAAGTTCCCATTGCATAATGTAAAGTGGTATAAGCAGAATAATTGACTCTGGTCCGTTCAATTATTCCTTACATATTTAATAATTCATAAGTAATTGCTGCTTTTCATATATTGAAAATATTACCCCATGGTATCAATATATGGAAATGTCTTATTTAATATTTTGCATTATATTTTCCTGTGTATTCTCATTTATTTTTGTTTCATAAGGGTACTGCACTGTTTATGCAAGACTATTTAATTAACTTAGTTTTTTTCTTGACAGCCCTTAATCCACATCCACTGTATGGAAGAGATCAACTCTGATAATGTGCTAAACTTCTTTAGTGCTCCACAGAGTAAATGCCATATGGGTCTCAGAATGACAGAAAGGTGAGTGAATGATAACAAAATCTCATTTCAAACTATCATTTTACGTCTCAAAGATGAGTGCGGTTATGAATGCGTCTCATAGAGGAGATATTAAACTCATCTTTCACCATCACGCCCTGCAACAAGCCTACAAGCACACACACACTGCTATTGACACACTGCAGATGGCTCTCACAGCTCTCTTGTCAGACTACTGGTGCATGTCCCGACCAACAGCAGCGCACATGAATATCAAATAACAAAATTAGAGCTGACATTTTGGATCATTTCAGCCTGTTTCACAGGACGCTGACTGCAATCTTATCCGACAATAACTAGGGAAATGTATCTGGCTTCGTTCTACAGATGCTCCTCTGCCAGAGGTTTTCATAATATATCTCCCAAGAGGAATAACTGTAATCTGTGTGTGTTAAATCAATGACTACACGACTTGATGTGCAAGAGTTAAAAAGACTCAAGTGTGGAAATCAATGCTAAAGTAATGACTTTACAACTATACTAAGTTAACTGTACAATTATTCACCTCTGTGGACTCTTTTAAATCTTATTGTGTTACATGCCACAGTGTATTTAACAGTGGGGGTTTTCTACACTTGCTAAAGTATTCTATATTGTTTCCTATAATGTCTACTAGGGTTTGACAAAATATAGAAAATCTTTTTTTTTAAATGTTGTCGATTCAATATTTATTCTCAAAAGCTGTCAATCGATTATTTTCCTTTTTTTATTTCCGCAAGCACAGAACATTCATTAACGTGAATGTTATTGCTACTACTATGCACTAGATGTCACTTTTCTTTTTACAACTGGTGAATGTTACAACTGGGAGCACATCCTCCATTTATTGCTCAATTATCATGGAAAAAACCTGTTTAGAAAAGCCACAAGATTTAAATATCATACGTGTGAAAATAAAGCTAGTCTGAAGCTAGTCTTGTCGTGGCCATGTACAACTGCTTAACACTTATTTGGGTGTGACGTAACTATCCGCAAAGTACCGTTTACAAGGCCGCAGACACTCACCTGAGTAATGATGCTCTTGAGTTCCATCCATTCGACTTCCCATGATGCTTTAGCACGGGCAAACTGCTGCGTTAGCTCCTGCGAACTCTGACGCTCCTCGCGGAGCTCAGCGTTGAGATCTTGTAGCGCCACCTTCAGGTCCGACAGAGTACTGCCAAACCCGCTAGGCTGCTGAGGAAGCAACAGGAGATGACAGATAATTACATTAATGTAGATGTGATGGGGATACAAATCCAAAGTAGGGCTGCTCAACGATAAATCGAGATTAATTACATCCAGAATTAAAGTTAGTGTTTACATAATATATGTCTGTGCACTGTCAATATTATTTTATTTATTTATAAACACAAACATGTACATTTATATATTTAAGAAAAAGATAAAAATGAAAAAAAAATGAAATGTAATTAAAAATATACAACAATAAATGCAAATATATATAAACATGCAAATATTTCATAAATATATACATGCATGTGTACATGTTTATTTATACAAAATAATTATGCACAGTGCACAGATATATATATTGTAAACACAAACTTTTATTCAGGATGCTATTAATTGTTGAACGGCAAGGTTTAATTGTTCAAAGATTGAATTTAGATACTTTTCCAATTCTGTGCTTTATTGGTTTAGCTCACCAAACATACGGTTAAAACTACCATGCCTACACAATGCCTTGTTGAAGCAAGACTTTATGTTCGAGTTTGCATTCTTGCAATGCTGCAAACCGGAAACGCAACCTCATATAAGAGCATTTTGCATTTCATCACATTCAAGTCTGGTGAACTTTGAATTGAAATAATGTATATGACCAATTGAAGATCCATACATCACAGTGTGACCTTTTAAGAAAATCCATATAGAGGAAATCTTGTAATTCTGCATACTTAAAGTCTATTGTGATCATTCTTTGAAAAACCCTTCTTTTGTAGAAGTGAATAAAGAACTTGAGAGAAAACAGCCTACAGATTTGGACCAATATCCGTGAGAGTCAGAATATTCACTCCTTTAACCTACCAGCGGGCAGATTTTCTCTGCAAGGCTTTGCTCTTTGGGTGTAGGGTTGAGGGGTTGCTCCTCAGCAGCAGACATCTTGTTATCTCCATAGTGTGCTGACAGCCCATCTTCCTCAAGTAAGAGGCGGAGATCCTTGACACTATTAACCTGAAGGAACATTTTGGAGATGCATTTACATGATACTCACAAAGCACAAAAAGACCATCATTTCTCAAAGAAGAACTTCATACCTCCAGAATATCCTTGCTCTCTGTGTCTAATTTCTTGCCGAGTCTCCACTGTTTGAGAAGCCAGCGGAGTTTGAGGCTGATGAGGAGCAGGCTTTCTTTTAGCTGTAGGGACTCCTGCACCAGAAGGTTCCTCTCTTGACTCCACAGCTTCTGCTGCAGACCCGTCTGAAGGCTCAGACTTTGCAGCTGGAAGTCTCGACGCTGGAGGGCCTTCTGATGCTCTTCTTGAAGCTAGAAAGAGAAAATACCAAATACATTTGCCACATGTACATTGTAGTTATTCCAAGGTTATGTCCTATCTGGATGCTTGAGTTTGTAATATCCGGGTGATTTCTTATTTTGCCGTTCTGGAGGATCTAAATTAGCACAAAATGTGTCTGTCACCTGAGAAAGTTTGTGCGTGTCGCTGTGTCGTGCATGTCTCTCCTGCGACAATGCTTCCTGCGCGCCCAGAGCCTTCTCGTTTGCCTCAGACAACAGAGTATGAAGCTCACTGACCTGCTCTGAGATCTGAAGAAAACATTTGAAAAGAGAGAAACAGGGAGAGATTAAGAAACTGGCACTTTATCTGCACAGTAATTTATATCAATACAAATAACATGGCCAAAACAGTTTGAATAGAATACTAGGATAATATAGTCATGTCTGTTTCATGGCAAAGTGTGCAGAGAATTTACACTTTTTAAACAAAGGTATTAAGTATAAAGGTATTTTTCCATCTTTCTTGCAAGAGCTTAGGAAGAATCTTTTACTATTTTGAAATGATGATGCGTGATGATGTAGCCCTGTTTAAAAGTAATTGATGGCTTTATAGGATTTGGGATTGAATCAAAGGTGTTCAGCTGGGTCCAGGTCTGGGCCCGCTCAAGTTCTTCCACAATCAATCATTTATTTTTAATCTTACTTCGTGCTCAGGGTCATTGTCATGTTAGAATAGAAAAGGGTTTATAGTAAAACCTGTTCATTAGAAGGGGGCTTCCCAGTACTATTGTCTATATAGTGTATGTTCATTATTTGTCCTTTGTCAAGTTTAAATGAGCCCTCACTACACAATTCTTACTCTGATTTTGCCATATTAAAGAAATCCCCAGAGCACACCGTCTTGGCCTCGAGTCTTTTGAGACAAAAGTGCTTTTAATCTCAAGAGCCATCCATACAAACAGGATTCACATTGACTGGTCCTAGCCGTAATATAAGAGTCTAATTTTCTTACTGAAATCCAGCCGGTAAAAATGCTGTCTGTTAAAATGTTTGGCAGGTTTTTGTAAATTGCAACAGGGTTGTTTGACACATTCAGGACACGTAAAGCATTCATTTCTGATTTAGAGCTCTGCATATGGAAGTGTTTGAATCACAATGTCCATATTTTCCACTAGCTTTAATTTACAGATAGAGCTTTATAAGTTTGTGCCAATTTAATATATCACTGTAAAAATGGTTGTGCTAACTAAATGGCACCAAATTAAAGAGGAAAATAAATGATGCCTTAGTAAGACTGCAGTAAACAGTACAAAAATGTTCAGTTCAATAATCAAAAGTGAGATTAGATTTACTATTAAACCAGGAACTAGGCCATATTTGCTGACATCTCTGCATGAATGAGCAGATCTTGTTATATTTATGAGTCTTTCACTTTAAGCTCATTTTTCACAGTCCATTTATGTTTTATTCAATCTGCTTTGCTGTCATCACTTAAAACTCAGATTGCCCCCAAAGCACAAGCTTTCGTCTTATTCTCTGAGCTTTTAAAATTGTAATCACAGACACACTTGTTGATCAATGAGGAATAGAGAAAACTGAAGATGCTGAAGAATGAAACAGTAAGAGAGCGATGCTAACAATTGCCTATATTTTAATAACCTCCCCAAATTGTTCTAAAGTTAAAATATCATCAAGACATTCAAAACTCTGTGTTTGTGTGTGTGAGTGTGTGTGAGGGTGTGCGCGTGAGAGTAGATGGGCTATTTGCAAGATGCTTGCTAGATAATATTTTAATAAGTTTAGTAATTCTGTGTTTTTCGTATACTGGATCTGTTTCAGAACCTAGTGAGCTGCCGCATTGTCTGCTGGGTACACAGAATCCCAAAATGAATTCAATATTTAAAAATGTAATCAATTTTCTATTCTTACTGTATCTAGAGTCCATTTTGATTTATTAAAAAATGTTGGAGTTCACTGTAATGCATTCTAGGATTGTCTTATGAATAGCCTATAATGAAAACCGTGACGCTGTTTTAAAGGGATAGTCTACCCAAAATGAAAATTTTGCCATGTAATACTACTCCCAAAGTTGTTCCAAACCTTCAAAATTGATTTGTTTTGTTGAAAACAAAGAAAGATATTGAGAAAAATATTAGCAACTGATATATCTGGTACAATGCCATAATACCATAGTGGGAAAAAACTAAAATGTTAGTGAGAAGTCCCCTAGAACTGTTTGCTTTCCTAAATTCTTCAAAATATCACATTTTGTCTTCAACAGAACAAAAATATTTTTGATAATACTACTATGGTAGTCAGTGGTGCCTCAGAAATATCAGTTGCTTACACTTTTTCAGATTTCTTTCTTTATGTTCATCAGAACAAATCTTTATACAGGTCTGGAACAACTTGAGGGTGAGTAAATGATGACAGAATTTTAGTTTTTGGGTGAATTATCCCTTTAAATGAAGCTTAAGGATGTATCAATTGTTAGACACAGCCTGAAACATTAATTGTGTCTGTAGCACACATATGATCATGAAAACTGCTTGCTATGGTTACTTAAGCCATGGGATATATAACTGTAGTCCTTAAGACAACAGCGGACTTGTTTTTGTGCATTTAAGTGTCTCACCAGATCAGCGTTGGTTCCCTGTTTGGAGTCTGTCTCCTCATCCCTGTTGCTGTCTTTCTCCTCTGCTTTGCATGGGTGAACTTTGCCCTCACAGTCTGGCTGGTCTCTAGAGTCGGGCTGTGGCATGCATGCATGGGCAAGTTAATGATGGAAAAAAACAACAATAAAAAAAGAGCACGACAGAGGACAGACACCATCAAGAGAAATATGGTGAATTGAAAAGGTGAGGTGGTGTAGTGTGGGTACATAAGACATTTGATAGACATTTGACAAAATGAGACATTTAAAATGAACACTAAGAAAACTGCTCCAGCAAATAAAAAGCTCACAGCACAAAGAAAAGTATGTATAGGAGAAACAGTTTGGTCATTGTGGCGTTAGACAAAACGCCGAAGAGAAACAAAACAATGAGGAGTGAAAGCATCATCTTTGATTGGAGGAGAAAACAGGAAGGGGGGCAACAAAAAGAACCATAAAGAGAGAGAAAAGAATGAAAAAGGAACAAATGTAGCAGCGACCACAGGTGAAAGAAAGAAGAGAAGGAGGAAGGGAAGAGTCTGTAGATTGGCTCTCAAGAGTTAGGCCTCTAATGGAGTCTACTTAAATAATGGTGGACTATAGCTCACTTAACATATAGCACACAATGTTCAATGAAAAAAACTAAATGGTTAAACTAAAATAGACCAACACCATGAAGTGATACAGGGACAGTCCACCCAAAAATGAATATTTTGTCATCACTTACTTACCCTTGGGTTGTTCCAAACCTGTATACATTTATTTGTTCTGCTAAAGATATTTGTAATTATATCAGTATTCAAACAGATCGTATCCACCATTGACTCCCATAGTATTTATTTTTCCTACTATGGCGGTAAATAGGGAATGAGTACTGTTTGGTTACTGACATTCTTACAAATATCTTCCTTTTTGTTAAGCAGAACAAAAACATTTATACTGGTTTACAACAATCTGAAAGTAAGTGAATGATGACAGAATTTTCATTTTGGGGTGAACTATCCCTTTAAAACAGGTTTTTGAACTTAAAATATATCTTTATATCGGTTATTTTGTTATGATGGTTTTCGAAGTTTTTCACGCCCATGCAAAACTCACTACCATGATGTTAGGCTTTTTTGTGTTGCTATGTGGTTGCTACGGTTCTCAAAGACTTTCATGATCATTCACCAAGGGATATTTCACTCAAAATTATTTGATTATTTATTCACCCTCAAGTCATTCTAAACCTGTATGAAATTATTTCCCCTGCAGAACACAAAATAAGATATTTTGAAGAATGTTGGTAACTGAACAACTTTGGCACCCATTGACTTCCATTGTATGGACACAAAACCACGGAGACATTTCTTAAAATATATTTTTTGTGTTCCACAGAAGAAAGATTCTACAGGTTTTGATCAACATGAGGGTAAACACATGATGACAGAATTTTTTTTGAAAGACCTACTCTTTAAAGTATGTTTTTGAATGGGATTTCACTACCAACTGTATCAGCAATGTGAAAATTAACATCCTAATGAGATTTGTCTTATTTTAATCCAGAAATAAAATGCTTAGCCAATACAACAGTAAATCAACTTGGACACTTACCACAGGGCTTTGAGCCAAATTGCTGATTTATTTTTCTATTTATTGATCACATCCATTAGAGGCCAAATTGTTATCCATTAAATGCACTACGAGCATGCATTGTTAAAGTGGTCGGCAAAACATTAGAAGAAAAATTTATGATCTACCAAGCCAAGCAACAAAAATAAAATTTCCAAATAAACATCAAATGAAAGGATAGAATAAAATGGGAAAATACTGAATGAAAATATTCATACCTTCAGTAGGGGTGTGATTTGGTCAACTTGGCCATCTGTCGGGTCCCCTGACTCCGACAACAAGTGCATCTGGGATATCCCTTCCAAACGCTCTGTCTCAGGAAACTGACCCAGGTTGTCCACCCTCTCGCTGAGGGCATGCAGCTGAGCCTGAAGAGACTGCAGTCGACCATGAAGAGCCTCCATCAGAGGCAGCGTTGAAACCTGGATCTGGCTTTTCTCCAGCAGAACTGGTTCTGCAGACTCATTGGATGTGATCTTACGATAGATGGTGGAGTCGGGCGATGTCAAAAGCTGGATGGCTGAGGTAACAAGTTGCGCCTGGTCGCGGATAGCAAGAAGGTCTTTGATGCTGAGACACTGGGTGGTATGAATATGAATCGAACCTGAAACTTTCTGACTCTTCTCCTCCAGAATATCGATCTGCTCATCTCCCACTGGCCCTTCGCGGTGTGCCTGGCTCGGGATGCACTCGGCCGAGTCCCCCGCTTCGGCATCCGTCTCCAGTGCCGGGCGTCCGGAGCCCTGGTTGGAGGCCAAGTCGCACCGTTGGAGATTGGAAAGAAGCACTCGGTTCTCGTACTGGAGTTTCTTTACTTTTCCATTCAGCTCTGCAATCTGCAGCCTAGCAGTTAGTAACTCTTTATTGGTGGCTTCATTTAGACACAATCCTCCATCTACAGCAGCATCGTGAATGATTGTGGGTGAAGTGATGGTTGCGGGTGACGGCTCTATCTCGGTAACAACAGGAAGTTCAGATTTGTAGTGATTGAGCTCGTTCATCAAGAGCTTGTTCTGTTCTTCCATTTCGATTAGGGACCGCCGCAGCAGATCCGCTTCTTCTTCCACAAACTGCAGGTGTCGTTGTAGCTCCATCAAATTCTCAGATGATGAGGAAAGCAGCTGGTGACTTGCAACCCCACCTGGAGGCTCTTGAATCTTCATGTCGTCCATTTCGGCACGGAGGCCACGGTTTTCCACCTCCAGCTCTACGATTCGACGGCTCAGAAGGTTTGCTTCCTCTTCTACCAGTTTCAGGTGAACTTTGACCTCCGCCTCACGGGTGTGAGGGGAGTCGGCAACCTCTTCGACAGTAAGCGAAGCGTCGACTTCGCCGTAGAGAGAACGATACTTTCCCAACTCTTCCTTCATGGCCTCATTGTCTTTCACCATTTTGGTGAGTTTCTTGCACATGAGGACTGACTCTTCCTTGGCGAAGTGAAGCTGACATTTTAGGTCTGAACTGTCTTCTGGAGGCTAAATGAGGACATTGATGGAAATTAGATGTGCATGACTTGGTCATTTTTAATGACAATGTGCTTTCCATTAATACCCTATTTTTATGAGCAAACAGCCAATGTCCAATCTGCCAATATTGCTGTTTAATGGTAAAACCACAAGGAAAATGTTCTCATTAAGGTTTAAACAGTCTGGCCAGACTGACGCCATAAAACATAATTGTTCTCATTAAAATCATGTTGTCTACAATCATGTCCGAAGCGAAGTCTTATTTTTGTTGTGCTGGAGCATCACTCCAGACAATATATTTTGTCTCTCTGTATAAAATAAAATACTTTCATTTGTATCTAATGCGTAAATTCGATTGCTAGAATTATAATTCTGCATTTTTTTATTTTAAGATGCAGCAAATCCAGCTTGTTATAGCATAGAAACTTTTAATGAAATTACTTTAGAAGGTAGAATATGCTCTCAAAACACAAATATAAAGCCATGATATATTGGTTTGTATACATGTCATGTAGTAACTAGAGATGCACCGATATATCGGATAATAACCGGTTACAATAGTTAATAGTTTAAAAACAGCCAATGATCAGGACAGTTATAAACTCTCAATCGAAAGAGGACAGAAGAGTTTGTGCTCTGTATATAGAAAATGTTAAGAAACATCACCAGTTTGACGTTCAATGTTAACATTCAGAATCCATATCGGCTCTAAATTTGAGCATTGCCCCTCACTGTTTTTTACAGCCTGATTCTGAATCTGGTCTTAAACTTGATTAACAAGAGTGTAAACTCACGTTGGACAGAACATAAGACTTCTTAAAAAGGCGATGAAGAAGAATTTCTATTTAACTAACACCTTTCATGTCTGATGGGATAATAGCCAAGCGTTATATACTGAACCTTGTGTGATGTACACATAAATTCTTTACTTGTACAGCTCATTATATCACAACAAGCTGCAAAATGAAGGTATTAAGTATATAGCAGTGCTGTATATCTTACCAGAGGCGATGCTTTTTTATCAGATTTGTTGTTTGGCCTGGCTCCTCTCTTCTTTAAGTTCTACAAGAAAAAGAGAAATATGGGAAATGAATTTGAATGTTCACAGAAAAAAGAGAGACACCGACATAAATCCGTTTTCCCCCTCTCTCTATGTCATATTACACATCCATAAATCATAATTCAGCAGGAAATTGGGGGGAAACAAACATAACTGTGCAATGTAAGAGATATTACAACTGCAAAGAAAGTAAGAGCATAATAAAATACCTTTAAGATCATTTAACCATCAGAGAAATAATAAAGCTGATAGCTGGATGCTGATTGGTCAATAATGTGTTATAGTTATATTAATCAAGACATGCACATCACTTATTCGGGGTGACTATCAACTGTACTTTATAGTGAGACTAGGCCTGTATCTGTTACACTTGATGCTTGAGGCTTAAAGCACAAATAAGAGGCCTTACATCAGAGCAAACTCAATTTTCTCCATGTAATTGCACCAATGTTTGTCTTCATCTACAAATCTAACATGAAGGGGTTAACAAGTCTAAACTGCAGTGAGAAGTCCAATTTAAACCTCTTTGTCTTATGTGGGCTGACAGAATGGTCCAATTTCACAGCAAAGCAGCTTTTAATAGCATTACCCTTCGTTAAAATCAATAGATTTGTGCTAAAAGAAAATGGAAGTATAGACTTGGTGTATCGACCAACTTTGTACCACTAATTTTTAATTAATGGATTTTGCTGAGACTGTGGAGAAGAATTCTAGACACAATGGCTCGGTTTCACAGACACAGCTTAGCTTTAGCCAGGACTATGCCTTAGATCAATTAAGATATTTATGTCATTTTTTTAAAAATGTCTTAGAAGAATACATTACTGTGCATCTTGAGACAAAACAATAGCACTTATATATTTTAAGATATTTCCTGGGACATTTTATTGAGTTAAGACAAGTCACACATTCATTTTAGTCTGGGACTAGCATTAAGACTTGTCTGTGAAACCGGGCCAATGACATTATTCTAAGTTTCACTTAAAATAACATTTTAAGGAAATGCTCATGTATCCTCTATGTGCTCTACACGCATTTAAACTGTCTGTTTTCTGTCTATGATCTCACACTTGCAGTTGTGTTTGCTGTTCTGACCGCCATCCACTCCGCAAGGCTGATGCAACCAGCTAGACTTTATAATGCAATGGGAGTATTTTCTATCTCTCTCTCTCTTTCTGTCTCTCTCTCACTCTCTCTTTCACAGACATACAATTTCAGATGTGCAGACAAGAAAATTATACCAAGGCTCATATAAATAGCCCAATTTACAAACCCTAAGTTATTCGTCGGCATGCCAATAACTTTAAGTGGGGAATTGTAAGAACCTTAATCGGACCCTTGTGCAATTGGCTTTGTGTTTTTCATGTGCTTTTTGCTTGCCATGTGGTGACATGTTAAACAGCATTAAGCCACCAAACAAAAGTATGATTCTCACATTTTTATGCACGTATTCTTCACAAGTCACGCTCAGGATTTTGTGTGTATTCATATCTATATCACTACATCATTTTGCTTGGCACATGGCGCACCTCTTATCCAGGTAGTCTGTCATTTGATTCCTGCATTGCTTATCAGCTACCTGAATTTCAACACCATGAAACCTAATGCGGGTACAGAAACCTGAACACACACACGCAATATCCTGATCTTGTTCTCGCTCGTCCCTTATGAAACACACTCCTACTCCACCACAGGATGTCCAGGAATCTGATGATGTCATGGATAAAAAAGCACTTCAATATTAAACAATGAGCTTTAAACTTATTACAGTGAGAAACAATAGAACCTCGTTTCTCTCTCTTTTTATTCCACCTATTAGACTGAATTATGAAGACATGAGTTAATGGAGTGTGTATAATTGAGAGGCTCTTGGTGTTATGCTCTACCTCACACACTTTATTCCCACGAGAACAAATGACAGCGATGAGGGTACTGTCTGTTGCATAAGACAGACCCAGAATAGACACTGGACACTGTGTGCCTACATGCAGAGACATATCTGTGCAGACTGGATAAATGAGGTCTCTTTAGGTTCACTAAAGCTGGCAACTATTATAAGATATATTCAAAATCTGCATATGACTCTTTCTTTTAGGGAACACAAAAGAAAGTATTTTTAGAAAACCATTTTTGTTTAGGTATATTTAGTTTTGTGTTCATACAATGGAAGGGTTCAGTGTTTTGTTCTGAACGTTCTTCAAAATATCTTCTTTTGTGTTCTGCATAGGAAAGAAAGCCGTACACGATAATCCATCTTTTACACATGAAATGCAAGTCTAACAAAAGACTAAACTCTTTCTGTTGAGGTTCCACTTCAATCTTTCACAACTAAATTTCTCCAGAGACAGAATCAATTCCTACACACAAAGACAGAAAGTGACATATAGAGAAACCATTGAGGAATGAGACACATGGATGGATTATCTATTCTGACAAGTGTAGATAAATCCATGACATGCGAAGAACGTACAATGGTGAGGAGAGAGGGTCTGTGTTCACAATAGCATGATACCATACTACACTCATATTTCTGCAATATATTGTGGATGCATAGTATGCAAGATTTGTATACATAAATAAAATGTGCACTATATAGTAAAGCACATTGAGCTGAATACTCTATCCCATAATGCAATGCGCCCAGGTTCTAGTGTGAAGAGTGCCTAAAAAACAACAAAGTTACAAAGAATCAAGCTTTTAAATGTTTCTTCTGCAGTATCAGTATACTGGACTGGCATTGACAATAAAATGTGATATTCAAGCTCATGATTATCGGTATTGTGATAGTTGTACATATATGAAAATATAATAATAAATAATTCAGCACCTTTAGAAAAAATCAGACCAATAGGTTACATCGGACGTACGCGTCTAGCCTGAAATTGACTTCCTGTCTGTGTTTGTTAATCGGCCCGGCAAATGGCTAATAATAGCCTATAACTATTTATATTTTATTTTATTTAAATTAATATTTAAATTTGTTGAATTTTATTGAATATTCATTTTATTAAATAAACAATTAGTTGAATGGGTCGTGTAACTTTGACGCATTGAAATTTATCTAAGTAACGGTCCAAAATAATACAGATTAGAAATACTTTTACCTTGCTCGCTAAAGTAATTGAATTGTTATTTATTTTGCTTGTTATGAGAAATAATCTACAGGGAATCTTTGTGGATGTGTACCATAGGTTAAGTTTGGGCCATAAATGTGCAACCGCGCAGTAATGTTTATGTTGTTGATTTAAAACCATCTATAAAGCCTTACAAGCCACAATGGTTACAAACTCACTCTATGCCTCCCCGCACTCCTTTTTAAGGTATGAATCATTGGCTAAAAAGAGGAAACACACAAAATAAACAAAAGATTGGTGTATACTGATAGCATTTTTATAGGGGGGAAATGATATTGATGTTGTGATAATATTGTTATCGCGAATCATTTACGTCATCATAATCGTGTAGTGATTTGAACACAAAATTGGATTAAAAATGCAACATGACTTTTCCTCACTCGCTGAAATATGAGGTCATGTGACAACAATACATATTAACAATTGCTATTCACAATGAATTCTGTTTTACACAGTATTTTTAGAAGATGCTACACAGTGTGTACACCAGAATATTTAGTGAGCAGTAAACTATTCATTTTTTTTCCAAACACAGAAATAGTTAAAGAGAGAGGCTGTGGTCAATTCATTTTCGCATTGTATGTTTTTTTCACGATTCCCAGTCTGCAGTGACATGAGTCCCAGACTATAACGGTATCCCATGACGACAGCTTTTGTGAGCAGTTCCTCTGTAGCGCTCAATGGAACAAATTAATGAATAAATGGGGGGAGGAAGTTTGGGGAAGAAAACAGGAAGTCACATCCTTATAAAGCTTTCCGATATGAGACATCTATCAAACAGGCAAAACGACCACAAGAAAATAACCTGATTTTCCCTTTTATCTCTTTTAATAATTGCGCTGAAATACTGGGAAGCAGATCATTTGCATTTTTCATAAAGGATCTGAAAAGCAACTGAGTACCTGAAGGTGGTACGTAATATTTAGCACTTGCACAAATGTTAACATCTCTGTACGACATCCTCTCGGCCCACTCGATTTGGAAATGAGATATTCTGTTTCTTTGATCCCAGGCAACAGTATCTTTATTAGTTCACAACAGCAGGATAACAGCAATGAAAAACACAGATGTGTGAAAAATCTCTGTTTCCATATTCTCTTCCAACATTGAGCCCTACGGTGTAGCTTTTCTACCCATCCAACCAGAAGACATTATTACGGAGAATGCAAAAAAAAGCAAAAGAACCATATGATAAGATAAAAAATGTGCTGTGATTGAGGGATACATTTTGGCACATTACAGCATTTGCCTTGAGCAAATCTCACAGTTCGGCAGAATGACATATGTTCTCGTCTAGGCGCAAGCGGGATGCTTTCTTAACATGCTTATCAAAATGGAGTGTTAATTAGAACTGGGAAACACTATTATAATTACACATGAAGCCCTGAGGCCCATGAGAGAAACGCAGATTTAGTTTCAGTGTGACATAGCTGGAAATAACTGATGATGGATACTGTTCAATAATAATGGGCACAATTATTAATAAAACAAATTAGTACACCATTGAAAGACAAACATTACAGAGATAGACACAACAAAGCAGTACCACTTGTGTTAATAGTTCATCCAAAAAAAAAATTCTCTCATTATTTATCCCTCTCTGCAACAAGATAAATTTAGGAGTAGAGTATTACAGCTCAGATCTGCCTCTTAGTTTCCTTTTGGCTTGGGAAAGGTACATCTCTATATACAAGCTTCTGTGGTGCATCATTTGTGTACACCCAAAGCCTCTGATTCTTCTTTCTCCCTTTGTCTCAGTCAGGCACCCTGTGCTGTTGCCTCCGTCTGTCCAAATGTCATTTATTTCATCCTTTATATGCCACAAGTGAAGCAGTTTACGAAACACTGCTGACGTAACCAGCCACTGATCCCACTTACAAACCAGGGTGTAGACCCAAGACGTGGACTGCCTGCCATCATGTGAAACTGTGCGTTCGCTATGCCACCTAATATCAAAAGATTAGTGGTGTAAATCGCACCAGTAGTGAGCACAGGGTAATTGCTCCCAGGTGTGGTCCAATCACATTTAACTCCAACCGCCTCTTTCTGATAAACTGAAAAGTTGAAAAGCTGTCAAGAGGTTTTGTACGTCTGGGTTATACTGCACAGTTTGTGGGTTTTGTTGAGATCTGTCTGGTTATAAGCATTTTTCCAAATATCTTTCTCTGTGTTCATCAGAACAAAGACATTTATACACCTTTGAAACAACTTGAAGGTGAGTAAATGATGACACAATTTTCATTTTTGGGTGAACTATCACTTTAAACTCACCTGTACCATCAGCATGTGTGGCAGACCGCAAACTAAGAACAAAGCAATAGCATAAAAAAACACACAAAAACTCGTAAAGCTACATACGTAAAGATTTTGTATCATATCTGTGATTCGATCATTAAAATCCGGTGTTTTGGGAGCCTGAAACAGCTATTTTTGAAACCGGGTTCGCTATTGGATGAATCTGAAAACGCCACCCTTGTGTTTTCGTGTGTACTCCAAGTCTTCTTCTCCGTTTTTAGTGTATCTCTGTGGCAGAATTACAGCTCCACATACTAATTTGGCAAGTATACTACATCGTTTTGAGTTGTTTCAGAGGTTTCATGTGAACGCAAATATTTCTTGACACGATGCTGTGAAAGGAAGAAAAAGATTGGATAGGTAAAGCTCTAGCTTCATGTGGATGCGGCCATTCATCGATAAATATTGTATCGCTGGCTAACAAAACTGATATCAAAACATATCATAATATCATATTGTGAAAATGTCTCATTTACACCACAAATAAATCTAAATTCTAATCTTATTCTGGCTGTAGACATTAACTACCAACATTTAAATTGATAAGAAATGACACTACACAAGGGGTGATTCAGTATCGACAATAACCGTGATATTAATAACTGTGATTAATGATATTGTGGTAACATTTCATACAAGATAATCATTAATTATCCTGCACAAATACATGATTTGAAAGACAGTAGGTGAGGACTTTCCACCTATTGGCCAAAAATGTGAAAACAAAAAAAAATATTTTAGAAAAACAACATACATTGTGATAATATCTTCATTGTGAATTATTTTGTCCATGTTTAGTGAAAATCTGATATTGTGACAGTCTAAATCTAGACCAATCACATTTAGAATTTTGGACACATTTAAGACCCGCCCTAAACCCGTCCTAAGAAACCAAGGATTTAGATCATGGAATATCTGTCCACGTTAATTGCCTGTAAAACAGAGTAAAACATCCACATCAGAAACGAACTGAATTCACCTCCCCACAGCCAGAATAACTAAACTGCTCTCTGTCTTCGTATCCACGTCTTTATCTCTCACAGGAACTCAATCAGAGAGCCCATGTCCTCAATAAAGAGAACAGTAAGCACTTGACGCTCATTAGCCTGTCAGGTTGTGAGCCGTATGCACCCTGGCAGATGAAAACCCTCCAAACATTCCTCTCATTGCTCACTTTGTTCTCTCGCTCATTGTAAGGACAGCATTTGGCATTCAGACCGGGAGGACGTGCTTGGAGGAGGTGTTTGGAATTTGCGAAAATGATCGAGATGGGTCAAATTCTTCTTGCGTGGCTAACAAAGAATGAATATGTCCATTTTTATTCTGTCTTGTTCAAAAACGCGTTGGTATTATGTAGGGGTTTGTACACTTCTGAATGGTCTGTATTCTGACTCCCTCCACAATATTCAGAGCATATACTGCACAGATTTAGCAGACGCTTTTATCCAAAGTGACTTAAAAATGTGAGGGCATTGTTAGTATATAAAAAAACAAAACCTTGTTTATTGTTAAAAAGTATAGGCTTAGTTTCTGCTGACGGTTTCATTGGTCTTGACAGATCACATTGATAAGATGGTCAGGTCACCGGGCCGTAGTAATGAAGCCATTTGGCAGAAGAGAAACGCTGAAGATGTAATTTTGATGTGATTAAGTGATCAATCTCACTTGTCACCCCTATTGCTAAAACAGCAGATACTGACTCTAATCGCACTTTACACAAAGGGCGCTTCCCCAAAGAAATTACAAAGATATCTTTAATGAGCCCTTCAAGTTTTTAAAATAACTAATAAATCTATATTTCACCCTTTTTTTTAAATCAGCTCATATAAAAGAACAACCTCTTATAAATAACCAATTTTCTATAAGGTGTGAGCAGAAAATGAACATTGATAGTTGGTCCCATGCGAATGTGATGAAGCGTGGCGTATTATCTACGCTGTATATAAATCAATGTCTCATGCATACACTCCTGTGAGAATCTGTGTGTGTATGAGTTGATACAGTTTGGGGACGTGGTGATCCTAGGAGCATGGATGTGAAAAGATGGCTTATGTAAGTGTTGTTTCATACACAAAATCATTGCAATCTGATTAGGTAGAAAGCAGAGGATTCGAGCTAACCAATTAGCTTCACCTGGGAGACCCGTGAATTCTATTAGAGGGCAGGAGGTGCGCATTTTAGGATAGGATTTCAGAATTGATTAAAGGATGAAAAGAGGCCGTTCTAGAGTATAAACCAATGAATGGGACCTAATGTCAGGTTTCCTGAAACACATCAGTTAATGCCCGCTTCAGATTCAACACAATTTCACGGCAATTCGTAACTATTTTACAAGGTGGCTTATTCGTATGAGTTCGTACAATCTCATTCATACGTTTTAGTACGACTTGCTTTCATGTGAGTGACGTTAGGTTTAGGGGTGGGGCTTCAGTATTGCGTTTTTCTAATAATCGTACATTTTTATACGATGTACGTTTTATGAATTGATACGAATTTGCTGTCAGATGACACCAGTTTTTGGTTCGATTTGTGTGTGGTAGGGTGTCGTTGTGATGTCATTGTGACCGAACCTCTGTCTCCGACGTTTCACGACGTCCTTACATAAAGACTAGCATGTTTATTTTTTCCTTGTTGTTCACGATTGGGTTTCCAAAGTGGCGGAATCAAAGAAAAACAAAGATTTGCAGCATTGATGGCCACTGTTTGTTTACGCTCTAGTTTGTAGAAATCACTCACTTGTTCCGCCTTCCTCGATGACATCACAAACATCAATAGTCTACTTAGCTGGAACCTTTATTGTCAACAACATGACAAGAATTTCAAAATCGCATTATCTGACACAGTGACTGTGTCAAAACAATTGTGTAAATCATTGTGAGCCACATTTTGATGAATAGTTGCGAGCGCAAACATTTTTTGCTGATTAATCATACAAAACAACACCAAGGACTAGAAGACGATTGACACAGCAAACATTTATAAATATGCCGTATATAATCTTGTCATGAGCTTTTAGACAGCTGAGCTCGGCTGGTTTCCACAGTTACAGTCTTAACACATGACATGCTGCTGTTCAGTTAATGGAGTTTGTGTTGTACGTATCCAGGAGACAAAACAATTAGATCAGCATTAAAACCACAAATAGAACACCCAGTTGCTGTACACCAGGTCTGTGTTTCATATGTATTTGTCAGGTTTACAAATGGCCAGCGAGATGTGCAGCATTGTTGTTAACAAATCAAATAACCGCTGAGATCAGGGCATTATGTATTTCAGTGTGTGTGTGTGTGTGTGTGTGTGTGTTTAAGAGCTTAAGACCCCAGCATGATAAATCAAACACACATTTCCCTTTCAGCTCTACGTCTTCTGTCAGTTCCATACAGCGCTGAGCTCCATAATAAGAGAAGCAGCTTCTGGCATATTCATTCCTTCCTAACATCCTCCTATTGTTTGTTTTGCTTGTGCCATTTGTTCAGCCATGTAATTTTCAAGTAGACGCTGTCTAATAGGTGGAGACACAGAGATGTTAAGGTTATGACATCAGAGCCTCCATGTTGTAGACAAATAATGGCCTTTGGTCAAATTGTGCACTCCAAGATTCAATTAAGTATGAAGTCTAACATCTTTTGATCAAGAGGAACAACATTCCTGTAAAACCGTCGCAGACGGGGTCCAAATTTAGCACCCAACAAATGTGACTGAAAACTGGCTTTGGTATGTAAATAAATTTGAGTTGCTCACCAGATGGTAACTTAGTGAGGAACTGTAACATAAATAACCCAATACCATGTTTGTTTATTGAGTTATACCCTAACTTAAATACACTAACATCTGAGGACCACCAAGCATGACTTGACTATATCAATGCACATCCACCACCCCAAACCAAACATCTGATCCCAACTGATTGTCAAAACGTATAAGCATTGACATCCAGGAGCCTTTTTAAAGATCTCTTTCCCTGACCGACACGTCCCGCTTGGTCTGATGATCAAAAATAACTCTCATCAGATAAAGGGAAAAAAGATGATTTCATGAATGACAAGAAGCAGCAGTCAGAGGTGCATGTTAGATCAGTCGATGAGTCGAGTTCACCACCGACAGGCATCAAATACTCATATTACACAAATGTGCATATTTAGTTTTCGAAAATCATATTAGCTGATAGATGTCAGGGCTGTTTATTAACCAACATACTGCGCCCCAAAGCTTGTTTGTATGAGTATGTGTGTGTAAACTCAGTTTTGCATGCTTGAGTCTAACATATCTCATGTACGTTAACCCATTTCTTGGGTTTCATGCAAACCTTTACTGGAGCATGAAATCACCTCTCACTCCCTGAGGAAAGAACCCATGTCTGCATGTGGATGTGTGTCACATTAAGCAAAGCTCTGGCTGGATCTGCGATGCTGGGATGTTGCAGGTTTTAACAGGTTATTAGTTTCCTCAGGCAATCATCGATATTGTTATCACTTATATTATTTTTCTAGGAGATCAGAACAGTAGAACAGAATATTTGTGAGACGCATGGCCTAAATACCAAGCAATGCCCTGGCAACCGCTCGCAACACCAAGTGGCTTTTGCCTTAACAAGTGTCACATTTCCTTCATAAAAATCTAGTTCTGCACTTTATGTTTGTATTTGACCGCATTATTACTAAGTTCTCTGTCTTTCTCATCACATTTCAAATCAGGACAAAACATCCACATTCAACGAGTGCTTTGATGCTGTACAGAACTGGCAGCACAATAAACAGCAAACACAGCTGACAAGCCTCCTCAGAAACAAGAAGCTATTCTACCTTCATGTAGCTCTGCCCTACTTTGTGTTATTCAGAGCAATGTAAATATTAGATTCAAGGCAAACATGGGGATTGGGATAGTCTGTTTAGTCTGTACATACAGTTTAATGCAAAATTCTTAATCGAGTTCTGCAACATTTCTTTGGTTTATATTTTTTGTACTGTTTTGTTTTTTATGTAATTGACTAAATACATTTATTGGAGACCGTCTAAAATGAAACGCTATACACAACATAGAACAACACAAACAAAAAGTACCACGTATTTACAGCCATGGGGAAAAAATGAAGAGAGACCATTCCAAAGTTTCATTTAATAAGCATTTCTAGATGCATTGCAGCCATTTTACTGTGTGAAAAATCGATGTTATGACATAAAAAAATGCTTTTGCACTTTTCCTACATACATATTACTAATGTATTGCTTTAAAGTGAATATTGACTTGTTTTTTTTTGGAATATTTGAGGTCTAAAAAATACAGAGCATCTTTTCTGATATTTTGACCTGTTTCTTTAGTTTTCATTCTCTGCAAAAATGCATATAGAAACAATGTTTTTTATTAAAATTTGGGAGAAATATTGTAAGTAGTTCACATAATTAAACAAAATTATAATTTTAACTAAACACACATATAAATAGAAGAAAAAAAATATATGTGATATGGTCTCTTAAGTTTTTCACAGATGTATTTTGTTAGATAAATAAATACTCTACTAAGTATACAAAGGGTGCTCTAAGCCTCGTACTGTAAAGTGCAACCATAAATTCTTTGCCCAGCAATGACACAGCGCATTTATCTGGAAACAGTGTCTTATAAAAGCTTGCGGGCTGTTTTTACTCACCTGTGACTGTTCTTGTAACCATCATATATCCCATGAGTCACCTATGACTCCTGGTATGCACTGCATTGCTCTAGTTCTGAGACAATATGTACTAGCGTACCAGTTTAATAAAGACATGCATTCCTGAAATTTTAAGGGTCTTCCCAGAATATCTGAAAATATTCTGGAATCCTCAAAACTTTCAGTTTCTATTTTTTGTTGCACATTGAGCGAGGGCTTTAAAGTTTAAATAGCCATGATGCATTGCTCTGCTGGCTGTGACTGTGCTATGACTGGGCGAGTGTTTGTTTCCATCTGAGATGAGAGTGAGCTAATGAACACAGCCCCATTGACCCTGAACTTCCTTCCTTTCTCAGGGTTTCCCCCTCAGAGCAAAACAAAGATACAGGCTTCCTGAAAAATATAAATAAAGATCCAGTCAGTCTCATAGGACCGCTTCCCTTTAACAGTCAAGAAGCTTCAAAGACTGAAGTGCTTTAGCTCAGCAAACAAGCAGTAGGATGATTCCAGTAAAGAATTCATGATATACATATCAAGCTGTTTTATGCAAAGCTGTGTATGTCTCAAATGAAAAGAAAATGTAAAAAAGGAAGGCAAAAGACACATCAAACACCTGATTCTTATGAGGCAGCCCCTCCACAGTTAGACCACCATCAGAAGCTCGTAAACACACAAACACACCCTCTGACATCAACACACATGTGCACCTAATCACCCGTGAGACTTTACAGCCGCTGTAATACAGATCGATACAGATCGTGTGTTAAATGAAGAACAGACAGAGGCAGAAAGAAAATACAAGTAGACAGAGAATCACAGGCTTGTGGGAAAGGAAAATAAACCGTTTTGGAGTTTAGGTTAATGGTAGGCCGAAAGAAGTCAAGCTTTTATTCTGAGCGTTTATTTTTGTGCAAGAAGGTAATAAACATAGTCAACGTTAAATTAAAGTAACGTAATTATTTTGTACTTCACTTATTTTTAAAGAGCATGCACATATGCATGATAAGAGGAGGAAAGTGTATTAAGAGAGTTACATGAGTCAACATTGATTTAACATTGACTTTCATTTTTCTTCATTGTATTCCTGATATATGTGTCTCAGTGTTAATCTAACCATCATCTATCATGTTTTGTAATATATCAATGTTCTCTGGTAAACAACCAAATTAACATCGTCCACTCTTTCTCTTCCTCTGTTGCATGTCTTTACAAGACTGTCTGGATGATTCATCTCTTTTCTTCTTTAAGTTATCATTTGTGTGGCTTTTCATAACTTCAGTAAAGTATGAACAGTGTAGGGTTTGTTTTTCTTAAAAGCATCCTGTGGGTGTGTATTTTCTGAAAGGCGACAAATTCTAACTCAAGACTACAGTCATACATTTGTGTTATATTTCATTTGTTATTATCTTACCCATACAGAATATGCATGTACTAAACTTTTTTTGTTTTATTTAGCTTACGGCGGCCCTGCAACGATGTGTCGTGCATTTTGACTTCTTTACAATGTAAAACGTGCTGTCTTCTCATGATAACATTGTCAACTTGTCAAAAAACGAGTTGGGCGTATTACGTAGTATTTCTGTGATTGATACTCTCCCCGAGCGATCATACAGGTTTCGGAAAGTTTTTTTCGAACATATTAAACTGTTTCACAACAACTTTTCTTAGTCGCTTATTCAGGGTATCTGCAGGTTTCTGAGAGTTAGATTTAAGACTTTTTAAGACCTTTTTAGTACCATGCAGAATGAAATTTAAGACCAATTTTATACTGAGGTCGAGGGACCAGTTCAGCTCACAGAGGAGCGGAAGCATAAAAGGTGGAGCGACGACGCTGTTTCTGTTTTGTGTGGTCAGCAGGCGTCCGCGAGGGGCTGCTGACTTATACCTTCATTTTTGTATTGTTTTGTTTATTTTTTTTAAATTGTTGAATGTTCGCCGGTTCCCGCCTCCTTCCCATAACATCTTACTTGATTACACATACCAACAAATTTGCAAACAGCAAACAATACCACCAATTACGATCATTAACACACATTGTTTATTGACATATTGAAAGCGTGAAAGAACAATAAATTGCAAAACATAGTGCAAAGACTGACTAATCGTTAGGCAGAAAATTGACAGCCAACAAAAAAAAAACTGCACAGCAGTAACATGAGGAATGTACACTGCATGACAATAACCTGAACATTGGGTTTTTACTGTACAGATCGGTTAAACATAGTTCGAAAAATGTCCCCGACAGCATCGTTAGCGTTATAGGACTGGTGCTTTGTTACAGTATGCAGAGACCACAGTACCTCGGCTCTGAGTGTTGCGGTGGCGCCAAACGTTGTTCGGATGTCTGTTGGTGTAGAAACCGCGGTGCTTGAAGCTGATGCAGATGCCGGAGTAAGGCATGGATCAGTGCTCAGTGGTACTGAGGAGGGCGCAACGGAACAAAACTGAGAAATATCTGGTGTTCTCCGACAGGTTTCCGCAGCCGCTTTGTGTTTTTCGCACTGCATGTGCGTTTCCAAAGCTTTGATCCCCATTGTTCCGAGTTTTAAAACTTTCTTGCAGAATATACACCTGACTTCGAAAGCATTGCCACAAAATGGTCTTAACCACGGCGCAAAATTAGGGTTATGTAACCAGTTTTCATTATATTTACACTTCCCCATGGTTAAAGCGAGAAATTGCTTATATCCAGTCCACGCGCCTAGCAAATAACCCCGCGAATTAATGCGTTAGTTGCGGTTCCGCCTATTTTTTTTTAGAAATAGACGTATCCTAATAATGACATGATTTTAAAACGAAAATAATTTTTTTTATGGTGTAGGTCTGATTGGATTTTTAAGACCTTTGAAACGCAGATTTAAGACATTTTAATGCTATTTAAGGCCTTATTTTCACATTATGGAATTTAAGACTTTTTAAGACTTTTTAAGGACCCGCGGACACCCTGTTATTGGACAATTCTCCCGGAAAAGCACGCGGCACGGCCACATGAGAGCAGGAGAAGGAGCATGCGCAGACGTCACTTTCACTTGTTAACAGGAAAGATAGAGAGCATACGTTCGCGAAGATCAGGTGTTTATTTGTTCACTGCATTTGGGTGATGAATGTTATATAAACGGTGGATATAACGCTGGGTTTGGAGATCGTTTGTAACTAATATATGGAGCCGTCCCAGCGCTAAAAGATGCCGGACATGAACCGCATGCGGTGAGTGAAACTGATGTCTGTCTTTTGTTGACAATGGGTGCTCACATGCTTTGGTTCAGCCTACCCCTCCCCCCCGCACACGCCGTATGTTTTCGGAAACAATTGTAAAGCTGTATCTATCTTTTATAAATGTGATGAAACTAAATACTCTTCAAAGATACAAAGTGTGCAATACTACTCTATAGGTACTCAAGAATAATATGAAACACCCTGTGTGTTAATCCCGCTTAAATCTGTATTTAAAGTGAACTGCAGTCTGTGAACTGGCACTGTCTGTGCACCATGAGTACAAAAGTATGCATAGAATTCAAGGGTCAACAACAGAGTGTCCCAAATCCTGCCCTTGGCTTTCAGCCAATAAGATCGCAGAACAGACCTGTGAGCCGACCCATACCACTGCGCCTCAGCAAATCAAAGAACTGGCATCAACAATCATAGCAGTACGAAACAGCCCGCAAACTCATTCTGAAAGAACCCTGTGTTACGACCACTACTGACCGTTGATATATTCAATAATGCATTCATCGTCACTTTCTATAACACAACAGGCTTTGCTTATAGACCACAGACCAACCATTGAGCCAATGCATACAATCCAGCCAACAATATATTACTCGTAAAACAAAGAAACATCTATTAGCAAGAGAAAAAGAAAGATGGCATGCCAAAATACTGGAATTAACAAAACACAGAGCGTGCTTTATGTTCCTCCTTGTTAAACTGTCACGAGAGGAAAATCGAATGCTAAATTCGAGTGGTTATCTCTTAGCCCAAAGCTGACATTTACACAGAGAAAGTCAACAGATCAGTGCTCCGGGCTATATTTTAAACTACAAAACTACACAACATCAACATTCTGCCTCAAGCTAAATCAAGTAATATATAAACAATTTCCTTTTAGAACAATCCCCATAAAATCTTCATCAAGATTCAATAATTACTTAAGCAAACTTTGCAAAGTAAAAGCCCCTTCATTTTCAATACTACAGAAACTTGATATATACAGTAACTTAAACAATAATTTCTATTGTTTCAATTGAACTTGAGTACTTTCCATGAAGAACATTGACAAAACCGGTTAAAACTGCAATCCCTAAAAATAGGCAAA